>NC_137787.1:111075804-111145804 GCF_963383645.1 Muscardinus avellanarius | reverse complement strand
AGGATCATGGTTCGCAGACAGCCTCAGCTACTTAGTGAGGCCCTCTGCAACTCAGTGAGACCCAGTTTCAAAATAAAGAATAAAAAATAGGGCAGGGGGTATAGCTTGGAGGTCAAATGCCTCTGGGTTCCATCCCCAGACCAGCAAGAGAGAGAGAGAGAGAGAGAGAGAGAGAGAGAGAGAGAGAGAGAGATTGATTGATTCCAGTTATAGTTTATTATATAAACAAGATTGTCATAATCAATTTGTGGAATTCCCTCTCAACACAAGTACTTAAGAACTTGACCTGGGGCTGTGCATGGTGGTGCACACCTGTAATTACAGTATATGGAGGCTGCAACAGGAAGATAAAAGGCTGAAAAACATCCTCAGAAACAGAGCAACTTTTACAAAAGAAAAACTAAAAAGGGATGAAGCTCAACCCTGGGTTCAATCATCAGTACCACAAAGAAAAAAAAAAGAAAAAAAAAACTCAACTTTCATGGCCCAATAAAATAGTTCTTGCCACATGTAACTATTTCAATGTTTTAATGACATTTTAACTGTTAAAGTTGCACTTGACTATGGCAGAAAATGAACAAGGCAGTTATAGAACATTTCCATCATCATAAAGTCCTATTTTAGCCTTACAGTTTGTCTTTAAATTTCCATAATCATATTAGTTTAGTCACGATCTGAATAACTCAATGAATAGCAACAATAAAGTTATTTTTAGCCAGGTATGATGGCACATGCATGTAATCCTAATACTAGGGAGGGTAAGATAAAAGAATCACAGGTTGGAGGCCAGCCTAAACAACTTGGTGAGACTATGTTTCAATATAAATAGTAAAATAGGGCTAGGGGTGTAGATACCCTGGGCTCAACCTCCAGTACCAAAAAAAAAAAAAAAAAAAAAAAGGGGGTCTCTTTTAAAAATATATTTAAGCTGGTGTGGTGGCACACGCTTGTAACCCCAGCACTTGGGAGGCTGAGACAGGAGGATCGCACAGGTTCGAAACCAGCCTCAGCTACTTAGTGAGTTTCTCAGCAACTTAGTGAGACCCAGTTTCCAAATAAAGTATAAAATAGGTCTGAGAGTATATGCCAGAGGTAGAAAAGCCCCTGGGTTCCACCTCCAGTACCACCAAAAAATAAAATAAAAAATATATTTAATAACTTTAATAAAGCTAGAAAACACCTTCAAAATTATCCAGCCCATATTTATTGGGAGGGTGGTAATGGGGTTTGACTCAAGGGCATTCTATCTCTGAGCTACAAACCTAGCCCTATTTTTATTCCTTATTCTGAAAAAAGACTCAATAAGTTGCAAAGGGCCTAAGTAGCTAAGGCTGTCTGAACAGTTATCGTCCTGTCTCAGCCTCCCAAATGCTGGGATTACAAGCGTGCACCACCATGCCTGGCTCATACCCAACTCCTTTTTATTTTTTGTTTAAAAATAGGGTCTGACTATGTAATTGAGTTTTACTACACTGCTAAGGCTGTCCTTGAACCTGCAATCCTCCCATCTCAGCCTCCCAAGTCCTCAGATTATAGGCATGTGCCGCCACATGCAGATCAGCCCCATAATTTTTTACATGAGATTAGTGAGACAGTTTAGGGTTAACCAGCCCGGTATAGTGGTGCACGCCTGTAATCCTGGCACTTGGAAGGCTTAGACAGGAGCATTGCAGGCTTGAGGACAGCCTCAAAAATGAAGGAAGACTCTTCAACAACCACGTGAGACCCTGTTTTAAAACAAAATATAAAAAAGGGCTGGAGGTTTAGCTTGGAGGGAGGCTGCCCCTGGATTCAAACCCTAGTACCACAAAAAAAGGTTAACCAGTTGTGGGAGGTAGCCCAAATGTTCTTCTTTCTGGTCCAATCTTCCCTTAGCCTCAATAAATGTAACATCAAATGAACTGGCTTAAAGTTCCTTTTGAAACCGGGTGTGGTGGCACACACTGTAATCCCAGCATTCGGGAGGCTGAGACAGGAGGGTCGTGATTCACGGAGAGCCTCAGCTACTTAGTGAGGTCCTTTGCAACTCAGAGAGACCCTGTTTCAAAATAAAGAATAAAAAATAGAGCTGGGGGTGTAGCTCGGAGGTCGAATACCCTGGGTTCCATCCCTAGTACTGAAAAAAAAAATATATAGTCCCTTTTGCTTTTGTTTCAGTTATAAATCAACTTTTACTTGCTCACTGATAACCATGGAGACTGTGTGTAGTAACTTCTGTACTCTTCTCCATCTCTTAAAGCTATTTAGGGATTAAAACCTAAAAATAAGTACAAAAATAAGAATTACTTCTTTTAACTATCTGATGAGTAATCAGATTGATTCTGAAGGCAGCATCTAGTAAGAAGAAGAGTATGGCAACCATTACCTAACTACTCCCAGAGAAGTCCCAAACTGAACTAAACATGCTGGCTCATGTTTGAAGATTAAGCCTTCAGAGCAATGAACCGCATACCATTTCTTTGCTAAGAACTGAGCCAGTGAAAATTCCCCTCAGGGTCCTCACTACATGAATGATGACAGAAGTAGCATTTCTTGCAGAGAGTGACACTGATTTGCAGATTAGCCAGAGATAACGTTCAAGTTGTTACTTGAAGAAAGCAACCATTAACTGTGTTTTACATTTCATAGTGAAGAGAAAGTAAACAGAGATTTCATTATTTCATCTGGTCATTCTATCATACATTCACTTATATACTCTTCTACTCATTCATAAATTCAAATTAAGTGTGCATGATAACCAATATTTATTTAAGCTCCTATTATGGGTGCTCAACCTCTGAAATATGTGATCACCAGATAGAAAAAGCAAGGATATTGGGAGAACATTTGTAGGACTTTCCAGAATATTTATAATTCAAATTAAAAAGGCTTCTAAATCAAGATTGAAATTAAAGAAAAAGAAAGTGAATGCAATTTTTTAAAGAACTTTCTCTAAAAAATAAAACCAAAAAAAAAAAACCTCTCCCCTTTAAAAATACCTGAAATAGCAAGGTGCTAAACACAAATGAAAAAAATCTTCCTACCTAATGAAAATAAAAAACCCTCATGTGCTTAAAAAAAGATTTTAGGAAAACAAAGGAGACTTTCTTAGTAAACCCTAAACTGCTAAGAAAACATGAAAAATGTTCTAGACTTTAATTTGGCAAATGGATGTGCTAGGCACATCCATTTGTAGGCAGTGTTCTTTATTTTCTTCCCAGAAGCACAGAGTGGTGTAGTGAAGGCTAGGAGAAAAGAGGAGCTGGGTTTTGACACTTCCCATAAAGGAGATTCCCTGGCTTCTGTGAAACTTGAGGCAAACTTTGAGTCCCTGAGCATTTTCCCAGGACCTCTCTCTCATCCACAGCCTCAGCAGATCCTAAAGGACCTGTCCTCCCACACAGGTACACAGCCCTGCCTCAAGAAGGAGCACATGACCAAAGGCTAGGTGAAGAGTCTGAAAACCAATACGTAATGAGTTTTATTTGAAGGTCAGTATAGTGTCCATTTTCCCACTTTATTTTTCCTGGATCAGGTCATTAAATGAACAAATGTTAAGAAAAATTTCTTATACATAAAACGCACAAAAATGTTCTAATACAGGAAAGAAAAAAGCAAACAAAGAATTCAAGTGCCATCTGTACAATATTAACAGTTGAACTGTCACTCAAGAAAATATGTTAAACATTAACAGCAAACTCAGGCTACTTCCAGCCACAAAAACATAAAATGTAACAGATCAATTTAAAAGGCAAAGGTGTAAGTAAAGCCAAGTTCCATAACTAGACTTTCAGAAGAACAGAGGACTCAAGAATTAGAAAAATTATGGAGTACAAGTAACTTAATGCACTAGACAATGAATGTGCAACTTTTTAGCATTTACCTTCCCTTTTTTTTTTTTTTTTTTTTGCAAAATGCCTCTCACCATGATCCTATAATCAACCTCAACTGGGAGAGATTACTATTGTACTAGAAAGTTACATTAATGAAAAACCATACAATATGCTACATCAGTGTAGAATGGGCACACCTCTAGCAGTTTTTCACAAAGTATGTACCAACTGTGCACCAAGCAAATTCCATGCAGAATCCTGAAGGATTTTGTTAGCCGAATAAGTTAGGCAATGCTTATTTATTTTTAAGTAGACAAGTGTTTTTTCATGTCTGAGAGCCTTCAATGTTTGTAATATATTATAAATCTGTGGAGAATTTAATCATGAGTCTTCTTTTTCTCAAAGTACTTCCATGTTGGTCAGAAAACCAGTAGGGGATATTTGAAATACTAACTCATACTGTGTGGCAATGCTGAACCTAAATTCTGGAGAGTAAACATCTTCCAGGAAGGAAAATGAGGAGGTTGGGTAGGGGCACATAAGGGGCCTTCTGTAATGTGTGTATATCTCATAATAATAATAAAAAAATTCAGAGCCAAGTGTGGTGGTGAATGCTTGTAATCCCAGTACTTGGGAGTATGAGACAGGAGAGTCATGGGCTCAAAGCCAGTCGTAGCAACTTAACTGAGGCTCTCAGCAACCTAGGAAGACTTTATTAAAAAAAAAAAAAAAAAAAAAAGTCTGGGTATGTAGTCCAGGGGGTACAAAGCCCTGGCTTCCATCCCCAGTACCACCAAACAAAAATAAGAAAAAAAAAAAAAAAATCAGAAATCAGTATGGCAAAATGTAAGAATTTGATAAGAACTGAATGGTGGTACTGAATTTTTTCAAGTTGTAAAAAAAGAAATTGAAGTTGGCCGTGGTGCCACCTTGTAAACCCAGTAATGAGGCTGAGACAGGAGGGATGAGTTGTTTTTTTGCGGGTCTGGGGATGGAACCCAGAGGCATTTGACCTCCGATCTACACCCCCTGCCCATTTATTTATTTATTTGTTTGTTTGTTTGTTTGTTTATTGGTGGTACTGGGGTTCCTGGCAGCCCTTCTACCACTGGGCTATACTTCTAGACCTATTTTATAATTTAGAAACAGGGTCTCTTAAGCTAGCAGCTGGCTCCGAAATAGCGCAATCCTCCTGTCTCCGCCTCCCAAGCGTGGGGATTATAAGCGTGCGCCACCACACCCGGCGTTATTCTTTATTTTGAAACAGGATCTCACTGAGTTGCAAAAGGCCTAAGTAACTGAGGCTGTCCTTGGAACCGCGATCCTCCAGTCTCAGCCTCCCAAATGCTGTGATTATAAGCATGCACCACCATGCCCGGCTGAGGGATTCCTTCTTGGCTAGCATCAACTACTTAGTGAGGAAGTCGGGTGTGATGTCACACGTTTTTAATCCCAGCATTTGGGAGGCTGAGAATGGAGGATTGCGGTTCCGCGGACAGCCTCAGCTACTTAGTGAGG
This sequence comes from Muscardinus avellanarius, assembly GCF_963383645.1. Classification (NCBI taxonomy): domain Eukaryota; kingdom Metazoa; phylum Chordata; class Mammalia; order Rodentia; family Gliridae; genus Muscardinus; species Muscardinus avellanarius. The sequence goes on along the minus strand of NC_137787.1, from coordinate 111,140,474 downwards.
CCCTCTGCAACTCAGTGAGACCTAGTTTCAAAATAAAGAATAAAAAATAGGGCAGGGGTGTAGTTCGGAGGTCAAATGCCTCTGGGTTACATCCCCAGACCCACCAAAAAAAAAAAAAAAAAATAGGGCTAGGGGTTTAGCTTGGAGGTAGAATGCACCTGGGTTTCATCCCCAGTACTCCATTAAAAAAAAAAAAGCGCAACTAATATATGAACATAAAAATACTTGCAAACTTAAAAAAGTAAAGGGGTAGCTGGATCATAAACTTGCCAATCTCCTACTTTTTTTTTTTTTTTTTTTTAGCAGAACTGGTCATTGAACCCAGCGGCATTCTTCCTCCGAGCTACACCCCCAGCACTATTTTAAAATAAGGGTCTTACTAAGTTAATGAGAATCTTACTACTTCTGGAGGATGTCCTTGAACCTGTGACCCTCCTATCATAGCCTCCCAAGTACTGGGATTACAGATATGTGCCACCACACCCTTTCTCTTATTTAAATATTGCATTTAATTTATAAAATCAAGTAAATGCTTTCTGTTGATTCATATCATGTATTTAAATGAAAAACAGACTGACTTAAAAGAAACTGAGACGTAGGTAAGAAATTGAAATTAAGCATACAACTTATAAAATCAATACCCTGTAAATACTTAAGTACTTCTGTATCTGAACATACAGGCATTAAGTATTGCTAAAACTTACTTGTCAGACTGCTGTTAGACCTTTATATAATAATGTGGAGGGAACATGTAAACAGAAGAGCACAATTTCAAGTTAAAGACTCTTTTTAGAAAAACCTTAGCCAGGCATGGTGGCATATGCTTGTAATCCCAGTACATGAAAGGCTGAGATAGGTGGATCCAGGTTCATTGCCAGCCTCAGCTACTTAGTGAAGCCCTTAGTGAGACCCTGTTTCAAAATAATTAAAAAAAAAAAAAGGTTGGGGGTGTAGCTCAGAGGTAGAATGCCCCTGGGTTCAATTCCCAGTACCAACACCCCCACACAAAAAAAAGAACTTTGAGGAATATGAAATGGGAGAAAAAAAAAAACAAAACAGGTGACTGAAAGAATAGTAAAGTCTATAATACTTTCCCAAAACACTACCTGAGGATATTCAGAATGTCAGTCCTCTACAGTCTTCAGTTATAATAACCAGAAAGAGGCAATTCTGCAGTGTGTTTTGTACCAACAAGCAAATCTGCCTATTAGCTTTTTAAAGGCTGTTCTGGAAAGCAGCTTAAAAGGAAGGAATGTAACAACCACATGTTCTCGACCACATTGTCACTGTGCTCTTCCAACTGAAGTGAGTGAACACTGAATCCTAAGGCACTTCTGATGAGGTACTTGTGTCCCAAACTCACACAGAAAGGACCACATAGAGTGCAAGGAGTGTGTCAGTGTGTGTGCACATGTGCGCATAATTCAATAGTCAACTGTTCTCTGGTGAATATTTTCACAGGCATTCATAACTCAATAGCAATATACACAGTTAAGAAAAGAAGTACATAGTAATCATTTGAAAACGAGAAAAATGTAAACTCAAAAGTAAAAACATTTACAAGATTTATGGAAGTATGGCAATTAAGACTACCAGAAAGAACTGTACCTATGCTGCATTAGTCAGAGTTATTAGTGTCAGTAGATAAGAGGGGCCAAGAATGAAGAGAACTCATGGCTGAAACTACTAATAAGGAAAAAACAGTAGAAACAAAAAGGAAATCAAAAGATGGTTTCAAATAATACACGGGGGTATTTAGGGTAAAAACCTCCCTTCTGAAAACAAGTTAAAAAGATGCACTGGGAGAGGTGTGCATGCCAGTAATCTAGTATATGGGAAGCTAAGACAGGAATGCAAGTTTGTGGCCAGCCTCAGGAATTAGTGAAGACCTCTGCAAACAGGGCTGGAGTGCAGCTCATAGGTAGAACGCCCCTGTGTTCAATCCTCCGTACCACACACACAAAATAGATTAATTGGTTTACTTTCAGTTTTCTAGATGTCTACATCATTTAAATAAAAATTTACATACCTAAAAACAACAAATAATGAGTTAAGTAGGGTGTGGAGACATCCTAGTACTTGTAATCCTAGTACTTGGGAGGCTGAAACAGGAAGGTTGCAGGTTTAAGGCCAGCCTCAGCTACTTAGGCCTTCCATAACTTAATGAAATCTTGTTTCAAAATAAAGAATAAAATAAAATAATAGGGCTAGCTCAGAGGTAGAACCTCGGGGTTCAATCCTTGGTACCAGAAAAATCATCATCATCATCATCCAAGTGATTAACCCCATGGCAATCACAGGCATGTACACATCAATTATTTTAGAATCTGTTTTTTTATTTTTTTAACAGATCTGGGAATATGGAACCCAGGGGCATTTGATCTCCGAGCTACACCCCATGCCCTGTTTTGTGGGGTTTTTTTTGGTGGTACTAGGGTTGGAACCCAGAGGCTTTCTACTTCCGGGCTGTACTCCCAGACCTATTTTATATTTATTTGGAAACAGGGTCTCACTAAGTTGCTGAGAGCCTCACTAAGTAGCTGAGGCTGGCTTTGAACCTGTGCGATCCTCCTGTCTCAGCCTCCCAAGCGCTGGGATTACAAGCGTGCGCCACCACGCCCGGCCATGCCCTTGTTTTTATTCTTTATTTTGAAACAAGGTCTCACTAAGTTGTGGAGGGCCTAAGTAGCTGAAGCTGTCTGTGAACGGCGATCCTCCAGTCTTAGCCTCCAGAATGCTGGGATTACAAGCGTGCACCACCACAACCAGCTGAATCTGTGTTTTACAATAACATTCTTAGACATAAATATATTTCTGGTAAGTAATGCTCCTTATAATCTTGTCTACCCAATACTATTACTCACTTCTGAATGAAAAAAAGGGAAGTAAATAAATAAATACAATGACAAAATTGTCCCTTCACCAAAACATGATTACACAGACCTCTAAGTACCTCTAAGAGGAGTCTATAAATGACCATTAACAGAACATACCATTTAGCTATTACTAACATTTTTCCTCCCTAAATTACTAATGTGGCATAACATATACTCCAAATGGGTCTTGACACATCTTTTTCTGTTTCAAAGCACAAATAAGATAACTGAAAAAAACCTCAACTAGGAGATATTATTACTTAATTTCTATCATATTAAAATAATATTCCAAGCCAGGCATGGTGGCACTTGTAATCCCAGCTTTTGGAGGCTGAGACCAGAGGATTGCAGTTCGCAGACAGCCTCAGCTACTTAATGAGGCCCTCTGCAACACAGTTAGACCCTGTTTCAAAATAAAGAATAAATGCTACATGTGCTGGCACACACTTGTAATCCCAGAACTTGGGAGGCTGAGACAGGAGGATTGCGTAGGTTCGAAGTCAGCCTCAGCTACTTAGTGAAGCACTCAGCAACTTAGTGAGATCCTGTTTCCAAATAAAATATTTTTAAAAAGACCTGGGAGTGTAGCCTGGAGATAAAAGTCCCTGGGTTCCTTCCAAGGAAGGAAGGAAGGAAGGAAGAAAAAAATAAGGCAAGGGGTGTAGCTCAGAGGTCAAATGTCCCTGGGTTCCTTCCCCAGACCCAATAAATAAATAAATAAATAAATAAATAAATAAATAAATAAATAAATAAATATTCTAATTACATACCCATTTAGGCCACATTTTTAAAGTAAATAATGGATTGAATAAGTGGAGATTAAGAGCAAAGCTGCCAAGCAGAATAATTTCAACTACTATGTAACTGCTCCACCCTGAAGGACATGGAGAATAACCTCAACCAGTAAGTGTGGGCATGAACCATGACCCTATTCCAGAGAGTACAGTACAAAGCAGAACAGGAAAGCAGCCTGTTCTGAGAAACCTGACAAAGATTACCTCAGCAGATGATTAAGGTCACCATCAAGTCATCTTGACAGACACACCCTTGATATGATGTGTGGATATGACACTTTTCCTCTACAGTCTTCCTCCCCCAAAGACCTATAACTCCGAGTCTAGTCATAAGGAAAATATCAGATAAATCCTGACTGAGAGGCATTCCACAAAATACCATAAACCTTCTCACACACAAGCCAGCCTTAGTGGCACATATCTATAATCCCAACTACTTGGGAGATTAAGGCAGGAGGATTACAAATTCAAGGTCAGCTGAGACACTTGGTTAAACTGTCTCAAAAATAAATAAAAATTAAACAAACAAATAAATAAATGGACAGGGTTATAACTCAGCAGTAGAGGATTTGCCTAGTATGAACAAGGCCATGGGTTCATTATCCAATACTGCACACAAAAAAGGTGCCGATCATGAGGATTTTAATTCCCATTTACAATCTACTATAATCTCCATGAGAATAAGCAAGAGATGAAATTATATTTGTTCAATAGGAGCACAAGTACAGTATCAAATCCACTGCACTGGAGTCAAGAAAAGGACATGTTAAATAACAAGTGAAAGCCGGGCGTGGGGTGCACGCTTGTAATCCCAGGATTTGGGAGGTTGAGACTGGAGAATCGCGGTTCACGGACAGCCTCTGCTACTTAGTGAGGCCCTCCGCAACTTAGTGAGACCCTGTTTCAAAATAAAGAATAAAAAATAGAGCCGAGCGTGGTGGTGCATGCTTGTAATCCCCGCACTTGAGAGGCTGAGACAGGAGGATTGCACAGGTTCGAAGCCAGCCTCAGCTACTTACTGAGGCTCTTAGCAACTTAGTGAGACCCTGTTTCCAAATAAAAATATAAAATAAAAAGGTTTGGGAGTATAGCCCGGAGGTAGAAAGCCCCCGGGTTCCACCCCCAGTACCAGGAAAAAAGAAAAAAAAGAATAAAAATTAGGGCAGGGGCAGGGGGTGTAGCTTGGAGGTCAAATGCCTCTGGGTTCCATCCCCAGACCCACCAAAAAAAAAAAAAAAAAGTATTAGTAAACCAAGTAGTAAACCTCAGATATAGCCCGGCATGGTGGTGCACGCTTGTAATCCCAGCGCTTGGGAGGCTGAGACAGGAGGATCGCACAGGTTCGAAGTCAGTCTCAGAAACTTAGTAAGGCTCTCAGCAACTTAGTGAGACCCTGTTTCCAAATAAAGAATAAAAACATGTCTGGGAGTATAGCCCGGAGGTAGAAAAGCCCATGGTTTCCACCCCTAGTATCACAAAATTAAAAATCCTCAGATACAGATATAATTTACCAATTATATCTTCATGTAATTTACTTAACCCTTGACTTTTTGTGTATAAAATAAAAATTACTACTCAATTGTTGTTTCTCCATAAATAAAGCTAAATAAAATACATGAAACATGCCTAGTTTTTGTATAATTTTCTTCATTGTTTTTGAAGTCTTGACATGTTGTCCACACTGGTCTCAAATTCTTGAGTACAAGGGATCCTCCTTCCTTTGCCTCCCAAACAGTTGGGAGTACAGGTACATACCACAGTATCTGGCTCCTGCACACATTAAATAATTAATGAGTAAAATCTTTCACTTTGATCCATTCTATGCCCTGAGAGAGCTCACCATGCAGACAGATACACTATACAGACTTCGTCAACCAGCAAGAGCTATCATTTGCAGCCAGGTGTAATGGTGCATGCTGTAATCCAATATTTGGGAAGCTGAGACAGGAGGATCAGAGGTTCACAGCCAGCTTCAGCAACTCAGGTTCTCAGCAACTTAGACCCTATTTCAAAATAAAAAAATAAAATATGGCTGGGGGTGTAGTTCAGAGGTAGAATGCCCGTGGGTTCCAGCCAGGTGTGGTGACGCACACTTGTAATCCCAGCATTCCGGAGGCTGAGACAGGAAGATCGTGGTTCGCCGACAGCCTCAACTACTTAGTGAGGCCCTCTCTGCAACTCTGTGAAACCGTTTCAAAATAAAGAATAAAAAATAGGGCAAGGGGTGTAGCTTGGAGGTCAAATGCCCCTGGGTTCCATATCCCCAGACCCGCAAAAACAAACAAACAAACAAACAAACAAACAAAAAACAACTCCTGAGTTCCATCCCTAGTACTACAAAAACAAACAAAAAGAGCTATTATGGCAGTGAGTATAGTAAGAGGCAGAAAATGACTGAACTTGAGAGCACTTCCCTAAAATAAAAACAGTTCATAGACTAGGAAAATAAAACACACAGGGACAGGATATTTAACCAGAATAATACACACAAATACTTTAATTAGTATGTTTTTGTTTGGGAGGGGTTTTTGTTTGTTAAATTGCAGTTTTCAAGTAATCCCTGAACAATATACTGAATTCTGATTACTAACATACAACTTAAATATTAGGCTTGATATAATGGCATTTATCTCTTAAAGCTTTAAAACCACATATGGAGCCGGGCGTAGTGGCACACACTTGTAATCCTAGCATTTGGGAGGGTGAGACAGGAGAATCACAGTTTGAAGACAGCCTCAGCTACTTAGTGAGGCCCTTTGCAACTCAGTGAGACCCTGTCTCAAAATAAAGAATAAAAGCCAGGCGTGGTGGCACATGCTTGTAATCCCTGCGCTTAGGAAGCAGAGACAGGAGGATGGCGCAGGTTCGAAGCCAGCCTTGCTGGCTTAAGAGACCCTATTTCCAAATAAAAATATAAAAATAGGTCTGGGAGTGTAGCCCGGAGGTAGAAGGTTTCCAGGAACCCCAGTACCACTAAAAAAAAATTTTAATTAATTAATTAAAGAAAGAATAAAAAATAGGGCTGAAGGTGTAGCACTGATGTAGAATGCCCCTGGGTTCCATTCCCAGTATCTAAATAAACAAATAAATCCTCAAATGGGAGATCAGTTACCTTCATTTTCACTTTTTTGGTAAGAAAGATAAATGGGGGTTGGAAGTATAGCCAGTGGTACAGTGCTTGCCTAGCATGCACAAGACACTGGGTTCAATTCCTAGCACTATTTATTTATTTATTTATTTTGGCGGTACTGGAGGTGAAACCCAGAGGCTTTCTACCTCCGGGCTATACTCCCAGACCTATTTTATACTTTATTTGGAAACAGGGTCTCACTAAGCTGCTGAGAGCCTCACCAAGTAGCTCAGGCTGGCTTCAAACCTGTGTGATCCTCCTGTCTCAGCCTCCCAAGCACAGGGATTACAAACGTGCGCCACCACGCCCGGCTTCCTAGCACCTTTAAAAAAAAAAAAAAAAAAAGATAGGGTTGGGGATAGAGCTCAGGGGTAGGTATTTGCCTAGCATGCACAGGGTCCTGAATTTGATTCCCAGCACTTTTAATGTAACTATAGACTCCATTAGGCTAAAATCCCATCTTTGAAACTGAAAGATAATACCAATCATATACTTATTTTTGGTATAAATCTTTTATGGTTTTTATTTTCCCTATTTGTAATTCATGCATTTCTAGAAGGAAAACACCTCCACAAAATATACCAGGTGTACCTTGTTAATTGATTGTTTAATCTCTAAATCCTTCAATGATATCTATTACCTTAAGCTTGTATGTATAATTAAAATTTTAATATATAAGATTTCCATGAACTAGAAATAATGTATGATTAGTATTATCAGGTGAGAATTAAGAGAAATTGTTTCAAGATCAGTAATGTGAAATAAAATTGTATCTTCTGCCTTGGAGAAACATGATCTTGGTGCTATGAAATGATGAATGCAAACCTCTTCCTAAATTATTTTCAAAAGTTTGCAGAAGATGAGCTTATTTCCCAAGTCTGACACGCTTTGACCACAAATTTTGAAAAATTTGAAAAAAAACTTATATGTGGGTCCATTGCTATACAAAAGCTTTCTTCAGCAAGAGCCATATACTGCTACTTTAACAAAGTGAGAGTTCTTATGGGAAAACAAAAACCATTAGAGCAGAATTTGAGGTTGGAGAACAAAGCAGTAAGAAGCTCATGGACATTCTACACTATAATCCTGAAAGATGGAAAGTAGAAAGTAAAGGAAAAGAAAGAAAGGGGAAGAAAGGCAGCTTCACTCCACAAAAGAATAATCTAGAACATTCCACCTTAGAATAAGCCCACTTATTTTGGCAATTTCAACAATTGCTGTTTAGTTCAAGATTGCCCTTCCCCACCCATCTTACTATATATACAAACACCAAGGAGATTATATCATTCAGGAGAAATGTCTTTTAGGTTAACTAAGCAACCGCTTAATCAAGTGCAAGAAAAATGTAAATATGAATCAAAACAAACTATCATTCAAATATTTGGCCTACAAAGAACTACAGGATATCTGAGAAAAATCAAACAGCAGGAAAGAGAAAGACCAGAAAAAACAAACAGATTAAGTGGCCTTCATAAAAAGAATAAGGACAGCAGGGCCTGGTGGTGCATGCTTGTAATCCCAGTACTTGGGAAGCTGTGACAGGAGTATCAAGCATATTCGAAGCCAGCCTCAGCAGCTTAATGAGGCTATCAGTAACTTTATGAGACCCTGTTTCCAAGTAAAATATAAAATAGGTCTGGGAGAATGGCCTTGAGGAAGAAAGCACCTGGATTCCATCCCCAGTGTTACCTAAAAAAAAAAAAAAAAAAAAAAGGAGAAGGAGAAGGAGAAGGAGAAGGAGGAGAAGGAGAAGAAGAAGAAAGAAGAAGAAGAAGAAGAAGAAGAAGAAGAAGAAGAAGAAGAAGAAGAAGAAGAAGAAGAAGAAAGGAAGGAAGAAAGAAAGAAAGAAAGAAAGAAAGAAAGAAAGAAAGAAAGAAAGAAAGAAAGAAAGAAAGAATGAATAAGGACAAAACCAGGCATGGTGGCACTTGTAGTCCCAGTACTTGGGAGCCAAAGACAGGAAGATCTCAGGTTTGTGGCGAGCCTCAACTACTTAGTGAAGCACTCCAAAACTTAGCGAGACCCTTTTTCAAAATAAAAGATAAAGCCACGTGTGGTGGTGCACACTTGTAAGCCCAGCATTTGGGAAATTAAGACAGGAGGATCGCGGTTTATGGACAGTCTCAGCTACTAGTGAGGCCCTTTGCAACTCAGTGAGACCCTGTTTCAAAATAGACTAAAAAATAGGACTGGGAGGGTAGCTCAAAGGTAAAATGCCCCTGGGTTCCATCCCCAGTACCACAAAAAAATAAAAAATAAAGGATAAAAAATAGGGCTGGGGCTATAGCTCAGAGGTAGACTGCCTCTGGGTTCAACCCCTAGTACAAAAAAAGAAAAAAAGGACAGCATATCAAACAAAACAACATCGACACAAATTATTGTTTTTGTTTGTGAGGGTTTTTGTCTTATTTTCTTTAATTGGTGGTGCTGGGATCAAACTCTATGCCCGAGTTCGATCACCAGTACCACAAAAAATTGGCTGGGATATAGCTCACAGGTAGAATGGGTTCAAGTTTCAGTACTGGGCTGGGCGTGGTGGCACACGCTTGTAATCCCCGCGCTTGGGAGGCGGAGACAGGAGGGTCGCGCTGGCTTAAGAGACCCTGTTTCCAAATAAAAATAATATAAAATAGGTCTGGGAGTGTAGCCCGGAGGTAGAAGGGCTTCCAGAAACCCCACTACCGCCAAAAACAAAAAAAGTTCCAATACTGGAAAGTGATGAGGGGAACACAAACGGGACCATTGTGAAGGAGGAGGAGGAGGGAAGAAAAAGGAGAGGAGGAGGGAAGAAAAAGGAGAGAGGGCGGGGGAGGAAGGAAGAGGAGAAACTACAATTCTTTGTACAAACCAGGGGGTAGAAAGAGAAGCCTGTGTTCACTTTCCATAAGAAAAAATAAAGACATACTGTGCCAGGCACATACAACAAGAGGGTAAGCATATCACTTAAGAGTTCTGATGGCAACCACATAAATAAATAAAAACAATTCGCTTTTCAAATTATCTTTGAGGCCAAGATACAGGTGACATATACCTGTATTCCCAATTCCAATTCCAATTCACCTGTATTCCTGTATTCCCAATTCTGAGACAGGAGGCTCAGAGCTTTGAGGTCAGCACAAAGTAACTTAGCAAGATTCTTGTTCCAAAATAAAAAAAGGGCTAGAGTGTATGTAGATCAATGGTAAAATGCCCCTGGGTTCAATTCCCAGTTGCACAAAAATTAAAGTAATTTCTAGGCAGGGAAAAGGGATTGACAGACTATTCTTTTTTTTTTTTGGTAATATACAGGGTTGTACCCAGAAGTATTCTGCCTCCAATCTCCATCCATATCCCTTTTCATTTCTTTCTTCAAAAAAAGGCTTAAGTCACTGAGGGTCTTAAGTTGCTACGGCTAGCCTCAAACCTGCAATCCTCTTGTCTCAGCCTTCCAAGTATTGAGATTACAGGAATCACATCAATGCCTGGCAAAACGAGCAGACTTTTTTTTTCTGGTACTGGGGATTGAGCCCAGGGCATTCTATCTCAGAGTTATACCCCAGGCCTATTTTATTTTGTTTTATTGAATCTTATTGAATCAATAAGTTGCTGAGGCTGTCCTCAAACCTGCAATCCTCCTGTCCCAGCCTCACAAGTATTGGGATTACAGCCACTATGCCCAGTGATTTACATTTCAAATTCTATCCCTCTATGATGTCCCAGAAAAGATTTTACCATATTTGTAATTTTTAAAATAAAGTTACATTTTTAAATGGAGATTTTCTGAAACAATAACTTCATCATTAACATCTAAATCAGAGAGGTTCCCAAGTTTGTCTTTCTGCCTTCTTTCAGAAAACAAATTATTCATCATCCTCCTGGAAAATAACTTTTTTATGTGAACAAAAGGAAGATGCAGTGAGAAATTTGGACTTTTATTTATCTATATTTTGTTCCAGTACCTCCCAAGAGAAGTGGCATCACCTACTTTGCGAACCTGTGATCTAAACTTTGGCCCTTTGATTCACTCAAGTTTACTGCCAAGAATCTATCCTAAATGACAATTAACATGAGTAGACACAATTATAAAGTACAAAGAAAATTGGAACTCAATTCTGTCTTAGCAAAAACCTCTTGCAAATGTTAAATGTCTATCAAGATAAATTATGGCTACATGCTATGAAATGCTACCAAGCAGTCAAAAACACTGGGGACTAGGAAGTCCCTGTTTCAAACAAAATAAAAATTTTAAAACGGCTGAGGGTTTAAACTGGGAAGTAGAATGCCCCTGGGTTCAATTCTTAGTACTACCAAAGGGGGAAAAAAATGCAGAAAGATGACCATAATACAGCATGTAGTGAGAAAACAGCAAAAAAATACGTAAAGTCCCATTCTGTAGGAGTGTTTTTTAGGGGGATTTTGGGGGCAGTACTAGGGATTGAACCCAGGGGCATTCTACCTCCGAGCTATACTCCCAGCACTATTTTTTTTTTTTTTTATTTTAAAACAAGGTCTCATTAGTTGCTGAGGGCCTCACTAAAGTACCTGAGGCTGGCTGAGAACCTCAGCCCCCACTCCCCAAGTACTGGGATTACAAGCGTACGCCACCATGCCCAGTTTGCAGTAATTTTTAAAAACAGTGTGTGAGTGTGAGTGTGAGTGTGTGTGTGTGTGTGTGTGTGTTTTGGCATGGGGGACAGTGGTTAGGGAGTCTGAAAAGATATATGGCAAACTACTAACAGAACAGTGCTTACCTCTGGATATGAGCTTGAGAAAGGGGAAGGTAAAAAAAAATTCACTTTTATTTCTAACTCTGAGAACTTTTTAATGAATATTGACTTTGTAAAGGCTAAATGTCAATTAAAACAATTTCTACAGGAATCCCAATTCTTTCCTTACCTTCCCACCCCTGCCATTCCCAATACCACAGCACCACCGATTTCAGCCTTTCAGGTGACACAGTGTGGCTCCACCACACAACTCTGCAATGCTTACTTCCATGTGATACAGAATTTATTTGTTGCCAAGTACATTGGATGAACAGTGCATCTGAGAGCTGCATCTGGTCTTCACCTTGGTTGGTCAGGGAATGCCAGGTTGTGTGTGAGATGCCCATGTAGGTCACTAATTGTTACGCAGTCAGGCTGCCTTTGTGTTTATCATCTGGCATCTTCCCCAACACAGGACAAGACATGGAAAAGAGCAGTCAGTGAGTATAAGTAAGTAGTGGAACACTTTCATGAAACACCTACTGAGATGGGCTTCAATGGCTCGGTTGTTGCATTCTGAAGAACACATTTGTGTGTGTATGACCACAGTACACATTTCTTTAGGCAGGTAGGTATGAGGAAATCACATAATCACACAATTGATGCTTCCAAAGAGGCAATGCTGGTTAATAAGGTATCTTCACATACCTGATACCTCTGTGCTGGGGACCAGTGTGATGCTGGAATGTGTGGGCCACAATGTCCCAGGTTCTGGTCTAGACTTCTCATCTTCAGTCATCACACTGAACATAATACCACACCAGTATGGCAGAGTGAAGATTTCTCAACCTTCACTGTACTTAAAAAAACAACTCATACCACAAATATGTATCTTTTTTAGACTTTATAGCTTTTCAAGATATTATAAAACTAGTCAAATTATAGCAATGGAAAGCATATTTTGCTGAAGTTCTATAGAAAATTTCAGTGTAAGACAAACTCATGAAATGTGAGTTTACCTAACTAGAACTCAAAGAAGCAGCTAGTGGTTCCCAAGAAAGATTAAAATAACTACTCAAACAAATGAGGAAGTCAAGTCAAAAAGAACTGTGGGGACAGTGCATGGAGAATGTAGGGAGTGAAAATTTTACAATAAACTTGAGGTTCTGAAATGATAGTAGAGATATGAGGACTTATAAAGTTAAGAAATAAGTCATAGTTCCATTTCAATAGTGTTATTTATTTAAATGTTGCTTAAAATACAATTAATTCTTAGGTTTATACTAAACCTAAGAATCGCTACTGGAAATAGGATAATCATATCCAAATTCTTGTAAGACCTTTCCAAATCAATTCTGACCTCCTCTCAAATGAAAACATACACTCTTTACTCCTGCTAGGCCTTTTCACATCTTTCCTTGACATATGACTTGAGACACACACATGCTTCATCCTGCACTATAGTGAGTGCCTTCTATGCAGGTCTGTGGCCTCACAACAGCCCTGTGAGGTAGGTAGTATGATCTCCATGTGACAGACGAAAGCTCAGAAGATCTGCTTAGTGGCAGAACTGGGTTTCAAAATGAGTATTGTTAAAACAGCTCAGAGGAAGAACAAAGATGGTCCCAAGGAGAATTATGTGCCCACAATTTTGGAGAAGATAGAGCACAGGTTTGACAATATAAAATTTTTATTTTTGTCACAACCACTATAAATGGTAATTGTATAATATTCTGTCATTAAATTTTAGTAGCAGGGAAAGGACTAAATGAGTGATGTGAACATGTATGCCTCTATCATCCTGTACACTCCATTAACATATATAACTATAAATGCACTAATAAAAAATAACTTACGAGCCGGGCATGGTGGCGCACGTTTGTAATCCCCGGGCTTGGGAGGCTGAGACAGGAGGATCAAAGCCAGCCTCAGCTACTTAGTGAGGCTCTCAGCAACTTAGTGAGACCCTGTTTCCAAATAAAATATAAAACAGGTCTGGGAGTATAGCCCGGAGGTAGAAAGCCTCTGGGTTCCATCCCTAGTACCACCAAAAAAATAATAATGATGATAAAATAAAATAAAATAATAATAATAATAATTTACTAGCAATATTGCAAATAGTTTATCCCTTTTTATAAGAAAAAGGTACATAATGAATAAACAGACTTGTACTCATGAGTATGAAGATATAGTAAACTAGTACTATTCTACTTCAGCACCTCTGATAAATGTAGTTTAAGCATCCAGCTCCTATTAAAAAAAGACATAGGAGCTAGGCATAATGCTGTACACTTGTAATTCTACTACCTGGGAGGCTGAGACATGGGATCATAGGTTCAAGGACAGCCTCTGCGACTTAACAAGACTGTTTCTCAAAGGTACAACACTCCTAGGTTCAATCTCCAGTAAACCAAAAATAAATAAATAAATAAATAGGACAATAATAATGACAACTACAACATAAGGGCTGGGATTACAGCTCAATAATAGGACATGTGCTTGGTATGCATAAGGCCTTGGGTTTAATCCCAAGTACCAAGTGGAAAAAAATAAATAAATATAAACTCATAGGTTATGCTAGATAAAAGGACCAGTAAAAATCATCAAAGTATATTTCTGCTCAGATTAGATTCAAAATACAAAACATTAGCTAGGAGTGGTAGACACACCTGTAATCTAACTACTTAGGAGGCTGAGACAAAAGGACTGAAGGTTTGAGGACAACTTAAGCAAGTAGTGAGACTATAATCAACCTAGCAAGATCCTGTTTCAAAATAAAAATAAAATAGAGGGTAGACTGGAGGTAGAATGCCTCTGGGTTCAATCCCCAGTGCTGCCAAAACAAAACAAAATAAAACTACTGGTAAGGGGGAGCCTGGGAACTGAACTCAAGAGTCACATAGGACTACACCCCCGGCCCTATTTTATACTTTATTAAGAAACAGGAAGCCGGGTGTGGTGGCGCACGCTTGTAATCCCTGCATTTAGGAGGTGGAGACAAGAGGATCGTGCTGGATCAAAGCCAGCCTCACTGGCTTATGAGACCCTGTTTCCAAATTAAAAAAAATATGTATGTATGTATGTATGTATGTATGTATGTATGTATGTATATATGTATGTATATATGTATGGGAATGTAACCTGGAGGTAGAAGGGTTTCCAGGAACCCCAGTACCACCAAAAAAAAAAGAAACAGGATCTCATGCCGGGTGTGGTGGTGCATACTTGTAATCCCAGAATTCGGGAGGCTGAGACCGGAGGATCGCAGTTCGCGGACAGCCTCAGCTACTTAGTGAGGACCTCTGCAACTCAGTGAGACCCGGTTTCAAAATAAAGAATAAAAAATAGGGCAGGGTGTAGCTCAGAGGTCAAATGCCCCTGGGTTCCATCCCCAGACCCACAAAAAGAAAAAGAAACAGGATCTCACTATGTTGCAGAGGATCTTGCTAAATTGCCAAGGCCTGCCTTGAACCTCCAATCCTCCTGTCTCAACCTCCCAAGTTGAGGCGGAGACAGGAGGATCGCGCTGGTTCGGAGCCAGCCTCGCTGGCTTAAGAGACCCTGTTTCCAAATAAAAAGTGTAAAATAGGTCTGGGAGTGTAGCCCGGAGGTAGAAGGGCTTCCAGGAACCCCAGTACCACCAAAATAATTAATAATAATAATAATAATAATAATAATAATAATAATAATGAGGCTGGGGATGGGGGTGTAGCTCGGAGGTAGAATGCCACTGGGTTCCATCCCCAGTACTGCAAAAAATACAATAGGACTTGGCTTATAGCTCAAAGGCAGAATGTCCCTGGGTCTAATTTCCAGTACCACCAAAAAAAAAAAAAAAAAAAAAAATTGATTTAGTAGTTTCCCTGCCATCCTGAAATCTGTTTAACTCTCAAATATGGTAATGCCTTTTCCACACAAAATTATATACTGTATTTAGTAAATAGAAATTTAAGTAATAATTATACAGGATTTAAAAGCCAAATGAACTAATAATATAGCTCAATGATAGAATGCTTGCCTAGCGTATGTCAGGCCCTGGGTTCAAACCCAACACCACAAAAAATGAATAAGTGAAATAAACACAACCTAAAATGAACTACTCTGTGTAGTAGTCTTTATGAGGAAAACTTTGAGCTGAGCATAGTGGTACATACTGTAATCCCAGTACTTGAGAGGTTGAGACAGGAGCAGAGCAAGTTCAAAGCCAGCCACAGAAATTTAGGGTGACCCTCAGCAACTTAACAAAAACCTATTTCAAAATTTAAAAAATAAAATAAAAGGGCTTGGAATCTAACTCAGAGGTAGAGTGTCCCTGGGTTCAATCCCCAGTATCATTAAATAAAATAAACAAGCTGGGTGTGGTGTCGCACACTTGTAATCCCAGCATTTGGGAGGATGAAGATTGGGGAATCCAGGTTCACAGACAGCTTCAGCTACTTAGTGAGGCTCTTTGAAACTCAGTGAGCCCCTGTTTCAAAATGAAGAATAAAATATAGGGTTGAGGGTGTAGCTCAGAGGTAGAATGCCCCTGGGTTCCACTCCCAGCACCACAAAAATAAATAAATAAATAATACATACATACATACATACATACATACATACATACATACATACATCAATTTATAAAACAGATATAAGCCAGGTGCCATAGCGTATGCCTGGAATCCCAGTATTTGGGAGGCTCAGACTAGAAAATCACAGGTTTGAGGACAATGTCAGCAAATAGTGACTCTCACTAATCTAGTAAAACTTTTTCAAAATAAAATAAGTCTTGGGATGTAGCTCAGTGGTAGAATACCTGTGAGCTCAATCCTCTGTGCCACAAGAATTTTTTTTTTTAATTTTTAAAAAGTGTGTGTATGTGTATGTGTAATGGAGTTAGAGTCCTATGACAGAGATTTATCAGTAGGTTAAAACCTGTTCTTCTTCCTCCTAAAGAAAACTGAGAAAGCCGGGCGTAGTGGCGCACGCTTATAATCCTAGCATTCGGGAAGATGAGACCAGAGGGTAGCGGTTGTGGACAGCCTCAACTACTTAGTGAGGTCCTTTGTAACTCAGTGAGACCTGGTTTCAAAATGAAGAATAATTAGCCGGGTGTGGTGGCACAAGCTTGTAATCCCCGAGCTTGGGAGGCAGAGACAGGAGGATCTCGCAAGTTCGAGCCAGCCGCGTTTTAAGAGACCCTGTTTCCAAATAAAAATATAAAATAGCTCTGGGAGTGTAGCCTGGAGGTGGAAGGATTTCCAGGAACACCACCACCACACCACAAACAAACAAACAAACAAACACCAAAATAAAAAATAATTTAAAAAACAAAACAAAAAAGAAAACTTAAGTGTTCTGCTGGGGTATAATGGGCTATGAAGCCTGTTCACTGTCATTGCATACAGCATTCCTGTTCAAAGAATAGAAGAAACTAGGAAATGCTGGAGATGGTGTTAAAGGGACTATACCACCTTCTAAAATTCTATCAGCAAAAGAACCAAGCTCAACACCTTGGCCATGGTGGGTAATCATTAACTTTTCTCTTTTTTTCTTTGGGCGGGGGGGGGGGGTACCTGAAGATGGAACCCAGAGGCATTCTAGCTCTCTGCTACACCTCCAGCTCTTTGTGTGTGTGGTGCTGGGGATAAAACCCAGAAGCTATACTTCCAGACCTATTTTATATTTTATTTGGAAATGGGGTCTCACTAAGTTGCTAAAAGCCTAAGTAGCTGAGGCTGGCTTCAAATCTGCGCAATCCTCCGTCTCAGCCTCTCAAGTACTGGGATTACAACTGTGTGCCACCATGCCCAGCTATTTTATTTTTTTGAAATAGGGTTTTTTAGGTTGAGTTTCACCATTTGCTGACACCGTCCTTGAGCCTGTGATCTTCTAGTATAAGCCTCCCAAGTACTAGGATTACAAAAAGTATGTGCCACCACACCTACAGTAAATCAACTACAGTAAACCAACTTCAGATCAAAACCATTCAGAAAAATAACACTACTCTTGTACTAAACTGGAAGAGTCTTGTTCTTAAAGATTTTTTTTTGTAAAAATACAGTGTAAGCAACTATTAACATAGCATTTACACTGTATTAAATGTAACAAGTAATCTAGATTGAAAGTATAGAGAAAGGGGCCTATTGGTACAGATGAGTAGTAGAGCACATGCTTATCAAGTATATAGTCTTGGGTTCCATCCAACCTCCTATATTCCATTCTCCTATATATTTATAAAGGTCATTTGTGTGTAGGTTATATGCATACACTATGCCACTGTAAAAAGGGGATTGAACGCCCATAAATTTTGGTATATGCAAGGGTCTTGGAACTAATCCACCAAAAGATCCCAGTAGGTTTACTCAATACTTCTGAAACAAACATTCTCCTTAAATACTACTTTTTAAATTTTGAAACAGTCTCACTAGGTTGATAGGGTCTCACTACATGTTGAGTCTGTCCTTGAACCCTTGATCCTTCTGTCTCAGCCTCCCAAGTACTGGGGTTACAGGTGTGTGCCAAAAACCAGGCTGCATTTTTTTTGTGTGTGTGGCTCTGGGGATTGAACCCAGGGAGCATTCTACCTCTGAGCTATTCCCCCAGCCCTGTTTTATTATTTTGAAATAGGGTCTCACTGCATTGCAAAGGGCCTGAGTAGCTGATGCTGTCTGCTAAGTGGCTGACGCTGTCCACAAACCGGGATCCTTCTGCCTCAGCCACCCAAAAGCTGAGATTACAAGTGTGCACCACCACACCTGGCTTCGAAGATTTCTTTTAAAAATTAAAATTTTGAGGCTTCATCTACCACATCAAAAAACAAGAGTTAATAACAATATCTAATACTTCAGCAAAGAGAAGCTGGCAACACCTCCTTATGAGTTTATAACCTATCCATTCAACGCTTGGTAATGAATGAGTCCACATACAGATTTAATAGTCGACTTGATTCAGGTTCAATCATCCATCTAAAAATGGAACATCTGCCAGGCACGGTGATACACACTTGTAATCCCAGCATTCGGGAGGCTGAGATAGGAAGATCGTGGTTCATGGCCAGCCTCAGCTACTTAGTGAGACCCTTGCAAATCAGTGAGATCCTGTTTCAAAATAAAGAAGAAAAAATAAGGCTGGGGATGTACTTCGGAGGTAGAATGCCTGACTTCCATCCTCATTACTGCAAAAATATAGAGCTGGGAGTGTAAAGTAGCTCGGAGGTAAAATGTCCTGGGATTCATTCCCCAGAACCATAAATAAATGAGATGGAACCCAAGGGCCTTCTACCTCCAGGATATGCTCCCAGACCTATTTTATATTTTATTTGGAAACAGGGTCTCATTAAGTTGCTGAAACCTCACCAAAATGCTGAGGCTGGCTTTGTACTTGAAATTCTCCTGTCTCAACCTTCTGAACACTGAGATTACAGGTGTGTTTCCATGTCCCGCTCTCTTGCTTTTTTTTTTTTTTTGGGGGGGGGGCGTATTGGGGATTGAACACAGGGGCATTTCTACCTCCAAGAAAGACCCCCCCAGCCTATTTTTTATATTGAAACAGGGACTCACTAAGTTCCAGAGGGCCTCACTAAGTAGTTGAGGCTGGGCGGGAACCTTCAATCCTCCTGTCTCAGCCTCCCAAGTACTGGGATTACAAGCATGTGCCACCACACCTGACGTCTTGCCTTTTAGCCAGAAAATTTCTCATGATTTCTAGACCTTTCTCCAATCTAATCAACTCCTCTCAAAAATAAAGTTCCACCATTCGGAACATCTATTTAAGTGCAGAAGGACATCTAAAACCGAGGATTGGCTGGGTGTGGTGGTACATGTTTATAATCCCAGCACTTGGGAGGCTGAGACAGTAGGATCGCACAGGTTCAAAGCCAGCTTCAGCTACTTAGTGAGGCTCTCAGCAACTTAGTGAGACTGTTTCCAAATAAATAAAATAGATCTGGGAATACAGCCCAGAGATAGAAAAGACCTTGGGTTCCACCCCCAGTACCAATAAATAAATAAATAAATAAATAAATAAATAAATAAATAAAATCCAGGATTGTTTTTATTTTTTTATTATTATTTTTTGCAGGTCTGAGGATGAAACCCAGGGGCATTCGACCTCCGAGCTACACTCCCTGCCCTATTTTTTATTCTTTATTTTGAAACCGGGTCTCACTGAGTTGCAGAGGGCCTCACTAAGTAGCTGAGGCTGTCCACAAACAGCGATCCTCCAGTCTCAGCCTCCCAAATGCTGGGATTACAAGCATGCGCTACTATGCCTGGCTCCAGGATTGTTTTTATATAACTCTAGAATTCCATAAACTCTGCAGGATTTCTATTTATCTCCAAATTTTCCTGGGTTCAATCCCCAATACCAAAGGAAGAAAGGGGGGGAAGACTATGGAAATACTAGAGTAGTTTGTTCATACACACACACACACACACACACACACACACACACACACACACTTTTTTTTTTTGCAATACTGAGTATGGAACCGAGGGCATTCTACCTCCAAGCTACAACCCCAGCCCTAATTTTTATTCTTTATTTTAATACAGGATCTCATTGAGTTGCAAAGGGCCTCACTAAGTAGCTGAGACTGTGCGCAAACCCAGATCTTCCTGTCTCAGCCTCTATATTAAATTCTTTTTTTCCCCGCAGGTCTGGGGATGGAACCCAGGGGCATTTGACCTCCGATCTACAGCCCCTGCCCTATTTTTTTTTTTTTTTTATTCTTTGTTTTGAAACCGGGTCTCACTGAGTTGCAGAGGGCCTCACTAAGTAGCTGAGGCTGTCCGTGAACCGTGATCCTCCAGTCTCAGCCTCCCAAATACTGGGATTACAAGGGTGCACCACCACGCCCGGCTATAATATTAAATTCTTTTTTTTCCTTTTGGTGGTACTGGGGTTCCTGGAAGCCCTTCTACCTCCAGGCTACACTCCCAGACCTATTTTATACTTTTTATTTATTTGGAAACAGAGTCTCTTAAGCCAGCAAGGCTGACTACAAACCTACCCGATCCTCCTGTCTCTGCCACCCAAGCTCAGGGATTACAAGCGTGCGCCACCATGCCTGGCTATAATATTAAATTCTTTTTTCTTGGTGGTACTGGGGTTCCTGGAAGCCCTTCTACCTCCGGGCTACACTCCCAGACCTATTTTTACATTTTTATTTGGAAACAGGGTCTCCTAAGCCAGCGCGCATGGCTGGCTTCGAACCTGCACGATCCTCCTGTCTCTGCCTCCCAAGCGCGGGGATTACAAGCGTGCGCCACCACGCCCATCTATAATATTAAATTCTAAACACAGAATTTATGTAAGGTCATCACCACTAAAACTTAAAAAGACAAAGAACAACTTTATCAGGCTTTAAAAAGCTCAGAATTTGACCTTAGAAACTATCAAAGAGCCTTGCATGATGGTGAACACCTGAAATCCTCATAGTACTTGGGAGACTGAGACAAGATTGAAAGTTTGAGGACAGCTTCAGCAATATAGTGAGATCTGCTTCAAAATAAAAATAAAACAGGGCTGGGGGTATAGCTCAGAGGTAGAATGACCCAGAGTTTAATTCCCAAAACCAAAAAAAATAAAAATAAAAAAACTATCAAAGAAACTCTATAAAACTGACTTCCTCAATTATTAATCAAAGAGTTTTATACAGTAAAAAAAAAAAATTGGGAGCCGGGCGTGATGGCACACGCTTGTAATCCCCGCGCTTGGGAGGCTGAGACAGGAGGATCGCGCAGGTTCGAAGCCAGCCGCGCGCGCTGGCTTAGGAGACCCTGTTTCCAAATAAAAATGTAAAAATAGGTCTGGGAGTGTAGCCCGGAGGTAGATGGGCTTCCAGGAACCCCAGTACCACCAAAAAAAAAAAAAAAAATTGGAATCCTGATTGCCAAAAAAGTGTCTCAATCTGGGAAGCTTTCAGGTTTGAGGACAACCTCAGAAACCTAGTGAGAGCAGGTCATGGGGGGCACGCTTGTAATCCCAGCATTTGGGAGGCTGAGATGAGGATTCAGATAGCCTTAGCTACTTAGTGATACTCTGTTTCAAAATAAAGAATTAAAAAAAAAAATAGGTCAGGGGGTATAGCTCTGAGATTGAATGCCCCTGGGTTCCATCCCCAGACCCACAAAAAAATATATATATAAAAAAGAAACCTAGTGAGATCCTGTTTCAAAACAAAAACTAAAAAGTAGGGGGGGGGGTTACCTTGGAGTAGATGCCCTTGGCTTCCATCCCTAGTACCACAAAAAAAAAAAAAAAAAAAATTCGAATTTTTGGATCCTACAACATTAATTTCTTCTAATATTGTATTTTGGGAATTATCTAAGTTTTCTTCCCCCTCCTAATACACACGTATAGTTATTTATTTCCCTATAAATACAGTTATAAGAGAACCTACCCTGGGCTCATATGATCCAATCTTTTCGAGATACCAGAGAAAAGAGCCTTAAACTTTTCCTCAAAATAAGAAACTACAAATAGATAAAATAGGTATCTGTATATTAAATGGATCTATATGGTTGGGTGATTAAATAAGGTGTGCTTGAAGAGCTTTGTATAGAAACATGTCACCTCCCTGGAAGGAGTTATTCTGCTATGGAACACACACACACACACACACACACACACACACACACACACACTTTTCACCTTTCCTTTTTTTGATGGTACTGGGGATGGAACCCAGCAGCATTCTACCTCCGAGCTAAACCCCCAGTCCTATTTTTTATTCTTTACTTTAAAACAGGGTCTCACTAGGTAGCAGAGGACATCCTCAGCAATGTAGTAACCTCTAACAGCGATCCTTGAACTGCGAACCTCCTGTCTCAGCCTCCCAAATGCTGGGATTACAAGCGTGCATCACCATGTCCAGCTCATATTTCAATTTTTTTTATTTTATTTATTTATTTATTTTTTTTTTTTGCGGGTCTGGGGATGGGACCCAGGGACATTCGACCTCCGAGCTACACCCCCTACCCTATTTTTTATTCTTTATTTTGAAACCGGGTATCACTGAGTTGCAGAGGGTCCGCGATCCTCCAGTATCAGCCCCCCAATGCTAGAATTACAAGCATGTGCCACCTCGCCCGGCTTTCCTATTTCAAATTTAAAAAAATAATTTTTTTTTCTTTTGGTGATACTGGGGATTGAACCAATGGACATTCTACCTCAGAGCTACATCCCCAGCCCCTGGTTTTTAATTGTTTATTTTTAAATAGGCTCTTACTATATTGCTGAGGATGTCCTTGAAATGCAATCCTCCTGGTTCTAGGCTTTCAAGTACTGGGATTATAGGCATGCAACACAACACCTTGCTTCAAAACAAAATGAATTTTAATAGGGCTAGAAGTATAGCTCAGAGGTAGAATGCCCCTGGGTTCAATCCCCAATACTAAACAAACAAATAAACAAAACAAACCAAAAGACCTATTTGGCAGGATTCAACTCATTTAGTAAAAACCTCAGTCAAATGGAATCAAAAGGCACACACACAAAAAAAAATTGGAAGTTCTAAAGTTATTCTTTTGCTTAAGCTGTCATTAGTACACAGGGCTTCCTCTCCATAGGTGTTACAGGCAAAAACTGAAAACAGACCGTACCTCTTCAGTAAGTCTTAAGTCTTTCTATTCATTTATATAACTGAGCATGTACTTTATAACACATTTGCAGTTTGAATCATTCAGTGTTCAATGTTTTGTTAAGCGAGACATATGTTAAAAATCTATAACCTAGCCAGGCATGGTGGCACAGGCTTTAATCCCCGCGCTTGGGAGGTGGAGAAAGGAGGATCATGCAGGTTTGAAGCAAGCCGTGCTGGCTTAAGAGACCCTGTTTCCAAACAAAAATATAAAAAATAGGTCTGGGAGTGTAGCCCGGAGGTAGAAGGGTTTCCAGGAACCCCAGTACCACCTTAAAAACAACATCAAAAAAATCCATAACCTAGCTATGCATCATGGTGCACACATATAATCTCAGTACTTGGGAGGCCAAGGCAGAAAGAGTGTAGGCTTATGGCCAGCCTCAGCTATGTAGTGAGGCCCTCAACAACTTATGAGACCATTTTAATTAATAAAATATAGAGCTATGAGTGTTGCTCAGAGGTAAAATGTCACTGGGTTCAATCCCCAGTTCTGTGGAAAAGAAAAATAAAAAGAGAGGATTTTGCTAAATTTAGCTAAGGATTTCACTCAGTTGCTGAAGCTGACCTTAAATTTACAATCGTCCTGTCTCAGCCTCATAAGTATTGGACTTACAAATGTATACCCCTGTACACAGTTTTCCTGTCCCTACTTACTACTGGGCTTTGTTATCTAATTTTTTCTCTCCAAGCAGAGCTAAATTAAATTCTCTTCTAAATTTTATTTGAAAAGCTGGGGTTCTTGGCTCACACTTGTAATCCCAGGATTTGGGAGGCTAAGACAGGAGGATCGCAGTTCGCAGACAGCCTCAGCTACTTAGTGAGGCCCTTATAACCATATAGCAGACAGAATATTTTTACAAAGAAGTAAAAGATATAAATAAGATAGAAGATAAATACTAAAAGTACATGGAAATTTATACTTTTGTGTATGTTTGGAATTTCCACAGTAAAAAACCTAAGGAGTCTTTATTATAGAAAACACAGTTCTTATTTAATTAACACACCTGGCATTAGTGTATTATCTAAGTCAATATCACCTTTTTTTTTTTTTTTTTTTTTGGTGGTACTGTAGATGGAAACCAGGGGACTTCTACCTCCGGGCTACACTCCCAGACCTATTTTACATTTTATTTGGAAACAGGGTCTCTTAAGCCATTTGAGGCTGGCTTCAAACCTGCACGATCTTCCTATCTCAGCCTCCGAAGTGCAGGGATTACAAGCGTGCGCCACCACGCCCAGCTCATCTTACCTATTTTTAATAAGTAATGATTCAGCAGCATCCATTTACCTTTATCTAAATTCTTTCACTTAAATATGAAATTATAAAATTGTTCATTAATATCTCCCATATGCTGTAAATTTCAAAGGAAAGGTTCTTAAGACCTAAAATCAGGACCAAGTATGTTAAAGCAGATCTTCTTTTCCTGTTAATCGAAACTGCAGAGGAACTTTTTACCAGAGTTCAGTTAGTACAGTCTACTTAAAACTGTTAGATGAAAATTATTTCAAGGCTTCAAAATGTTGTTTGCTGGCCGGGCATGGTGATGCACGCCTGTAATCCCAGCATTCAGGAGGCAGAGACCGAAGGATAGCGGTTCACAGACAGCCTTAGCTACTTTGTGAGGCCCTTCCCAACTCAGTGAGACCCTGTTTCATAAATAAAGAAACTAAAAAATAGGGCTTGGGCCGGGCGTGGTGGCGCATGCTTGTAATCCCCGCGCTTGGGAGGCTGAGACAGGAGGATCGCACAGGTTCGAAACCAGCCTCAGCTACTTAGTGAGGCTCTCAGCAACTTAGTGAGACCCTGTTTCCAAATAAAATATAAAATAGGTCTGGGAGTATAGCCCGAAGGTAGAAAGCCTCTGGGTTCCACCCCTAGTACCACCAAAAAAAAAAAAAATATATATATATATATATATATATATAGGGCTTGGGGTGTAGCTCAGAGGTAGAATACCCCTGCGTTCCATCACCAGTACCACACACAAAAAAAAGTTGTTTGCCTTATTGCTGTGTAACATCAAAGACATCTACCAATAATGAGAAAAGATATTTCAGTGCAGAATTAAACCAAGTCAAGTGATAAAAGATTTTAGTCCTGGCTCTGAACCAATATTATTTGAACAGGTTACTTGAATTCTATGCTCATCCACAACATAACTCAAACTAGATTATTTCCGACACCCTCGTGTTCTAAACCTATACAATATTAAGATCTTCAAATTGAATATACTCCCTCAATATGACAGATACTGTAGCCTTGAATAACACAGTACTGTGAGTGAACCTAAACAAATAAGCAAAGCCACAAATATTATCAGATTGAGTGGCTTGAAGCCAGGTTGGATGGTGCAGGCCTGTAATCCCAGTATTTGGTAGGATGAGAAAGGAGGTTCGCAAATTTGAGGTCAGTCTCAGCAACTTAATGAGAACCTGCTTCAAAATAAATAGGGTAGGGGTGTAGCTCAGATGTAGAATGACCCTAGATTCAACCCTCAGAACAAAAAGGAAAAAATAAAATAAAAAGATACTGGCTTGAAATATGGGTGAAAATATCTTGAATATCATTCCTTGTCTAGAAATCATGAACATTAACCAGGCATGGTGGCGCTCACATTATAATCCTAAAATCTGGGAGGATGAGATAGGAGGTTCACAGGTTTGTGGCCAGTCTCAACAACTTAACAAGGTCCTTAGTAACTTTTTTTTGTGGCACTGGGGGTTAGGGTCATTCTACCTCTGAGCTACACTCTCAGCCCTATTTCTTAGTCTTTATTTTGAAATACAGTCACAATAAGTTGCAGAGGGCCTCACTAAGCTGAGGCTGACCAAGAACCTGTGATCCTCCTGTCTCAACCTCTCAGCGTGTACCACCATGTGTGGCAGAGAGATCCTTTATTGAAAAGAAAAAAATAAAATAAAAACAGGACTGGGGCTGTAGCTCAGAGGCAGAATGCACGAGTTCAATTTTAAGTCCCAAAACAAAAAGATCATCAGCATCATATGCTGCATGTTCTTTAAAGTTATAAGAAAGTTACTGTTCCAAGATCATTAACTCTACTGACTCTTGAGAATTCCTGAACAGAAATTTCTTGATACCCAATATCTGTGGAACAAATTCTTCCACCCCACAATTACATGTCAGAGGAAGATGTTACTTCTGTGGAATACTGAAATCAAGGGTATGGAGGAAAAAGTATTGCTTGTTAAATCCATATAAGTTCAAACTAAGTAAAGGATAATACAACATTTCTAGTGAATCAGAAACTAATAGAATTTAGTTATAAGTATAAATGTTTTTAGCTGGGCTTGGTGGCACATGCTTGTAATCCCAGCATTTGGGAGGCTAAGACAGGAGGATCACTGTTTGTGGCTAGCCTCAGCTTAGCGAGGCTCTTGCAACTCAGTGAGACCCTGTTTTTAAAATAAAGAATAAAAAACAGGACTGGGAGTGTCACTGGAGGTAGAATGCTCCTGGGTTCCATCCCCAGTATCACACACACACAAAAAGCATAAATGTTTTTGTTGTAATGTTTGTATTGCATGTATGCAGCAAAAAGCTAATTCCTCAACTCTAACACCACTGTATATTGAACAGCCTCACTTTATAAGTCCAAAACTCTAAAATACACCAAGTGAAAATATGAAGTTGTTCTGTAGGGTAAGAGTAATTCAGAGGTTTATATGCAATCATGAAGTTGATAAATGTAAATAAGCAATCCTCCTAAATTTATGTATGGGCAATGTAGTACCAACGTGGTTCAGTGAAAAACCAAATGCTTTTAAAAACAGCAACACTGAGAAGTACAGTTGTTGACACCTCTATTCTGTTTGTTAATTTGTATTGTAAAAAGACTGCCATTCAGCAAGGAGGTGACACATGCCTGTAATCCCAGTTCTGGGGAGGCTACGGCACGAGAAACACAAGTTCAAAGCCAGGCTGGGCAACATAGTGACTGTCTCAAAATAAAAAATAAGTAGGATTAGGGGATAGCTCAATGGTATTAGTACCCCTAAAGTTCAATTAACAGTAAGAGGAGAGGGGGAAGCGTTCTTCTAGTAAAATGCGAACTAACAAAATCACAGTTTAAGCAGGTGTGGTGGCACACACCTATAATCCCAGTACTTGGGAGGCTGAGACAGAAGGATGGCAGGTTCAAAGACAGCCTCAGCAAGTAATGAGATTCTCAACAACCTAACAAGAGCCTGTTTCAAAATAAAAAGAAAACAGGGCTAGAGTTAGAATGTCCCTGGGTTCAATCCCCAGTGCCACACATATACACACAAAAAATCATTTATATGTTGGGAAAATATCTTGGGTACAAGACAGAAAAACTGCCTTGAAAGACGCATAAAGACAGGCAAGTGGGGCTGGGATGTAGCTCATAAAGTGGTTGCCTAGCATGTTCAAGGCCTTGGGTTTCATCCCTAGAATTACTTAAAAAAAAAACAAAAAAGTAATGCTAGAGAGGGCGCTCTTGTATTTAAATTACAGCTGAAAGAATCCAAAAATATTAATAAAACCCTACAAAACGATGTGAATGAGTGAGAAAGAGAGAGAGAACATGATTGGATTTCTTTACAGAACCTAAGACAGTGTACATGTACGAAAGCTGAATGAAGAGGTAAGCCGGTATTGTGGTATTGTGATGATTTAACCACAAACACCTTCCCTATTTAAATATTCCAATCAGTACTGTTAGCACACATACCTCGGAGAATTCTTTCCTCATGGCAACGAAGAAAGTCCCAGATTCTAACAGTGCCGTCATCAGAGCATGTAGCAAATTTATTATCCGTGGGTGAGAAACTGTTACATGAAGACACACAGCAGGGGAAAGAAGTCAGCATTTAACAGATTATCTGTGCTTCTCAGACAGGGAAAAATAAAAACACTGTGCTGCATTATAAAATGGAGAGGGAAGTATCCAGTGAAGATGTCCTTAAAGAGAACGTTGTCAGCTAAGATACACATCTCATCAAAAGAAGGCTTCAACAGAGTAGTTGTTCCAGTTTTCAATCATCAACATTCAGACAACTTTATGAGTGTATTACTGGACCTACCTATACTATTAGTATATTTCCTATCATAAAGCAAAATAAAGGGAGCTGTCTTAAGTGTTGAAACTGAGTGAATTCTATTTTTGCAATATTCCTGCATACAGTCATTTAAATCACACAGGAATTCCACTCAAAAAAATCAGCATCAGATTGTGCCTCTGACAGTTCATAAAATGATAAAAAAAGAAAGAAAGAAAAACACTGGGCAGGCTAGTAAAAGACTGAATTCTAAACATTACTACATACAATAGTTCTCATTTATTCAAATACATTTCAGGCAAACTATCCCATGGATGTTGTACCTTTGGAAGAAACTTTAAAATAGGGACATTCAGACTTGTGTTTAAAGCCAAAGAATTTGCTGCAAAAGAGCAAGCCAGTTTTACTTCCCAGTAGTAAAAGCATCAAGTTTCTCAATTAGCTGTAAGAACTCCCTTGAACTTTCAAATCTTATAACTAAGAATGAATGGACCAACTGAGAGCTCAATGTATGGGTATGACACTAAGGCCAAGTCTACAGAGCAAAAGCACATATATTCAACAATTTCTGTGATTCTGAAAATAGAAACAAGTGACTGCCGTGGATGTTGTTTCTAGTCAACCTCCTTGCACATGGGTGGCACAACCTTAAAGAATGCTGCTTAGCTTTATTCTGTGGCTGCAACAATTCTTCAGGCTTGTTTTTTTTTTTTTTTTCCTTCCTGCCCCCCCCTCACTACACATATCTCAATGATATGTAAAGACATACAGCTCACTGAAAATATTAAACTCCACTTATACATTTGCATAACTGATATTAACAGTGAATCAGAAGAAAAGTCCTATAGTCTTCTTGACAAAGGTCTGCTTACAGCTGCAAAGCTTGAGGAACCCGTTCATTAATCCGTTAATGTCTGCCACATCCAGAGAGTTTATCTGTGAGGATTTTTAGTCCTATACTTTGTTTTTGAAGTCGTGGCATAAGCAAGCCAACCAGGTCTTCACTTAAGCCTTTTTTTTCTTGCATTTTGTGTGAATTCTGAAGGTGTTTTCTGTAGGCTTTAGATTTTATTCAGTTATATAATTAAAGACTGAATTCTTTATTTGGAATGAAATATTCTTGTCTTACACAATAGATAATAAAAAAGAATAACGTATACACATTATTAACCATAAAAGAAAAGAAAACCAGTGCAAAATGCGCAGACAATACATCTCTAACATATTGCAAAGGCTGATCCCAGGACAGCACTATTTCAGAAAGGTGCCAGCAAAATGGTGAATGTGTGAAAACAAAGAAAAATCTTGTGTTTATAGGGTGCAGAAAGTTTCCCAGAATCTGACAGAGCCCATGCACCTCTGCACCCAGAATACACTTAGAGAATAATTTACCCATGACAATAGGGACTACAGAAAATGGTATATTGTGTATAAACCTGGCCTCTCTAATCGCCTCCTTATGTGCCTGGAACATCTTGACGTTGTTCATGTTCGACTGCCAATATTTCACATATCCTCCGTGGTCTGCTGTCAACATCCACATGTCATTATGTGACCAAGTCATGGCCCTCACTGGGCTATCGTGAGCCTGCAATAACAGAAAACATTTGTAAGCTACTGTCTCAAATAACATATGATCAAAAGCCTATAGGAATATAAGTTTTAACACACAACGATAAATTATTCAGTTGTTAAGTTTCACAATGCCAAGAAACTATCTCAGATTCTATCAAGTACCACAGCACAAACTACCATCCCGTGGTTCCGGTTACCTGTAATATCGTTTCAAAATTGAAAGTAAGTCCATTCCACAAGGTGAACTCTCCACTAGAAGCTCCAGTAACCAACCGTCTTCCTTCTGGAGTCCACTGTTATAGTGAGTTTAAAAAAAGAGAGAGAGAGAGAGACATGTTATACATGGGCACAAATCCTCAAATCCTATACATTCACAAAGTTGGTTTTTTTTTTTTTTTTTTGGGGGGGGGAGAGACTGGGAATGGAGCCCAGAGGAATTCTGCCTTAGCATTACCCTTACCCTCAGCCTGATTTTATTTCTTTGGACACACAATCTCAATAAGTTACAGAGTGCCTTGCTATACTGCTGAAGCTGTCGAAAATCCAATCCTCCAGTCTCTGCCTCCCAAGTCCTAGAATTATAGGCATGCACCATGCCTGGTTTACAAAGTATTTATAACAGACTAGTAATCAGTATTAGGTACACAAAATTGATTTTCACTTAAGTATAGCTCAGCATTCTTTTTTTTTTTTTTTTTTTTTTTTTTTTTTTTTTTGGTGTTGCTGGGACTTGAACCCTCTTAACACTGAGCTACATTCCCAGCCCTGTAGCTCAGCTTATTAGTAAATATTTTTAGCCAGGAGTGGTGGCACACACTTGTAATCCCAGTATTTGGGAGGCAGAGACAAGAAACAGTAAGAAAACATGTTCATGGGCAGCCTTAGCTACTTGGGAGGCCTCTGCAACTCAGTGAGACCTTATTTTAAAATAAAAAATAAGACTAGGGGTACAGCTCTAAGGTAGAATACCCCTGAATTCAATCCCCAATAACATTAAAAAAAAAAAAAGAAAAAAATTATTTTGCTGAAAAGAACTTGTACTAACACAGTACAGAGAAAACTGGTTTTTTTTGTTTATTTGGTTTTGTTTTTCTGTGGTACTAAGGGTGGAAACCAGAGGCCCTTCTTACCTACGGACTATACTTCCAGACCTATTTTATATTTTATCTGGAAACGGTCTCACCAAGTTGCTGACAGCCTAAGTAGCTGAGCCTGGCTTCGAATCTGTGCAATCCTCCTGTCTCAGCCTCCCAAGTGCTGGGATTGCAAGCGTGCACCATCACGCCTGGCCTTGAAAACTGACATTTTAGCTTAAGTTAAAAGGACATTATTACTAAATAATTACACTACACACTGAATTATATACACAGCTATGCACTCTAAAAAGCATTTCATTGGGAGACTCATAGGAGGGTCTCAGGTTCAAGGCCATCCTCAGCAATGAAATGAGGATCTATTTCAAAATTAAGATTTTGAAATAGATAGAAATAGATCAGATTTTGAATAACAGAGGGCCGGGCATGGTGGCGCATGCTTGAAATCCCAGCATTCAAGAGGCTGAGACAAGAGGATCACAGTTCGCAGACAGCCTCAGCTACTTTGTAAGCCCCTCTGCAATATTGAGACCCTGTTTCAAAATAAAGAATACAAAATAGGGCAAGGGGTGTAGCTCGGAGGTAGAATACCCCTGGGTTCCATCTCCAGACCCGCAAAAAAAAAAAAAAAAAAAGAAACAGAGCTGATGATACGGCTCAAGGGAAGAATGCCTCTGGGTTCAATCCCTAGTGATTTCTCCCAAAATTATTTTAAATTTTCTGCCATTCATAGTGCCAAGCAGTGACAAGTCTTATGCTGGTGTACTCTCAAAAACTACATTTGCTGGGTGTGGGGATGCACGCTTTTAATCCCAGTACTTGGGAGGCTGAGACAGGAGGATAGAAGGTTTGTGGCCAGCCTCAGCTACTTGGGTCTTCCGCAACTTAGTGAGACCTTGTTTCAAAATAAAGAATAAAACCAAGCCTGGTGGTGCATGCTTGTAATCCCAGCATTCGGGAGGCTGAGACCAGAGTATCACAGTTCATGGACAGCCTCAGCCACTTAGTGAGGCCCTCAGCAACTTAGTGAGGACCTGTTTCAAAATAAAGAATAAAAAATAGGGCAGGGGTTGTAGCTCAGAGGTCGAAAGTCCCTGGGTTCCATCCCCACACCCACACAAAAAAAATTTTAAATAAATAATTAAAAATAAAGGATAAAAAAAATAGGGTTGAAAGTGTGACTCAGAGGTAGGATGTCCCTGGGTTCTATCCCCAGTACCACACACACAAAAAAAAAAAATTAGAGATAGGTGTGGTAGCACTTGGCTGTAATATCAGATCATGGGAGGCTGGGACAGAAGGATCCCAAGTTCAAGACTAGCCCTCAGTGATTTACTGAGAATTGCAGCAAGCTAGCGAGACAGTGTAACAAAACAAAAAAATTAAACTAGGGATGGTGCTGTAGCTCAGCGGCAGAATGCCCCTGGGCTCAATCTCCAGCATCACATACATGCAAAAAATAAAAAATAAAATAAAGCCACACACATGCAATCCCAGTACTTGGGAGTAGCTAAGAACCAGAAAGCTGTTGGGTTCAATACCCAAGGAAAGAAAGGAGGGTAGGAGACAAGGGGAGGGAAGGAAGGAAGGGAGCCACCTTGACTAAACAAAAATATTTTAATGTAATATTTGCACATTGAAGCATATCTGGTTTATGTGCTAGTCAATTCAAAACAATGTATTTTTTTATTAATTTTTTTTTGTGTGTGTGTGGCTCTGAGGATTGAACCCAGAGGGATTCTACCTCTGAGCTAAATACCCAGCCTAACTTTATTTCTTATTTAGAAACAGGTTGTAAGTTGCGGAGAGCCTAAATTGTCAAAGCTGGTTTATAACCTGTGATCCTCCTGTCTCAGCCTTCCAAGTACTGAGATTACAAGCTTGTGCCACCACAGCCAGCTTTTTTCTTACTTTTCCTTCTGTTTCTATAATGATTAGACACTCATTTTCCTTAGAAGATTAAATACACAAAACATCAATACAATAATCCCATTTAAAAAAAAAACTAGCCAAGCATAGCGACCCACACCCATAATCCCAGTACTGGGGAGGTTCAGATAGAAGTAACTGCATGTTCAAGACCAGCCTCAGCAAATTAGCCAGGCCGCTTAGCAAACTAGTAAGGCAGGCGCGCGCACTGCGTGCATACGTGCGTGCGTGCGTGCGTGTGTGCGTCCGTTACAGGAGATGAAACCCAAAGGCATTCTACATCTGAGCTATACCCTCAGTCCTATTTTATACTTTTATTTTGAAACACAGTCTCACTAAATGGATGGTCTAACTAAATTGCTGAGGCTGGCCATGAAATGGAGATCCTCCTGTCTCAGCCAAGTACTAGGATTATAAGTGTGCCACCACTCCGGTTTCAAAATTAAAAACAAATAAACCCTGGCTGGAGATAAAGTACAGAGATAAACAAACTTGGGTTCAACCCCCAGGCACTTAAAAAAAAAAAAAAAACTGAATCAAAGAGCTTTAAAAGACCAAGCGTGGTGGCAAACGCTTACAATCCCAGCATTCGGGAGGCGGAGACTGGAGGATCTCAGTTCGAGGACAGCCTTAGCTACTTAGCGAGGCATTTCACAACTTAGACCCTGTTTCAAAAATAAAAAGACTAAGCCGGGCATGGTGGCGCAGTCTTGTAAACCCAGCACTTGGGAGGCTGAGACAGGAGGATCGAATAGGTTCGAAGCTAGCCTCAGCTACTTAGTGAGGCTCTAAAGAACTTAGTGAGACCCTATTTCCAAATAAAATATAAAATAGGTCTGGGAGTATAGCCCAGAGGTAGAAAGCCTCTGGGTTCTACCCCCAATACCACAAATAAAATAAAATAAAATAAAAAATAGGGCTTGGAGTATAACTCAGAGGTACAAACCCCCTGGATTCCATCATTACCGCAAAAAAAAAAAAAAGAGGTTTAATATGCAAGTAGGAAGCTGGGTGTGGTGGTGTACACTTGTAATCCCAGATTTTGAGAGGCTTAGACAGGAGGATCTGGGTTCATGGACAGCCTCAGCTACTTGGGCCCTTTGCAACTCAGTGAGATCCTATTTCAAAATAAAGAATAAAATATAGGGCTAGGGTTATAGCTCACAGGTAGAATGTCCCTGGGTTTCATCCCCATAATAGCCAAAAAATAAATAAAATAAAATGCAAATATGCTTATAGGAACATCAGTGTGAGCTACATAAAATGAATATTTATATTCACAAAACAATAATATATGTGACAACTGGGATTTCAAAGATTTTTCTTTCTTTTTGATACTGGGGATGTAACTCAGGGACATTCTACTCTATATACCCCCAACGCTATTTTATTCTTTTATTTTGAAATAGGGTCTAGCTAGTTATGAAGGGCCTCACTGAATTGCTGAGGCTGGCCACAAATCTGTGATCCTCCTGTCTCAGCCTCCCAAGTACTGGGATTACAAGCGTGTACCACCACACCTGATTCATAACTACCTTTTCTATCCTTTATAATCTTTTCAAATGTTATTGCTCAGCTTTGACTTCCAATCATTCTGCACCTCTAAATAATGCTAAGAAGAAGTACTTTTTAGGGATTAAAATAATCAAAATACAAAGAAAATCATTACACTATCATCTACAAGAATATTAACTAAATGCCTGCGAGAAAAGGAGAAGAAAAAGATCAATTTTTATGTGTGTGTATAATACTAGGGA
Organism: Muscardinus avellanarius; assembly: GCF_963383645.1. Classification (NCBI taxonomy): domain Eukaryota; kingdom Metazoa; phylum Chordata; class Mammalia; order Rodentia; family Gliridae; genus Muscardinus; species Muscardinus avellanarius. Next base: position 111,105,965 of record NC_137787.1, on the reverse strand, counting down.
ATGAATCCAGAGCCATCATACCCCTGAATTACACCCCAGCCCTATTTTTTTTTTTTTTTTTTTTTTTTTTGCGGTACTGGGGATGAAATCCAGGGGCCTTCTACCTCCATGTTACACCTCCAGACCTATTTTAAATTTTATTTGGAAACAGGGTCTAAGTTGCTGAGAACTTCACTAAGCAGCTAAGGCTGGCTTCGAACCTACCTACCCGCGCCACCACGCCCAGCTTTTTATTATTATTTTAAAACAGGCTCTTTGCTAGACTGATGAGACCCTGTTTCAAAATAAAAATAGCCGGGCATGGTGGCTCATGCTTGTAATCCTTATGCTTGGGAGGTGGAGACAGGAAGATCGCACCGGTTCAAAGCCAGCCTCAAAGCCAGCCTCGCTGGCTTAAGAGACCCTGTTTCCAAATAAAAATATAAAAATAGGTCTGGGAAGCCGGGCGTGGTGGCGCACGCTTGTAATCCCCATGCTGGGAGGCTGAGACAGGAGGATCGCACAGGTTCAAAGCCAGCCTCAGCTACTTAGTGAGGCTCTCAGCAACTTAGTGAAACCCTGTTTCCAAATAAAATATAAAATGGGTCTGGGAGTATAACCCAGAGGTAGAAAGCCTCTGGGTTCCACCCCCAATACCACCAAAAAAAAAAAAGAATAAAAAACAGGGCAAGGGGTGTAGCTCAGAGGTCGAATGACCCTGGGTTCCATCCCCAGACTCACAAAAAAATTAAAAAAAAATAATAAATAAGAGGTCTGGGAGTATAGCCCAGAGGTAGAAGCATTTCCAGGAACCCCAGTACCACCAATAAATAAATAAATAAATAAAGAAAGAAAGAAAGAAAGAAAGAAAGAAAGAAAGAAAGAAAGAAAGAATAAAATAGGGGTATAACTCAGAAGTAGAATGCCCCTGGGTTCAATCCCCAGTACCAAAAAAGAAGTATTTTATGTGGACAGAGTGGATAAATGACTGTATTTTCAAATAAAATGAGTAATAAACCAATTAATATCCCTGCTACATTTACAAAAGATTAATTTTTTAAAAATCAGCAATACTTACCCTCACAACAAATACTGGACACTTTACTTTATTTGTGGATGTCCGAACAAATTTTGTTGTTACTGCATTCATAGGATTATTCAACATTCCTATAGGAGGGACAAGCTACAAAGAAAGAAAATTGTTTGGAGAGTTCTTGATTAAATTCATGAAAGAAACCAGGACCATGGCAAACCAATTATTATTTCAACATCTAAAAACAAATCTGGGCCATTACACTTGTAATCCAAGCTACTCAGGAGGCTGAGGCAGGAGGCTAACAAATTAAAGGCCAGCCGCAGCAATTTAGAGAGATCCAGCCTAAAATTAAAAAAGAATTTAAGCTGGGTATGGTGACACACAGCTATAGTCCTAGTACTTTGGAGGCTAAGAAAGAACGATGGCAGGTTCAAGGACAGCCCCAGCAATTTTGAGACTCTCAAGAACCTAATGAAACCCTGTTCCAAAAATAAAAATATATTGGGCTAAGGGTATAGCCTGGAGGTAGAATGCTCTTGTGTTCAATCCCCATTACCACAGAAAAGGCAGGGGAAATTAAAGACTACAAAAGACTATCAAAAATTTTACAAAAAGCCAGTCATGGTGGCGCATGGGAGGCTGAGACCTGAGGATTGTGGTTTGCGGACAACCTCAGCTACTTAGTGAGGACCTCTGTTAGTAAGACCCTGTTTCAAAATAAAAAAATAAAAACAGGGCAAGGGCTGTAGCTCAGAGGCCAAATGCCCCCCGGTTTCATCCCCCGACCCGCAGGGGGTAGGGGAGATAGGGCAGGGGGTATAGCTCTGATGTCAAATGCCACAGACCTAAAAAAAAAAAAAAAAAAAATCTTTACAAAAGATTAGTATTACTCTATATTAATTAAGAGAAAATGGAGGTGAGCCAGGCATGGTGGCACACGCTTGTTAATACCAGTACTTGGGAGGCTGAGACAAAAGGAGCACAAGTTTACAGCCAGCCTCAGCTACTTAGACCTTCCGCAACTTAGTGAGACCTGGTTTCAAAATACAGAATAAAAAATCAGGCCCATGGGTTCATCTCCAATACCATCCCCACAAAAAAAATTTTTTCCTTCTTAAATTCAACACAAGTATGTTCACAATAGATCAAATTTAAAATTAGCCTCCCCATTACAATAGTTTATTCTTTCTTTTCCTCCCTCTCTCTCTCTTTTTTATTTTTTTTTTTGGGGGGAGTGGGGTTCTGGAAATTTTCTGAGTTCTGGAGATTGAACCCAGAGGCATTCTGCCAGGCATTCACGTTTTTTGTTTTGAAACAGGGTGTCCTTAGGTTTTTGAGAATCTCACTACTTACTGAGGCTCTCCTCAAACCTGTAATCCTGTCTCAGCCTCCCAAGTATCAGAGTTACAGGCTTGTGACAAACTTGTTACACCCCATTTATGCCCCAAATCAAAAGTTCATAAATAATTACATTATAGCACTATTTTTTTTGAGGGACTGAGGATGAAACACAGAGGCATTATACCTCTGAGCTACATCCCTAGTCCTATTTAGTATTTTTAAAATCTTTTTTGAACTAGGGTCTCGCTGAGTTGCGAACGGCCTCGCTAAGTAGCTGAGGCTATCCACAAACCGCCATCCACCAGTCTCCGCCTACCGAATGCTGGGATTACAAGTGTATGCCACCACGCCCGGCCATAAAAGCAGTATTTAAATTGAGACAAACTATAACCCAATGCTCACGCTAATAGTGTTAACTTATCCTTTCAGAAATGTTTCATTTTAATTATAAAAAAGTATAAAAAGAAAGGACCATTTGTGAGCTTGAATTCACATATTTGTAGGTGGCAAAGTCAAAGCAAAGAGGTTTCTCTGAGCTTGATGGCTTGTCTCATACTTACATCATTATAATAACCTGCATCAGGCTGGATTGCCCGCATATCTCTCTGGTCTCTTTGCCATATTCTATTCTGTTAAAAGAAATAAATAGATCAGTTACATTGTTTAACAGTCTAACCATACTCAATGTAAAGTTTTCTTTTCTTTTTTTCTTTCTTTTTTTTGGTGGTACTGGGGTTCCTGGAAACACTTCTACCTCCAGGCTACACTCCCAGACCTATTTTTTATATTTTTATTTGGAAACAGGGTCTCTTAAACCAGCAAGGCCAGCTTCGAACCTACGCGATCTTCCTGTCTCCGCCTCCCAAATGTGGAGATTACAAGCATGCGCCACCACACCCAACTTCGATGTAAAATTTAAAAAAATATTTTAAAAATATAAGCTATTAGCCCGGTGTGGTGGCTCACACTTGTAATCCCTGCGCTTGGGAGGCTGTGACAGGAGGATCACACAGGTTCGAAGCCAGCCTCAGCTACTTAGTTAGGCTCTCAGTAACTTAGTGAGACCGTTTCAAAATAAAATATAAAATAGGTCTGGATTTTAACCTGGAGGTAGAAAGCCTCTGTTCCACCCCCAGTACCACCAAAAAAAAAAAAAAAAAAAAAAAAATTGTGTGTGTGTGTGTAAGCTATTAGCCAGGCTGGTGGCACACACTCGTAATCCCAGTACTTGGGAGGCTGAGACAGGAGGATTGCACAGGTTCGAAGCCAGCCTCAACTACTTAGTGAAGCTCTTAACAACTTATTGATACCCTGTTTCCAAATAAAATATAAAATAGATCTGAGCTATAGCCGGGAGGTAGAAAGCCTCTGGGTTCCACCCCCAGTACCACCAAAAAATAAAAATAAAAATAAAAATACACACACACACACACACACACACATAAAAGCTATTAAATGGGGAGAAAACAAGATTCAAAAATATTGTTTTCTAAACTGGGCATTTGTGGTGGCGCACGCTTGTAATCCCAGCATTCGGGAGGCTAAGACTGGAGGATCGCGGTTCACAGACAGCCTCAGCTACTTAGTGAGGCCCTCCGAACTTAGTGAGACCCTGTTTCAAATTAAATAATTAAAGCCAGGGGTGGTGGTACACACTTGTAATCCCAGCATTCGTGAGGCTGAGACCAGAGGATCTTGGTTCGAGGACAGCCTCACCTACTAAGTGAGGCACTCTGCAACTTGGTGAAAGCCTATTTCAAAATAAATAATAAAAAAATAGGACTGGGGGTCAAATGCCCCTGGATTCCATCCCCAGACCTGGGGGAGAAAAAATAGTTTTCTGCCATGCATGGTGGTACACATCTATAATCCTAATACTAGTGAGGCTGAGAGATGAGGATTACAGGTTTGTGGAGCAGCTCAGCAAACAATAGTGAGACTCTCAGTCTAGTAAGACCCTGTTTCAAAATAAAAATAAAATAGGGCTGGGGTGTGTTTCTGACGTAGAATGCCCCTGGGTTCAAACCCCAGTATCACACACACACACACTAAAATAAAACAGATAATGGTGGGCACCCCAGAGATTTCCCTCTTTCCTACTAAGAGTGCTGAGAATGTCTTTCACTTGACTCATTCCAATCCCTACCCCAATCATCTAGCATGTTGCTGACTTTCTCACTAACCATGCCTTAAGAAACGAGATAAGGATCAAGAGATAACCTGGATTCTTTCATAACCCGCAATATAAAGAGACTCCTTGTATCTTCAGCTTTCTGAATTCTTCTTAAAATCGATCACCTAGTCTACTTTCCCAACTGAAATCCCTGGAAAAGTCTAAATCTGCCTTTACCTCTGCCTCTCCTTCTCGCATGTCTGTGTAACATACTACTTAGGCCTACATGTGAATAGGTCTAAGGTAACAAAACATGACAAATTTTCATAGGAGGCCAAAGCAAACCAAAATCTAATGAATATAACAATAACATGAGCGGGCTAAGACAAATAAATGAAGAGCCCATAAGTGAGAAACATGGAGGAAAGAGTACCTGGGTTTACTTACCATCTCAGAGCTGCTCTCACCCTACAGGTACTCAAAATAACAATCCTCAACACTTTTACAAGGGTGAGTATTAGGGATTGAAACAAAGAAATTCTACCTCTGACCTATCCTCAGGCCTTTATTTTTTGACAATACTAGGGATTGAATCCAGGGGCATTCTGCCTCTGAGCTATACCCCAGCCCTACTTTATTCTTTGAAACAGGGTCTCACTAAGTTGCGGAGGACCTATGTAGCTGAGGCTGGCCGTGAGCCTGCAATCCTCCTGTCTCAGCCTCCCCAAGTATTGGGATTAAAAACATGTACCACCATGCCTGGCTCCAAAGTTGCAGTTCTTTTTTTTTTTTGGGGGGGGGGGGCAGACTGAAGATGGAACTCCAAGCTACAGTCCCAGCCCTATTTTTTTTTAATGCTTTATTTTGAAACAGGGTCTCACTGAGTTGTAGAGGGCCTCACTAAGTAGCTGAGGGTGTCCATGCACCGCAATCCACTTGTATCAGACTCCTAAATGCTGGGATTACAAGCATGCACCATCATGCCCGACCCCAAAGTTGCAGTTCTAAATGTGCAGTCTCACAGAATTATTGCTATATTATTAGTATCTTATTATTTCATGTACACTGTGAGCTTAACAAATACTATTAAGGTTGGCTTGCAGATTAAAGTACCCACTCCTAATCTGTTAAGAACTTTTAGAATAAACCAGGTGTGGTGGCACACGCTTGTAATCCCAGCATTTGGGAAGCTGAAACAGGAGGATTGCAGTTCGAGGACAGCCTCAGTTATAGTGAGGCCCTTTGCAACTCAGTGAGACTCTGTTTAAAAATAAAGAATAGAAAATAGGGCTGGGGGTGTAGCTCAGAGTTAGAATGCCCCTGACTTCCATTCCCAGTACTGCAAAAAAAAAGAAGAACTTTTAGAACCCCACTGTGTGTGTGTGTGTGTGTGTGTGTGTGTGTGTGTGTGTGTTACTGTGGCGGAACCCAAGAGCTTTTCTACCTCCAGGCTATACTCCCAGACCTTTTTAATACTTTATTTGGAAACAGGGTCTCACTAAGTTGCAGAGAGCCTCACTAAGTAGCTGAGGCTGGGTTTGAACCTGTGCGATCCTCCTGTCTCAGCTTCTCAAACACAGAGATTACAAGCGTGCGCCACCATGCCTGGCTCGTGAACTGGAGTTTTAACTTTAATATATTTTTCAGAAGATGATTCATGTACCTTTTTTTGGGAGGTGGGGGTTAGTCTAGGGATGGAACCTAGGAGTATTTAACCTCCAACCTACACCTCCTGCCCTATATTTTATTCTTATTTTGAAACAGGCTCTAAATTATGGAGGGCCTAAATAGCTGAGGCTGTTGATCCGGTCTCAGCCTCCCAAATTCTGGGATAAAAGCGTGTGCCACCATGCCCAGCTCTGTAGCTTTTTTAAAAAAGTATACTGCAGAGAACTGGAGTCTACCGCAAATGCGTTCCTTGATATTTTACTTTATCCTACTAATTCAAGAAATACAGGTATATTTATTATTCAAAATTTAGAAAACTTTTTTTTTGGTACTGGGGATGGAACCCTTCTACCTCTGGGCTATATTCCCAGACCTATTTTATATTTTTTATTTGGAAACAGGGTCTCTTAAGCCAGAGAGGCTGGCTTCAAACCTGCGTGATCCTCCTGTTTCTGCCTCCCAAACACAGGGATTACAAGCGTGCGCCACCACACCCGGCACCTAGAAAACTTTTTAAAAATTTTGGGCCAGCGTGGTGGCGCACGCTTGTAATCCCAGTATTCTGGAGGCTGAGACCGGAGGATTGGAGGATCATAGTTCAGGAACAGCCTCAGCTACTTAGCCAGGCCCTTCCAACTCAGTGAAACTCTGTTTCAAAATTAAAAAGAATGAAAAATAGGGCTGGGGGTGTGGCTCAGAGGTACAACAATCCTAGGTTCCATCCCCGGTACCACAAAAAAAAATTTCTTTTTGAGAGTCAGGTGTGGTGGCGCATGCTTGTGATCCCAGCTTTTGGGAGGCTGCGACAGGAGGATTGCAGTTGTAGACAGCTTCAGCTACTTAGTGAGGCCCTTTGCTACTGAGGTGGACTTCAGTTCTCTGCAGTATACTTTTTTTAAAAAGCTACAAAGCTGGGCATGGTGGCGCACACTTGTAATCCCTGTGCTTGGGAGGTGGAGACAGGAGGATTGCGCTGGTTCGAACCCAGCCTCTCTGGCTTAAGAGACACTGTTTCCAAATAAAAAATATAAAAATAGGTCTGGGAGTGTAGCCTGGAGATAAAAGGGCTTCCAGGAACCCCAGTACTGCCCAATAAATAAATAAATAAATAAATAAATAAATAAATAAGCTACAAAGCCAGGCATGGTGGCACACACTTGTAATCCCAGCATTCAGGAGGCTAAGACCGAACCAACAGCCTCAGATACTTAGGCCCTCCATAACTTAGTGAGACCCAGTATCAAAATAAAGAATAAAAAAATAGGGCTGGAAGGTGTAGCTTCGAAGTACAATGCCCCTGATTTCCATCCATAGTACTGCAAAAACACAAACAAACAAACAAATGTTGGTTATCTTAAGTACATTCACTGAACTTACCTCCAAATATTTAATTACAGACGGATTGTAGTCTATGGTTTTTCGGTTTACAGCTTTTCTCATTCGTTTTCCATCAAAGGTAAGCTGTTGCATTGCTTGCTGTTGTGCAAAATCAGGTCGCTTATAGAATAGTTGTCGAGGGGCCTGGTGCTGGAACCTTGGCATATGGAAAAAACGAGGAGGCGAACCAATTTCTGTGGCCATGGTGATGTCTTCCTTCCCCGACACTAGGATAAGGAAGAAGTACTTTTATTACAGACACCAGGACTGTGGCACTGCCTGAAAATATTTTCATTTTATTTAATGACTTTCTTTGGCAGTGTAAAGGAAGAAACCTAGGGATCTGAACTTGCTAGGCAGGCGCTCTATTGACAAGCAATATTCCCAGCCCAAAAAATATTATTTTGTGCCTGAGGATTGAATTCAGTTGTCTATATTTTTTATTTGAAAATAGGATCATGTTGTGGAGGGCCTAAGTTGCTGAAGCTGACCACAAGCATTGTGAACCTCTTATCTTGTCCTCCCAAGTACTGGAATTATAAGCCTGCACTACTACGCCCAGCTCATAAAAACCTTTTTTTTTTTCTTGGTGGCACTGGCAATTGAAACTTCTAACTCTGAGCTACGCCCTTTCATTTTTACTTCGAAACAGGGTCTTCTAGTTTGATGCGAGCCTCACTGCTTGGTGAGACTGTCCCTGCAATCCTACTGTCTTAGCCTCCCAAGTATTGGGATGACAGGCATGTGCCAGCACACTCCTATAATTCTAGTATTGGGAGGCCAAGATAGGAAGATTGCAAGTTTGAGGCCAGCCTCAGGAACTTAGCAAGACCCTCAGCAACTGAAAAAGACCCTGTTTTTAGATTTAAAAAAAAAATGTATTATTTCTTTTTCTTTCTTTCTTTTTTTTTTTTTTTGGTGGTACTGGAATTCCTGGAAACCCTTCTACCTCCAGGCTACACTCCCAGACACCTATTTTTTATATTTTTATTTGGAAACAGGGTCTCTTAAGCCAGCAAGGCTGGCTTTGAACCTACGCTATCCTCCCGTCTCCGCCTCCCAAGCGTGCGCCACCACGCCTGGCCTAAAAATACGTTATTATTTCTAGCTTTAAATCAATCAATCTACCCACAGTAAACAGTGAAATTAGTAGAGAACAGTTACACATTTGAAAAGGGCTAGTTCACAAAATAAATGCTAATAAGCATTAGTTGAAAAATTCAGCCTTGTGGAAGAAAAAGCACATTCTTAACAGCCTAGCATGTACATTTAAGAAAAAGCAGGCATAAGCTGGGAGTAGTCGCGCACTCTTGGAATCCTAGCATTTGAGAGGCTGAGACATGAGGATCTGGATTCACAGCCAACCTCAGCTACTTACCAAGGCCTGCTGCAACTTAGTAAGACCTTGTTTAAAAAGAAATAAAAACCAGGCATGGTGGCGCATGCTTGTAATCCTAGCATTCCAGAGGTTGAGACCAGAGGATCACAGTTCGCAGAGAGCCTCAGCTACTTAATAAGGCCCTCTGCAACTCAGTGAGACCCTTTTCAACAAAAAAACAGAAACATGGCAGGAGGTGCTAAGAGGTTGGATGTCCCTGGGTTCTATCCCCAGACCAGCAAAAAAAATAAAAAATAAAAATAAATAAAGATTAAAGCCGAGCATGGTGGCACACACACGTAATCCCAGCATTCAGGAGGCTGAGACCTGAGGATCACTGTTATTTGACAGTTCAACCCTTTGCAACTCCGTTTCAAAGAAAAAAGACAGCCAGCCGTGGTGGCGCAGGCTTGTATTCCCAGCATTTGGGAGGCTGAGACTGGAGGATTGGAGGATAGCAGTTCGCAGACCCAGTTTCAAAATAAAGAATAAAACATAAGGCAGGAGGGTATAGCTCGGAGGTCAAATGCTCCTGGGTTCCATCCCCAGACCCACTAAAAAATAGAGCCAGGCGTGGTGGTGCACCCTTGTAATCCCTGCACTTGGGAAGTGGAGACAGGAGAATCGCACAGGTATGAAGCCCGCCATGCTGGCTTAAGATACCCTATTTCCAAATAAAAAAGTACAAAAATTGGTCTGAGAGTGTAACACAAAGGTAGAAGGGTTTCCAGGAACCCCAGTACCACCAAAAAAAAAAAAAAAAAAAAGATAGGAATAAGGGTGCAGCTCAGAGGTACAACGCACCTGGGTTCCATTCCCATTACCACACACACAAAAAAAAGCAGGCATAAACTAGAAACTGTTAACATTTTGGGGAGTGTCTTAGGGCTTGAACCCAGAGTTTTATTCTTTGTTTTAATATGAAACAGGGTCTCACTAGGTTGTTGACAATCTCACTAAGTTACCGGGGATGGTCTTGAACCTGTGATCTTCCTGTCCTAGTCTCACAAGTACTGGGATGACAAGTATGCACCACCTCACTCAGCTAAATATTCTTTTGTTGGGTTGTTGGTTGGTTGGTTGATTGATACTGTAGATTAAACCCAGGGGCTTCTACCTCTAACCTACACCACCAGCCTTATTTTTTTATATTGAAACAGGGTCTCACTAGGTTGAGAGTCTCACTACTTACTGAGAATGACCCTGAACCTGTGATTCCCCCTGTCTCAGTCTCCTAAGTACTAGGATTACAGGTATGTTCCACCATGTGGGCCCAGCAAATGTTCACATTTTTATTATTTTTTTGTTGTTGTTGTACCGGGGGTGGAACCCAGAGGCTCTTCTACCTCCAAGCTATACTCCCTGACCAATTTTATATTTTATTTGGAAACAGGGTCTCACTAAGTTGATGAGAGCCTCATGAAGTAGCTAAGGCTGGCTTCAAACCTGTGTGATCCTCCTGTCTCAGCCTCCCAAGCACTGGGATAAGCATGAGCCACCACATCCAGATCAATGTTCACATTTTTAAAATGAAATTTCAACTTAAGATTTTTGATACTTAAACTATGTTTGGCTTATCATAAGACCCCATTTGCACTAAATTTTTTTTTCCTGTGGGTCTGGGGGTGGAACCCAGGGACATTTGACCTCTGAGCTACACCCCCTGCCCTATTTTTATTCTTTATTTTGAAACAGGGTCTCACTAAGTTGCAGAAGGCCTCACTAAGTAGCTGAGGCTGTCTATGAACTGCGATCCTCCTGTCTCAGCCTCCCGAATGCTGGGATTACAAGCATGCGCCACCACGCCCAGCTACCAAAACATTTTTAAAACCTGACTTTTGCTGGGCATGGTGGTACTTGCTGGTAATCCCAGTACCTGGGAGGTTGCAACAGGGGGAATGCAGACTAGCCAACCATCAGCCACAACTTTGTGAGTCCTTCTGCAACTTAGTGAGACCTTGTTTTAAAATAAAAAAATAAGAACCAGGCATGGTGGCGTACGCTTGTAATCCCAGTACTTAGGAGGCTGGGACAGAAGGATCACAGGTTTTCGGACAAGCCTCAACTACTTGGTGAAGCCCTCTGCAACTTAGTGAGACCCTGTTTCAAAATAAAAAATAAATCCGGGTGCAGTGGCACACGCTTGTAATCCCAGCATTTGGGAGGCTGAGAGTGGAGGATCGCGGTTTGTGGACAGCTTCAACTACCTTAGTGAGGCCCTCTGCAACTTACTGAGACCCTGTTTCAAAAAAATGAAACAATAAAAAAAAGTAGGGCAGGAGTGTATAGCTTGGAGGTTGAATGCCCCTGGGTTCCAGACCCCCTCCAATAAATAAATAAATAAATAAATAAATAAATAAATAAATAGGCTAAGAGTATAGCTCAGAAATAGAAAGCCCATGGGTTCCCTCCCCAGTAACTCCCCCCCCAAAAAAAATAACAATAGTAAACTGGGTACAATAGTGTGCCTTTATTTTGTTTGTTTGTTTGTTTGTGTTTTTTGGTGGTACTGGTGATGGAACCCAGGGACCTTTACCTCTGGGCTACACTCCCAGACCTATTTTATATTTTACTTGGAAACAGGGTCTCTTAAACCAGCTGAGGCTGGCTTTGAACCTGCGTGATCCTATCTCCTCCCAAGCTCCGGTTACAAGCGTAATCTGGGAGTATAGGTCTGGGAGTATAGCCCGGGGGTTGGAGGGCTTCCAGGAACCCCAGTTCCAACACAAAAGAGAGAGAGAGAGAAGCCAGGCGGGCGTGGTGGCGCACGCTTGTAATCCCCTCGCTTGGGAGGCGGAGACAGGAGGATCGCGCAGGTTCGAAGCCAGCCGCGCGCGTTTGCTTAGGAGACCCTGTTTCCAAATATAAAAATGTAAAAATAGGTCTAGGAGTGTAGCCCGGAGGTAGAAGGGCTTCCAGGAACCCCAGTACCACCAAAAAAAAAAAAAAAAAAAAGAGAGAGAGAGAGAAGAGAAGAGAAGAGAAGAGAAGAGAAGAGAAGGGAAGCCCGGCATGGTGGCACATGCTTATAATCCCAGTACTTGGGAGGCTGAGACAGGAGGATTGCGCAGTTTCAAAGCCAGCCTCAGCTACTTAGTGAGGCTCTCACAACTTAGTGAGACCCTGTTTCCAAATAAAATATAAAATAGGTCTGGGAATGTAGCCCAAAGGTAGAAAGCTTCTGGGTTCCATTCCCAGCACCACAAAAATAAAAATAAAAATATATATATAGAGAGAGAGACAGACAGACAAACAGACAGACAGACAGACAGACAGGGCAGGCCGGGGGTGTAGTTTAGAGGTAGAGTGTCCCTGGTTCCAGTCCCAGTACAGCAAAAAATAAATAAATTAAAATAAATTAAAAGTATGTTTGAAGGTACAATGCCCCTGGGCTCAATCCCCCCCCCCACACACACACACACATTGAGTTTCCTGTGAATTTTACCTGAATTAAAAAAAGAGTTTTTGAGCCGGGCGTGGTGGCGCAGGTTTGTAATCCCAGCGTTTGGGAGGCTGAGGCAGGAGGATCGCACATGTTTGAAGCCAGCCTCAACTACTTAGTGAGGCTCTTAGCAAATTAGTGAGACCCTAATTTAAATAAAATATAAAATAGGTCTGGGAGTATAGCCCAGAGGTACCACAAAAATAAATAAATACATAAATAAATACATAAATAAAATAAAGTTTTTGTTGTTGTTTGTGGTATTGGAGATGGAACCGACGGGCACTCTGCCTAAGAGATACACCCTTAAATCTACTTATTTTTATTTTTTTGGAACCAAGTCTTGCTAAATTGCTGAGCCTGGCTTCAAACATGCAATCCTCTAATCTCAGCCTTCCAAGTTACTGGGATTATAAAAATATGCCAACATGCCAATCTATTAAAGAGGGTATTGAGCCACTGAAAAAAAAAATTGTGTGTGTGTGTGTGTTGGGGGTCTGGGGATGGAACCCACGGACATTTGACCTCCGAGCTACACCTCCTGCCCTGTTTTTTATTGTTTTTTGAAACAGGGCCTCACTAAGTAGCTGAGGCTGTCCAGGAACCACAATCCTCCAGTCTCAGCGTCCCAAATGCTGAGATTACAAAGCATGCACCACCACACCCGGCTTTAAAAAAAAATTTAATGAATGGCAGGTGAAACAGTAACAGAAAGCTGATGGTTGTTAAAAGTGGTTACTGAAGCCAGGCGTGGTGGCGCATGCTTGTAATCCCCGTGCTTGGGAGGCGGAGACAGGAGGATCGCTGGTTTGGAGCCAGCTTTGCTGGCTTAAGAGACTCTGTTTCCACATAAAAATGTTAAAAAATAGGTCTGGGAGTGTAGCCCGTGGGAGTGTATACCGGAGGTAGAAGGGCTTCCAGGAACCCCAGTACCACCAAAAAAAAAAAAAAAAAAAAAAGTGGTTACTGAAGCAGGACATGGTGGTACACACTTGCAATCCCTGTGCTTGGGAGGCAGAGACAGGACGATCAAGTAGGTTCGCAGCCAGCCTCAGCTGGCTTAAGGGACCCTGTTTCCAAATAAAATATAAAATAGGTTTGGGAGTATAGCCCAGAGGTAGAAGTCCCCTGGGTTCCATCCCCAGTTCCACCCAAAAAAAAAAAAAAAAAATTTGGTCAGGTGTATTCATTTTGAGTCACCCCCTCATGCCATTTTGGCATGGGGATGTATTTCTATTTTCTGTATTTCTATCTTTTAATAAACTTCTTTAAATCGTAAAAAAAAAAAAAAATGGTCACTGAAGAGTAGTGCACACTTTGGAGGTTGAGACTGGAGAATCACAGGTTCAAAGACAGCCTCAACAACTTAGTGGGGCCCTCCACAACATAGTAAGACCCAGTTTCAAAATAAAATAGGCAACGCCGGGCGTGGTGGCGCAGGCTTGTAATCCCTGTGCTTGGGAGGCTGAGACAGGAGGATCGCACAGGTTCGAAGCCAGCCTCAGCTACTTAGTGAGGCTTTCAGCAACAAAATAGGTCTGGGAGTATAGCCCGGAAGTAGAAAGCCTCTGGGTTCCACCACCAGTACCACCAAAAAAACAAAAAACAAAAAAACAAAAAAAAAATAAAAATAAAAAAGGCAGGGCATGGTGGAGTACACATGTAATCCCAGTCATGTAATCCCAGTACTTGGGATACTAATTCTGCAAACTTGCAGGTTTGCGACCAGTCTCAGGTACTTAGTGAGGCCCTTTGCAACTTAGTGAGACCAGTTTCAAAATAAAGAATAAAAAATAGGTCTGGGGGTGTAGCTTGGAGGCAGAATGCCCGTGAGTTCAATCACCAGTACCACAAAAACAAACAAAAAATAGAATAAAGAGTAAAATCAGGCTGGGGGTGTAGCTCAGAGTATGACCCTAGGTTCAATCCCCAGATATATATATATATATATCTCACGGTCACTACATATAAAATGGTTCAGACTTAAAGACAGTCTGCACAGATACAAAGAAATGACTAAGGTCAAACGCAAAGCAATGACCTTGTTCTGACAAAAGACCCTTAAGTTTTCCTTGAATGGAAAAGTTCTACTTGTATTCCAGAAACAAAGGTACAGCATGAAGAAAAATAAAGTACAACTGTATTTCAAATCAAGATCTAGTCCTAAATTAAAAACAAACCACTTCCCCATACACTGTACAGGCTTCACATAGTACAAGCCATTGAAATGCTTGGCCAAAGCGGTCGTGGTGGCACAAGCTTGTAATCCCAGCATTTGGGAGGCCGAGACAGGAAGGTCGTGGTTTGAGGACAGCCTCAGCTACTACCTAGTGAGGCTCTTTGCAACTCAGTAATACCCTGTTTCAAAATAAAAAATAGGCCTAGCCAGGCATGGTGGCTCACGCTTGTAATCCCCGCGCTTGGAAGGCTGAGACAGGAGGATCACACAGGTTCGAAGCCAGCCTCAGTTACTTAGTGAGGCTTTCAGCAACTTAGTGAGACCCTGTTTCCAAATAAAATGTTAAAAAAAAAAAAAAAAAGGTCTGGAAGAATAGCCCGGAGGTAGAAAGCCTCTGGGTCCCACCCCCAGTACCACCAAAAAAAAAAAAAAAAATAGGGCTAGGGGTATAGTTCAGTAGTAGAATATCCCTGGGTTCCATCTCCAGTACTCAAAAAAAAAAAAAAAAAGTGCTTGGTCAAAGAGCTTCTCAGTGACTTTATGGGGGGTAAACTGTGTCCCCTAAATCTATATAATGGGGTACTAACCTCTAATACCTCAGAATGGTACCTTTCTAAGAGATATGGGCAGGCAGAGGGATGGCCATGTGAAAACACAGCAGGAAGGTGGCCATTTACAAGAGAAGAAGAAAAGCCTTGCCAGGAAAAAAACTTGCTCACACCTTGGATCTCAAACTTGCCAGGCTCCAGAACAGAAAGATAACATGGTTCTATTGTTTAAATCACCATTTCCATGGTACCTTGTTATGACAGCCCTAGACAACTAATAGAGTGGCAGAGTCAGAGCAAAATACCAGGATCTCCTGACTCTCATGAGAAGATGCCAAAAGACTCTAGCAATAATGATGTAATAATAGGCTGTGTGTGGTAGCCCATGCCTGTAACCCTAATTATTTAGGAGGCTAACACAGGAAGATCGTGGGTTCGGACCCAGCCTCAGAAATCCAGTGAGGTTTGCATCCACTTAGCAAGACCTTGTTTCAAAATTAAACTAAAACAGAACTTGGGGTATAGCTCAAAAGTAGAATGCCCTGGGTTCATTCCCAGCACTACCAAAAATTAAATAAATAAAATAAAAAATAACGCCGGGCGTTGTGGTGCACTTTTGTAATCCCCACGCTTGGGAGGCAGAGACAGGAGGATTGCACAAGTTCGAAGCCAGCCTCACTGGCTTAAGAGACCCTGTTTCCAAATAAAATATAAAATAGGTCTGGGAGTGTAGCCCGGAGGTAGAAGGGTTCCATCCCCAGTACCACCAAAAAACAAACAAACAAACAAAAAAGACATAATAGGCCTTTCTGGTGGCAAAAACTACACATGAGGGTGAAAAATCAGGAACCCATGGCTGGTGATGCAGCACAATGGTAGAGTGCTTGCCTAGCAGGTGTGAGGCCTGAGTTTAACTCCCAACACCACAAAAAAAAAAAAAAAAAAGAAAGAAAGAAAAAGAAATATCAGTGACCCAGGCAGAATAAAACCATCAAAAGCCAATAAAACTATCACATAGGCTTCACTTGGGACTAAGCTAAGCAGAAAAATAAGAGCTTCATCCTTCATAAAAATAATTACTGTGGCCGGGCGTGGTGGCGCACGCTTGTAATCCCAGCACTTGGGAGGCTGAGTCAAGAGGATCACACAGGTTCCAAGCCAGCCTCAGCTACTCAGTGAGGCTCTCAGCAACTTAGTGAGACCCTATTTCCAAATAAAATACATCTGGAAGTATATCACGGGTGTAGAAACCCCCTGGATTCCATCTCCAGTACCACACCAAAAAAAGAATTTTTAATAAGTTAAAAAAATAATAATTACTGTGATATGGACACCATGGCACATATCTATAATCCCAGTACTTGGGAAGATGACAGTAAGTCTCAGCAAGTTAGTGAGACCCTCAGCAACTTAGTAAAATACTGTTTCAAAATTAAATACCAATGAGCCTGGCATGATGGCGCACGCTTGTAATCAATCCCAGCATTCAGGAGGCTGAGACCGAAGGATCCCGGTTCGCGGACAGCCTCAGCTACTTAGTGAGGCCTTCTACAACTCAGTAAGACCTGGTTTCAAAATAAAGAATACAAAAATAGAGCAGGGGGTGTAGCTCAGAGGTCAAATGCCCCTGGATTCCATCCTCAGACCCGCCAATAAATAAATAAATAAATAAATAAATAAATACCAATGTATAACTAATAGGTTTATAAACAGACTTCTGTGGTTTGTACTTGCTGAGGCACTAATTGAAATATACTAGTAATTTTCTTTTTTGGACTGAGGATTGGACTGGGGGCATTCTACTATCAGCATACATCCCCAGCCCTATTTTCTATTCTTGGGGGGGGGGATCCTGGGGGTGGAACCCAGGGGCTTTTCTACCCCCGGCCTATCCTCCTTGACCTATTTTATTTGGAAATAGGGTTTCACAACAAAGTTACTGAGAGCCTCACTCAGAAGCTGAGGCTGGCTTTGAATCTATGTGATCCTCCTGTCTCAGCCTCCCAAGCACTGGGATTATAAGTGTGCACCACCACGCCTGGCTTTATGCTTTATTTTGAAACAGGGTCTTACTATGTTGTGAAAAGCCTCACTAAGTAGCTGAGGCTAGCCCCAAACCTGGAATCCTCCTGTCTCAACATCCCAAGTACTGAGATTATAATCAACCACCGCCACACCTGGCCCATCGGCTATTTTTATTTTTTATTTTCATACAGGGTCTCATTAAATTGCTAAATCTAACCTCCAACTTTCGATCTTCCTGTCTCAGTCTACCAAATCTCACACCAACACATGAGACTGAACATCACAATTTGAAGAACTTAGGTCTGTACCGAAAACATACTCAGCTCACAGCTTGGGTAGAGAATGAGAGAGAGATAAATGAGTTAGGAAGGGAGGAAGCAGAAATGAGAAACTGAAGCTGGGCCCACGTAGTGGCACACCCTTGTTATCCCAGCATTTGAGAAGCTGATTCAGGAGTATAGTGGTTTGTGGACAGCCTCAGCTACTTAGTGAGGCCCTTTGCAACTCAGTGAAACCCTGTTTCAAAATAAAGAATAAAAATAGGGGTGGGGGTGTAGCTCGGAGGTCAAATGCCTCTGGGTTCCATCCCCAGACCCACAAAAAATAATAAATAAATAAATAAATAAATAAATAAATAAATAATAAAGAATAAAAATAGGGCTGGGGGTGTAGCTCGAAGGTAGAATGTCCCTGGGTCCCATCTTTAGTACCGCCCAACAAAAAATATATATATATATATAAATTTGCAAGCCGGGTATGGTGGCGCACGCTTGTAATCCCAGCATTTGGGAGGCTAAGACAGGAGGATCGCAGTTCACAGACAGCCTCAGCTACTTGGTGAGGCCCTTTGCAACTCAGTGAGACCCTGTTCCAAAATAAAGACTAAAAATAGGACTGGGGGTGTAGCTCGGAGGTACAATATCCCTGGGTTCCATCCCCAGTACCACAAAAAATTAATTAATTTAATTAAATAGGAGCCAGGCATGGTAGGGCATGTTTGTAATTCCAGTACTTGGGAAGACTGAGTAAGTTTGAAGCCAGCCTCAGCAATTTAGCAAGGCTTTAAGCAACTCAGTGAGACCCTGTTCCAAAATAAAGAATAAAAATAGGGCTGGGGGTGTAACTTGGAGGTAGAATACCCGTGTTCTATCTCCAATACGAAAAAGTAAATAAAAAATATAACAGGGCTGAAAGTGTACCAAAACAAAAAAAAAATAATAAACAGTACAAAGATTAAGAAGGTGGTCATGAGAGAGTTCAAACTGAAGAATATGGAAAGAAAAAATTTATCAATATAGGATAAAAACAAGGAACACCAAAATCATTGAGGCAGTTATTGATTACTAGTGACACACCAGAACTTGTCAAAATACATGAAAATGCCTTGTGGTATAATGAATGAGAAATGTATTCACTTCAAGATTTAATCAGTGAGCACTGACTACCTGCCAGGTAGTAAATATACATTTATTAAGTACAGAACAGATGAAGAAGAGCACAGTGAAGTGAAAATCTACTCCCACTACAACAACCACTGGTACATTGTGTGCCAAACATTATTACAGGCAATAAGAACAAAACATGAGAAGTTTAAAGCAGAAATCAGCCATAAAAGCTCAAGGCAAGGGGAATGACACATACAGAAAGAGACAAATGAGTAAAGCGCTATCTCATTCATTCAGCAGGCATGATCTTTTCCCCAACCAAACATAACCCAAAATAATCTATTCCTCAGCTGGGCGTTGTGGCGCACGCTTGTAATCCCAGCATTTGGGGGGCTGAGACAGGAGGATCCAGTTCGCGGCCAGCCTCAGCTACTACCTAGCCCGCCACAATTCAGTGAGACCCTGTTTCAAAATAAAGAATTAAAAAAAAATAGTGCTGGGGTGTAGCTTGGAGGTAGAAAATGCCCCTGGGTTCCAGCTCCAGGACTGGGGTGGGGGGGGATCAATCAATAAATAATCTATTCCTCAACCAAACATTTCCGATTGTAGCATTAGGGAAGTTTGACCATATACAGTACATCTCCAACTAAAACACAGGAATAAGGTATATTTTATATACGAAAATGACATAGTTAAAACTCAACTAATTACACAAATTTGATCAAAAATCAGTTTATAGCCAGATGTGGTTGCATACACTTGTAATCTCAGTACTTGGAAAGCTGAGACAGGAGGATCACAGGTTTGAAGATAGTCTCCACAGTTTAACAAGGCCCTCTGCAACTTAGTGAGATCCTGATTCTAAGTAAGAAATAAATTGGGCTAGGGGTATAACTCGGAGGTAGAATGCCTCTGTGTTCAATCTCCAGTATCCAAAAAAAAAAAAACCACAAAACAACCAATTTACTAAATACTTCATACAATTGAGTAATATGAGCTTTCAATTAAAACTCAGAAGGTTAAAGCTGTGGCTCTGGCATCATAGACACTCCATGCCATGAGAGGTCAACGACAGTCCTAATATACTTTTTTGTTGTTGTTGTTTGTTTTTACAGTACTGGGGATTGAACCCAGGGGCATTCTACCTCTTAAGTACACCCCCAGCCCTATTTTTTATTCTTGATTTTAAAACAGGGTCTGAGTTTCAGAGAGCCTCACTAAGTAGCTGAGGCTGCCTATGAACTGTGATCCTCCTTGTGTTACTGTATATAATTAATGGGGACTGAACCTAGGGGCATTCTACTCCGAGGTACACTCAAGCCCCATTCTATTTTTCATTTTGAAACAGGGTCTTACAGCCGGGTGTGGTGGCGCACGCTTGTAATTCCAGTACTTGGGAGGCTGAGACAGGAGGATCCCGCAAGTTCGAAGCCACAGCCTCAGCTACTTAGTGAGACCCTGTTTCCAAATAAAATATAAAATAGGTATGGGAATGTAGCCTGGAGGTAGAAAGCCCCTGGGTTCCATCCCCAGTACCACAATAAAAAAAAAAGGAAGGACGGACAGATGGACGAACGGAAGGACGGACGGACGGACCGGGCATGGTTGTGCACACTTGTAATCCCAGTATTCTGGAGGCTGAGACCGGAGGATCGCAGTTCGCAGACAGCCTCAGCTACTTAGTGAGGCCCTCTGCAACTCAGTGAGACCTGGTTTCAAAATAAAGAATAAAAAAATAGGGCGGGGATGTAGCTTGGAGGTCGAATACCCCTGGGTTCCATCCCCAGACCCGCGGAAGGAAGGAAGGAAGGAAGGAAGGAAGGAAGGAAGGAAGGAAGGAAGGAAGGAAGGAAGGTCTCACTAAGTTGCAGAAGGCCTTACTAAATTTCTGAGACAATCCTCCTGTATCAAGTCTCCTAAGTACTGGATTGCAGAAAAGCATAACCACGTTTGGCTTTGTTTTTTCTTTAAACCAAAAATCATATCCAATCTTAAAAGCAATGGAGCTGACAAACATTATTTTAATGATTTACAAATAGAACCTAGCCAGGCTTGTTACACATGCCTGTAATACCAGTACTTGAGAGGCTGAGAGAGAAATATCCCAGGTTAGAGACCAACCTCAGCAATTTAGGGAGGCTCTCAGCAACTTAGCAGGCCATATTACAAAACAAAAAATAAAAAGAGCTGAGGAGAGCCGGGCGTGGTGGCGCACGCTTGTAATCCCAGCATTTGGGAGGCTGAGACCTGGAGGATCGCGGTTCGCGGACAGCCTCAGCTACTTAGTGAGGCCCTCTGCAACTCAGTGAGACCCGGTTTCAAAATAAAGAATAAAAAATAGGGCAGGGGGTGGAGCTCGGAGGTCAAATGCCCCTGGGTTCCACCCCCAGACCCGCCCCCCCCCCAAAAAAAGAGCTGAGGATGTAGCTCAGAGGTAGAATCTCTCCTGTTGGGTTCAATCCCTAGTACCATAAATAAATAAATAAATAAATAAATAAATAAATAAATAAATAAATAAATAATAAAGTAAGTAAGTAAGTAACCCCTTTTAGTAAGTATCCACCCTTCCATCAAAACGAGCTGTGGTATATGAAAAACCTCTGGATCTACAAACTGGTATATTCAGGGTTTTTGTTTTTTCTACTTCTCTTTTTTGTTGTTTTTTGGTGGTACTGGGGATTGAACCCAGTGGCACTCTAACTTCAGATGCACCCCCAACCCCAACCCTATTTTTCTTTTAAACAGGATGTCACTACATTGCTGTCTTGCTAAGTAGTGAGACTGCTTTAAATTTGTGATCCTCCTGTCTCATCCTCCTAAGTCCTTTAATTATGCAATGGACTCACATTGTGAGTCCCACTACTTGCTAAGGCTGTCCCTGAACCTGTACTCCTCCTGAGTCACCTCCTCAAGTACTAGGCTTACAGGCATGGGCAACCATGACCAGTTCACACAGTGGTATATTTAGAAAAAGAAAGTGTAGTGTGTGTGTGCGCGCGCACGCACGCGTTACTGAGAAATGACCCAGGGGCATTCTACCTCTAGGCTATTCCACCAGTTCTATTTTTTCTTTTGAAATAGGATCTTGCTAAATTACTGAGTATCTTTCTCAATTGCTTAGAGTGGCCTCAAACCTTTGATCTTCTGTCTCAGCCTCCCAAATATTGGGATTTCAACCTGCACCACACATCCAGTAAGGAAAGAAAATTTTAAGTCTTCTGAGATAAATGAATATTCTTTGATATTCCAACAAAACTTGAGAAGTGGTAGTTGTATTATCTTGTAATTTTATAGTCAGGTATGATGGGGCACACCTGTAATCCCAGTACTTGGGAGACTAAGACAAGAGGATGACAGGTTAAAGATCAGCCTCAGCAACTTAGCAAGACTCTCAGCAACCTTGTGAGACCATTTCCAAATAAATAAAATCAGGCTGGGGGGATAGCCTGGAAATAGAAAGTCTCTGGCTTCAATACGCCATAGCACAAAAAAATAAATGAGTAAATAGTAACTTAATTTAAAAACTTTTTTTTTTTTTTTTGGCGGGTCTGGGGGTGGAACCCAGGGGCATTCGAACTCTGAGCTACACCCCCTGTCCAATTTTTTATTCTTTATTTTGAAACACGGTCTCACTGAGTTGCAGAGGGCCTCACTAAGTAGCTGAGGCTGTCCGCGAACCGTGATCCTCAGGTCTCAGCCTCCCAAATGCTGGGATTACAAGCGTGCGCCACCACACCCGGCTTTAAAAACTTTTTTATGTTACATCAAAATTCACTGATTTGGTGTCTGGCATGGTGCCGTACATTTGTAATCCCAATACTTGGGAGGCTGAGACTGGAGGATCATAAGTTCTAGGACAGCCTCCACAAGTAGTGAGACTCTCATCAACCTAGCAGGACCCTGTTTCAAAATAAAAATAAAGCCTGGCATAGTGGCACAAATTTGTAATCCCAGCATTCCGGAGGTAGAGACCAGAGGATCAGGATTCACTGACAGCCTCAGCTACTCAGCGAGGCCCTTCTCAGATCAGTGAGACCCTGTTTCTAAACTAAAAGACTAAAAAATAGGGCTGGACATGTAGCTCTGAGGTAGAATATCTCTGGGTTCCATCCCCAGTACTGCAAAAAAAATAAAAAATAAAATAAAGACTAAAAGAAATAGGGCTGGGGATGTAGCTCGGAGGTAGAATTCCCAAGTTCAATCCCTGGTACCGTAAAATTACAAACATACATACGTACATAAGTACATACATACATATAGACATACATACATAAATATACTAATAGGGCTAGCTGGGCGTGGTAGCACACACTTGTAATCCCAACATTTAGGAGGCTGAGACAGGAGGATTGTGGTTCATGGACAGCCTCAGCTACTTAGTGAGGTCCTTTGCAACTTTGCAACTCAGTGAGACTCTGTTTCAAAATAAAGAATAAAAATGAGGGCTGGGGATGAAGCTTGGATGTATAATGTCCCTGAGTTTTATCCCCGGCATGGGGGGGGGGGGGGGCTACAGCTCAGGTTGAATGTCCCTGAGTCCAATCCCCAGTACTACAAAAAATCAAAGTCATCATAAGTCCTATCATAAAATAATCATTTTAATAAAAATTACCATTAGTCCTATCATATAGGCTAATGCCTATAATCCCACTATTTGGGAGGTTGAGACAGGAGGATCACAGGTTCAAAGAGAATTTCAGACTCTCATCATCCTAGTAAAACCCTAAGTAGCTGAGACTGGCTGTGAACCTACAATCTTCCTGTCACGGGCTCCCAACTCAAGACTCTGTTTCAAAATAAAAAATAAACCAGGAATGGTGGCACATGCCTGTAATCCCAGTACTTGGGAGTCTAAGATAGGAAGATCACAGATTTGAGAACAGTCTCAGCAAGTAGTGAGACTCTCATCAGCCCAGTGAGACCATTTCAAAAAATAAAAAGAGAAGCTAGACGTGGTGGCGCACACTTGTAATCCTAGCACTTGGGAGGCTTAGACAGGAGAACTGCGCAGGTTCAAAGCCAGCCTCAGCTACTTAGGTTCTCAGCAACTAAGTGAAACTCTGTTTTTAAATAAAATATAAAATAGGTCTGGGAGTATAGCCCGGAGATAGAAAGCCCCTGGGTTCCATCCCCAGTACCACAAAAATAAAACAAAATAAAATAATAAATATAAAAAGAAAAAAGAAACAGGACTGGGTGTGTAGCTCAAATACTCAGTAAAATAAATAAACAGACAAATAAACAAACAAATAAATAAGCAAGCAAGTAGGGCATGGTGGCACACAATTGTAATCCCAGAATTTAGGAGGCTGAGACAGGAGAATTGCAGTTTGCAGACAGCCTCCGCTACTCAGTGAGGCCCTTTGCAAGTCAGTGAGACCCTTTTCAAAATAAAGAATAAAAAATAGGGCTAAGAGTATAGCTGAGATAGAATGTCCCTGGGTTCCATTCTCGGTACTGGAAAAAAAAAAAAAAAAAGGAAATAGGGCTGGGAGTGTAGCTCAGAGGTAGAAAGCCCCTGGGCTCAATCCCCAGTACCACACACAAAAAAAAAAAAAAAATTAAATAAAGGGAGCTGGGTGTGGTGGCGCATACTTGTATTATCAGCATTTGGGAGGCTGAGACTGAAGGATCACGGTTTGCAGACAGCCTCAGCTATTTACTGAAGCCCTCTGCAACTTAGTGAGACCCTGTTTCAAAATAAAGAATAAAATCGGGATGGGGATGTAGTTTGGAGGTCTAATGCCCCTGGGTTCCACCCCCAGACCTGAAAAGAAGGAAGGAAGGAAGGAAAGTAGGTAGGTAGGTAGACAGACAGACAGACAGACAGACAGACAGACAGACATGGGAGTGTAGCTTAGAGGTAGAATGCCCTTGGGGTCCATCCCCAGTACCAATAAATAAATAAATAAATAAATAAATAAATAAATAAATAAGGCTAGGAATATAGTTCAGTGGTAAAACCAAAGTATTTGGACTTATTTGCTGAACTGTAGTGTAGAATGCCCTGGTTCAATCCCCCAAAATAAATAAGATCATTTCTAAGTTATTTTTATATCAATATATATTTTGACTTTTGAGTTCAGAGCAAAATCAATAGAACAGTAGGACTCCCATACACTCTTTCTCCCCAATGATACATTTAGCCCCCATCCCCAATATCCCATCAGAGTAGTCCAACTGTTATATTCATGTATCCCCAATATCCACTGTGGGTGTTAAAAGTTCACTTCTGGTGTGCATTCTCTCTGGTTTTTGTACTGGAGATTGAACCTAGAGACATTCTAACCTCCAAGCTGTATCCCCAATCCTTTTTTACTTTTATTTTGAAACAGAATCTAAATTAATGCATGCTGGTCTTGAATCTGTGATCCTCCTATCTTAGCTTTCCAAGTACTGGGACAAGAATGTGCCACTGCTTCCAGCTGACAATCTTCATTATTCATAGATTCCATATTTGCAAATTTACAAATAATTTTACTTTCTGATGAACTGTAGCCCCAAAATCAATACAGTCAGTGCTTTGGCAGTCACTGCCACACAAAGAACAAACATGCTCACAAATGAATACCATGTTCACAAATAATACCAGAGATTAATGATGGTAGCACTTTATCTTGTGGTTCACTTCTTAAACTATCAATGAGTATTCTTTTTGCAATCTAATGTATACCGTTTTTCATATTTTTGTGCTTTTTTTTTTTGGTGGTACTGGGGTTCCTGGAAACACTTCTACCTCTGGGCTACACTCCCAGACCTTATATATTTTTTATTTGGAAACAGGGTCTCTTAACCAGCACGGCTGGCTTCGAACCTGCATGATCCTCCTGTCTCCGCCTCCCAAGCGTGAGGATTACAAGTGTGCGCCACCATGCACGTGGTTGTGCCCTTCTTTTTAGGTGACTTTGTTGTTTAAAATGCCCCTCCAGCCAGGTGAGGTAGCACACACTTGTAATCCCAGCATTTGGGAGGCTGAAACAGGAGGATTGCAGTTCGTGGACAGCCTCAGCTACTTAGTGAGGCCTTTTGCAACTCTGTGTTTGTGGAACCCTGATTAAAAAAATAAAAGAATAAAAAATAGGGCTGGGGCTGTAGCTCAGAGGTAAAATGCCCCTGGGTTCTATCCCCAGTACCGCAGAAAAATAAAAATAAAAAATAAAATGCCCCTCCCTGAGGCATAGTGGGCATGATGGAACACACCTGTAAATTCCAGTACTTGAAAGGCTGAGACAGGATTTCGGGTTCAAGGTTCCCCTTAGTAACTTAGGGAGGCTCTCTACAACTTAGTGAGACCCTCTTTCAAAATAAAAAATAAAACAAGGCTGGAGGTGTAGCTCACAATGCCTCTGGGTTCAATCCCTAGTACCACAAATAAAATACCCCTCCCAAGTATAGCTGGGAGATAGAATGCTCCTGGATTTCATCTCCAGTACCATAAATAAGTAAACAGCTCCTAGCTATTGTGAAAATGTTGTCTAGGATTATCAAAAGCAAGAAGGCTATGTTATTATGCATTATGGAGAAAATACATGTTATGCATTATGGAGAAAATACATGTGCTTGGTTTAGGCATGAATTAAATTGCTATTTGCCATGAGTTTAGTTTTAATGAAACAAGAAAATATAGTAAAAAAAAAAAAAAAAGAAAGAAAAGAAAAAAGCTTCCTCCAGACACTTGCAGGAATCTAATCCTGCATTTCCCCTAGAAGCAATGGTGCAATATTTGTTAATTCACTGTTTATAGGAGAAAGCATGGTGGCAGGTGCCTTTCAGTCCTAGCCACTCAGGAGGTTGCAGCAGGAAAATTCCAAGTTCAAAACCAGTCTAGGCAGCAAAATAAAACACAATAATACCGGGAGCCAGGTGTGGTGGCACATGCTTGTAATCCCAGAATTTGGGAGGCTGAGACAGGAGGATCGAGGTTCGAGGACAGCCTCAGCTACTTAGGTTCTTTGCAACTTAGACCCTATTTCAAAATAAAGAATAAAAAACAGGGCTGGGGGTGTAGCCCAAAGGTAGAATGCCCTTGAGTTCCATCCCCACCACCACCACCAAAAAAAAGAAAAGAAAAAAACATAATAACCCCAAATAAAAACAAAACATTGTTCCTAGTGACTTTACAAAATTTAATTAAGCAAATTTGTCCATACTTACTATTCACAAGAAAAAATAACAGAATCTCAGTACTCAAAAGGATGAGATAGGAAGATAGCACATTTGAGGGCAGCCTTAATATGTAGTGAGAATCTCATCAACCTAGCAAGACTGTTTCAAAATAAAAACAAAAAATACAACTGGGGGTGTACTCAAAGGTAGAGTGCCACTGAGCTTGATTCCCACTACCACAACTAATAAACAAATAAAAAAAACAAATAAGCTGAGAGTGTAGCTCAGATGTAAAATGTCCCTGGGTTCAAACCCCAATACCAAAATTAAAAGAATTAGGTTCAAGATACAGAAAAAAGCTGCAACCATCTACTGCTTCATAAACAGAATCACTAGCTGAGATTCAAATTTATAATCCCAGCATTTGGGAGGCTGAGGCAATGTAGTGAGACTTTGTTTCAAAATTTAAAAAAAATATAAAAAATAGGACTGTGGTTGTAGTTTGGAGGTAGAATGCCCCTGGGTTCCATCCCCAGTATCACCAGAATTAATTAATTAATTAATTAATTTAACTTAATAGCTGGGCATGGTGGCAAACGCTTGTAATTCCAGCATTCGGGAGGCAGAGACTGGAGGATTGCGGTTCATGGAGAGCCCCAGCTACTTAGCAAGGCCCTTTGCAACTCAGTGAGACCCTGTCTCAAAAATAAAAAAACCTTCCTGGGCTTGTAACTCCCGCATTCGCATTCAAGGCTGAGACCAGAGGACCCTGGTTCAAGGCCAGGCTCATCTACATAGTGAGGCCCTTTGCAACTCAATGAAACCCTGTTTCAAAATAAAGAATGAAGAAATAGGACTAGGGGAGTAGCTTGGAGGTAGAATGCTTCTGGGTCAGTCCCCAATACCAATAAAAATAAATAAATAAATAAATAAATAAGGCTGGGATCTATCTCAGAGGAAAAACCCACTTGGCATACAAAAAAAAGTAATGCCACTAGAGCCAGTTTCTAATCTCTGTTACTTGGTAGGCTGAGGCAAAAATATTGCAAAATCAAGGCCCAACTGGACAACTCAGAGAGATTCTAATTGAAAATAAAAAATAAAAAGAGCTGGGGATATAGCTCAGTGTTATGGCATTTGCCTTACACGCATAAGCCCCTGGGTTCAATCCCCAACACCACACACACACACACACACACACACACACACACACACGAGTTAAATGTAATGTTATGGATATGTTCAGACATGGAAATGGAAATATGTATTTTAGGCATAAACTAAAACACTAATAATGTCAACCACAATTTGTATACCTGATACATATAATGGATGCACTGGGCTACATGCTTAGCATCTCATATGCCGACCAACCAAAAATCTACCAAATCACATGACTCAAAGATTTAAGAGCTAAAAAATTATTAGGCAAACCAAGCGTGGTAGTACACATCTATAAACCCAGTACATGGAAGGCTGAGACAGGAGAATCGCAGACTCAGGACTAGTCTCAGCAAAATAGCAAAACCCTGTTCCAAACAAAAATTTAAAAAAAAACGTGCTGGGGAGCCGGGCATGGTGGTACACACTTGAAATCCCAGTACTTGGGAGCTGAAACAAGAGGATCACCGGTTCCCAGTCAGCCTCAGCAACTTAAGTGGGGCCCTCCACAAATTAGTGAGACCATTTCAAAATAAAGAATAAAAATAGGGCTGGGATGTAGTCCAGAGGTAGAATGAATGCCACTGGGTTCAATCCCGGTTACCGCAAAAAAAGGGGGAAGGGGAGACTTGTGGCTCAGAGGTAGACTGGCCCTGGGTAACTAACACACACACGCCACAAAACAAGCACACACACAAAAAAAGCCTGGTTGATAATTCTTTTTTTTTTTTTTTTAATGGTACTGGGGATGGAACTCAGGAGCATTCCACCTCCAAGCTATACCCCAAGCCCTATTTTTGATTCTTCCTTTTTTTTTTTTTTTTTTTTTGGTGGTACTGGGGATGGAACCCTTCTACCTACCTCCGGGCTATACTCCCAAACCTATTTTTTATATTTTATTTAGAAACAGGGTCTCTTAAGCCAGAGGAGATGGCTATGAACCTGCACAATCCTCCTGTCTCCGCCTCCCAAGCGCGGGGATAACAAGCGTGCGCCAGCATGCCCGGCCCTATTTTTTATTCTTTATTTTGAAACAGGGTCTCACTGAGTTGCAGAGGGCCTCACTAGGTAGGTAAGGCTGTTTGCAAACCACAGTCCTCCCTGTCTCAGCCTCCCAAATGCTAGTATTACAAGAATAAGCCACCATGCTCGGCTTGGTTGACTTTTTTTTTTTTTTTTTTTTTTTTTTTGCAGGTTTAAGGATGGAACCCAGGGGAATTCGACCTCCGAGCTACACCCCCTGCCCTGTTTTTTATTCTTTATTTTGAAACCGGGTCTCACTAAGTCGCTGAGGCTGTCAGCGAACCGTGATCCTTTGGTCTCAGCCTCCTGAATGCTGGAATTACAAGCATGCTTGGTTGATAATTCTTAAGAAAGATAGGTATGACAGCTGTAATACCACAAAGTGCCAGATATTTACAGAAAGATTTTCCTTTTTTTATATTTATTTTTTGTTTGTGTCATACTGGATATTAAACCAAGGAGCTTTCTACCCCAGCCCTATTTTTTTAATGGTACTAAGGATGAAACCCAGGGGCATTCTACTTCTGTGTTACACCCCCAGCCCTATTTTTTATTCTTCATTTTGAAACAGGGCAGTGAGTTGCAAAGAGCCTCACTAAGTAGCTGGGGCTGTCTGCAAATCGATATCCTCCTGTATTACCCTCCCAAATGCTGGGATTAAAGTGTGCACCACTAGGCCCAGCTCTTTTTTTTTATTATTATTCTTTATTTTGAAACAGGATCTCACTAAATTGTGAAGGGCCTAAGTAGCTGAGGCTGGCCCAAAACCTGCAATCCTACTGTCTCAGCTTCTCAAGTATTGAGATTACAAGCATGCACTACCACATCCAGCAAGATTTTCTTTTTTAGAATCCGTAGCTATAAACCGGGCATGATGAAATACTCTTGTAATCCCCACACTTGGGAGGCTGAGACAGGAGGATCGCATAGGTTCAAAGCCAGCCTCAGCTACTTCGTGAGGCTCTCAGCAACATAGTGAGACCCTGTTTCCAAATAAAATATAAAATAGGTCTGGGAGTGTAGCCTGGAGGTAGAAGAGCCTCTGGGTTCCACCCCCAGTACCACCAAAATAAATAAATTTCTAGCTATATAACTGATAAATAGTAGCTCTCAGCTGGGTGCACGGCTGTAATCCCAGCATTCGGGAGGCTGAGACAGGAGAATTGCAGGTTCATGGGCAGCCTCAACTATTTAGTGAGGCTTTCTGCAGCTTAGCGAGACTCAAATAAAGAATAAAAACTATGGCTGGGGCTATAGCTCAGAGGTAGAATGCTCCTGGGTTCAATCCCCAGTACTACCATAAAATAAATAAAAATTATAGCTCTCTTCCAAAGACAGACAAAAAGACCTTCCAAGTAATACTGTGAACTTTTCTGTATTTCTTTTTTAAAGGCAGAGGA
>NC_137787.1:110670804-111073304 GCF_963383645.1 Muscardinus avellanarius | reverse complement strand
AAAGCCGGGTGTGGTGTCGCACGCTTGTAATCCCAGCATTTGGGATTTAGGAGGCTGAGACAGGAGGATGGTGGTTCGCAGACAGCCTCAGCTACTTAGTGAGACCCTCCACAACTTAGTGAGACCCAGTTTCAAATTAAAGAATAAAAAACTAGGGCAGAGGGTATAGCTCGGAGGTCAAATGTTCCCAGGTTCCATCCCCAGACCTGCAAAAAAAAAAAAAGAATAAAAACTGGGGCTAGGAGTGTCACTTGGAGGTAGAATTCCCCTGGATTCCATCCCTAGTACCACAAAAAACAAACAAACAAAACCTTTTTGTTAACACATCCAATATCTAACTTTTGGAACAATACCTGTGATGATGATATAGTACTATTAATGGATTATAAAAGTAAAACTTTAGAGACCCATGCCTGTAATCTCAGCTCTTGAGAAGCATGCATGTTCCCAGTCAACCTCAGAAACTTAGCAAGGCCCTCTACAACTAAGACCCTGTTTCAAAAAAGCCCAGCATGGTGGAACACGCTTGTTATCCCAGCATTTAGGAGGCTGAGACAGGAGGATCCCAGTTCAATGAGAGCCTCAGCTACTTAGTGAGGCCCTTTGCAACTCAGTGAGAACCTGTTTCAAAATAAGGAATAAAAAGTAGGGCTGGGGATGTAGCGTGGAGGTAGAATGCCCCTCGGTTCCATCCCAGGTATTTCAAAAAAAAAAAAAAAAAAAAGAAAGAAAACAAAACAAAACAAAAAAAAAACTGGACTGGAAGTAGCTCAGAAGTAGAATGCCCTTGGGTTCAATCAATAGTATCAAAAAAAAAAAAAAAATTTGCTGGGCATGGTGGCACACACTTGTAATCCCAGCATTTGGGAGGCTGAGACCTAAGTATGGCGGTTCGCAGACAGCCTCAGCTACTTAGTGAGGCTCTCCGCAACTAAGTGAGACCCTGTTTCAAAATAAAGAATAAAAAATTGGGCAGGGAGTGTAGCTCAGAAGTCAAATGCCTCTGGGTTCCATTCCCAGTCCCACAAAAATAAATAAATAAACAAACAAACAAATAAATAAATAAATAAAATACAGCTGGAGGTGTAGAGCTCAGAAGTAGAACTCCTCTGGGTTCAATCCCCAGTACCACACACACACACAAGAAAAGATGACATTCATTTGAGTGTGATGACAATGCTTGTAATCCCAATACTTTGGAGACTGAGAATGAAAGATGGAGGTTTGAGGACAGTCTCTGCAACTTAGTGAGATCGTGTTTCAAAGTAAAAAATGCAACAGGACTGGGGGTACGTAGGTAGCTCAGAGGTAGAATGCTTCTGGGTTTAATCCACAGTACAAAAGAAAGAAAAAGAAAGAAAGAAACAAGGTCTAGGTAGACTGCTGAGTCTCACTCCCAAGAGTACACCACCACACATAGCAAAACAAAAATATTTTTCAAAACTACTGGGCGGTATAGCTTGATGGTAGAATGCCTCTGGATTCAATCCCCTTGCAAACACACACACACACACAAACACACACACACACACACACACACACGTGTGAAAAAACATTCAAAGTAAATCACAGAAATGCAAATCAAAACTATATGAAGCCAGGCATGGGGGCACACACTTTTAGTCCAGCTACTCAAAAGTTGAGGCTGGAGAATAACAAATTCCAGATTCTCCTGGGCTACTCAACAAAACCCTGTCTCAAAATATTAAAAAATTAGAGCCGGGCATGGTGGTGCACGCTTGTAATCCCAATACTTAGGAGGCTGAGACAGGAGGATTTGAAGCCAGCCTCAGCTACTTAGTGAGGCTCTCAGCAACTTAGTGAGACCTGTTTCCAAATAAAGTATAAAAAAGGTCTGGGAGTATAGCCCAGAGGTAGAAAGCCCCTGGGTTCCACCCCCAGCACCACAATAAATAAATAAATATATAAATAAATAAATAAATATAAAAACTAATGGACTTGGGAGGCGGAGACAGGAGGACTGTGCAGGTTTGAGGCTGGCCTTGCTGGCTTAAGAGACACTGTTTCCAAATAAAATATAAAATAGGTCTGGGAGTGTAGCCCAGAGGCAGAAGGATTACATCCCCAGTACCACCAAAAAAAAAAAAAAAAAAAAGCAAACTCTAGCAGTCCTCACCACCTTTACTGAGGGATCATCACTTAGGGGAAAGAGACACTGTCCTTCCTGATGTAATGCAATATAATATAAATCACACATTATCACCAAAGAGGTTTTTGGGTTGGATGGAACCCAGGGGCACTTGACCTCCAAGCTATATCCCTGCCATATTTTTTTATTCTTTATTTTGAAACAGGGTCTAAGTTGTGAAGGGCTAAGTAGCTGAGACTGCCCACGAACCACGATCCTCCTGTCTCAGCCTCCTTAATGCTGGGATTACAAGTGTGAGCCACCATACCCAGCTTCATTTCTATTTTTTTTTTTTTTTTTTTTTTTGGTGGTAGTACTGGGGTTCCTGGAAACCCTTCTACTTCCGGGCTACACTCCCAGACCTACTTTTATACTTTTTTATTTGGAAACAGGGTCTCTTAAGCCAGCACGGCTGGCTCCGCCTCCCAAGCTTGGGGATTTCAAGAGTATGCAACCATGCCCAGCTTCATTTCTATTTTGATACAAAATCTTGGCGAAATTTCAGAAGCTGGCCTCAAATTTGCAATCCTACCGCCTCAGCCTCCAAAGTAGCTGGGATTACAGACAAAACCCCTGGATTACAGACATCACCAAACCCGGCTATCTATGAAGTTTCTGATGCCAAAAATATCTGACCTAATTTTTTTTCTTTTCTTTCTTTTTTTTTTTTTTTTTGCCATACTAGGGATGGAACCCTGGAACATTCTACCTCTGAGCTATACCCCCAGCCCTAGTTTTTATTCTTTACTTTGAAACAGAGTCACATTGAGTTGCAAATGTCCTCACTAAGTAGTAGTAGGGCTGGGGGTGTAGCTCAGAGGTAGAATGTCCCTGGGTTCAATTCCTAGTACTGCAAGGAAAAAAAAAAAAAGAATAGAGAAGCTGGGCATGGTGGTATGTCTGTAATCCAGTACTTGGGAGACAGAGATAGGAAGATCCCTAGGTTTGAGAACAGCCTTAACAACATAGTGAGACTCTCAGCAACCTAGTGGGACCCTGTTTCAAAAATAAAGAGCTGGGGGTGTAGCTCAGAGGTAGAATGCCCCTCTGTTCAATCCACAGTACCACCAAAACAAATAAGAGAGAGAGAAATAAGTTGGGTGATATTTTTGTTTGTTTATAGAGACATGGTCACATTATATTGCCATCCTGACCTCAAATTCACAGGCTCTGGTCATCCTCCTTGCCTCAACCTTCTGAGTAGCCAGGACTACAGATTTAAACCACCTTACCCACCTTTGTGGAACATTCTTTTTTATGTTATTTCTTCATTTATTGTGGATAATGGGAACTGAACCCAGGGTCATTATACTTCTGAGCTACACCTCAGCCCTTTTAACTTTTTTTATTTTGAAACAAGGTCTCATGAGGTTTATGAGAGTCTCAATAAGTTGCTGAGGCCTGTTTCAATAATTTTTTTTTGGGGGGGGGGATACTGGGGGTGGAACCTAGAGGCTTTCTACCTCCGGGCTATACTCCCAGACCTACTTTATATTTTTATTTGGAAACAGGGTCTCACTAATTTGTTGAGAGCCTCACTAATAGCTGAGGCTGGCTTCGAACCTGTGCGATCCTCCTGTCTCAGCCTCCCAAGCGCGGGGATTATAAGCATGCGCCACCACGCCTGGCTTGTTTTAAATTTTTTGTAGAAAGGGCTAAGGATTCTGGCATACTGGTACATGCTTGTAACCTCTACCTGAGAGGCTGAGACAGGAGGATCACAGGTTCAAGACCAGCCTCAACAACTATCCATGTTTCAAAATAAAGAATAAAAGATGGATGGGGGCATAGCTCAGAGGTAGAATGTCCCTGGATACAATCCCTAGTACCACACACACAAAAATTAAATTTAAAACAAAACTATAAATATATCTCAGAGGTAGAAGGCCCTTGGGTTCTATCTCCAGTACCAAAATAATTAACTAATGGCCAGGTGTGGGTGAAAGGTAGAATACTACTGGATTCCAACTCCAGTACAAAAAAAAAAAAAGGCCTAAAATTAAGCAGTTTGTCATACCACTTATTACAGTAACAAAAAACTTTACTGTTCCAACAAAAGCGAAGTAGTCTTTGGTGTGAGGGTGTTGAGAAATGCAAATCCCCAATCAAATTTTATCAGTGAGCCCCTCAACCTTCCCCCATTTTTTTTTAACGAATTGCTTTTCAGGCAACATTAACCACTTTTGACCTGCATTCTGGGCTGTGCAATCTCTCCTATTTTGTTTCAGTTTTATTCTATCCAGCAAATGCTTCTATTAACTAGTACCCCATTTTGTGCTCATCTAGTAGATACACTATTCTAATTCAGGAGTGAAGAGTATGTAGTCTCAGGGATAAGAGATTATTCTTTCTGCTATCTCCTGAGTATCCACAACTCTAGGGAACAAAAAAGAGATATTTAGATATGAATAAAATTAAAAGTTTGGGACTTTTTTTTCCTTGAATAAACCATTGTTGGTAATATCAGAGATAAGAGTTTCTTTAGTGATTAAATCTGCACAACATAGGTATTCTTTTAGCTCTTTTCACAGAACAGTCACCTATAATGAAAACCCTTGGTGTAAATATGATTTTGTTTTAGTACTAGGAATTGAACCCAGGAGCATTCTACCACTGAGCTATACCCTATAGCCCTATCTTTTTTTTCTTTTTTTTTTTTTTGGTGGTACTGGGGTTCCTGGAAACCCTTCTACCTCTGGGATACACTACCAGACCTATTTTATATATTTTTATTTGGAAACAGGGTCTCTTAAGCCAGCGAGGCTGACTTCGAACCTGCAAGATCCTCCTGTCTCCGTCTCCCAAGCACAGGGATTACAAGCGTGCGCCACCACTCTCAGCAGCCCTATTTTATTTTGAAACAGGGTTTCACTAAATTGGGGAAGGCCTCCCTAAGTTGCTGAAGATAGCCATGAACCGGTGATGTTTTTGTCTCAGTACCAGGATTACAAATATGTACCACCAAACCAGGCTGTATTTTATTTTGAAATACAGAAGTAGAATTTTTGTTATTTTAATTTTTTTTTTTTTTTTTTTTTTTTTTTTTTGCCAGTCTGGGGATGGAACCCAGGGGCATTCCACCTCCAAGCTACACCTCCTGCCCTATTTTTTATTCATTATTTTGAAACCGGGTCTCACTGAGTTGCAAAGGGCCTAAGTAGCTGAGGCTGGCTACAAACCACAATCCTCAGGTCTCTCAGCCTCCCGAATGCTGGGATTATAAGCATGAGCCACCATACCCAGCATTAATTTTTCTTTCTTATTTTTGTACTGGGGACTGAACCCAGCCCTTTCTAAATCTGAACTATACCCCCAGAACCATTTTATTTTTTGTTTTGTTTTTGAAGTACTGGGGATGGAACTCAGGGCCATTCTACCTCCTAGCTACATCCCCAGCCCTTTTTTTGTGTGTGTGTGGTTCTGGGGGTGGAACCCAGAGGCTTTCTACCTTTGAGCTACACTCCCAGACCTATTTTATATTTTATTTGGAAACAGGGTCTCATTAAGTTGCTAAGAGCCTAAGTAGCTGAGGCTGGCTTCGAACCTGTGCGATCCTCCTGTCTCAGCCTCCCAAGCGCAGGGATTACAAGCGTGCGCCACCACGCCACCACACCCGGCTCAGCCCTATTTCTTTATTCTTATTTTGAAACAAGGTCTCACTGAGTTGCAGAAAGGCCTTACTAAGTAGCTGAGGCTGTCCTCAAATCGCAATCCTCCTGTCTCAGCCTCTTAAGAACAGGGATTATAAGCCTATGTCACCATGTCTGGCCCAGAATTCGTATCTGTTACCAACAACACATTTCATTTCCTTTTTTTTGTTTGTTTGTGAGTGTGGTACTTGGGGCATTCCACCTCTGAGCTACACTCCCAGTAATACTTTTTATTCTTTCTTTCTTTATTAATTATTTTGCCATACTGGGGATGGACCTCAAGAGCATTCTACCTCCGAGCCACCTCCAGCCCTATTTTTTTTTTTTTTTTTTTTTTTGCGGGTCTGGGGATGGAACCCAGAGGCATTTGACCTCCGAGCTACACCCCCTGCCCAATTTTTTTATTCTTTATTTTGAAACAGGGTCTGGCTGAGTCGCGAAGGGCCTCACTAAGTAGCTGACGCTGTCCGTGAACCACGATCCTCCAGTCTCAGCCTCCCAAATGCTGGGATTACAAGCGTGCGCCACCACGCCCGGCTGCTGCTGCTGCTGCTGCTATTATTATTATTATTATTATTATTATTATTATTATTATTATTATTATTTAGAAACAGGATAGTACTGAGTTGCAAAGAGCCTCACTAAGTAGCTGAGGCTGGCCACAAACCCCAATCCTCTGGTCTCAGCCTCCCTGATTTTTATAAATCAGGGAGGGATTATAAACCTGTGATTATAAACCTGTGGACCACGCCCGGCTCCAATAACACATTTCTTACCATTTCAACACAAATAAAATTCTTGAAGTAGGTTTTATAGAGGATTAGCACAATCTGGAATTCATGCTTTAACAATTTACCAGTTCATGACATTTGATAATAACAATTTCTAATGTGAAGACTGGAAATAATACTACCTTATCTAAAGATACTTGTAACATTTTAAAATTTTGCTAAGCAACCTCAAAAGGATTACACAAATGCATTTTTTAAATGGAAAACTTTCGTGCATATCCTTTGTAGTTATAAAGCTACATTTGTGTGTTTGTGTTGTGTGTGTTACCAGAGATTGAACCCAGGGGAATTCTACCTTCCAAGCTACATTCCCTAACCCTATTTTTTTTTATGGTAATCGGGAATGATTTTTTTTTTTTCCTTGGTGGTGGTACTGGGGTTCCTGGAAGCCCTTCTACCTCCAGGATACACCCCCAGACCTATTTTTGTATATATTTTTATTTGGAAACAGGGTCTCTTAAGCCAGCGCAGCTAGCTTCAAACCTGTGAGATCCTCCTGTCTCTGCCTCCCAAGTGCGGGGATTACAAGCTTGTGCCATCACGCCCAGCATTTATTTTTTATTTTGAAACAGTCTAAGTTCATAGATGCCTCAATGAATTGTTGAGGCTAACTTCAAACCTGCAATCCTCCTATCTCAGCCTCCCAAGATACTGAGATTACAGGCATGAATCCTGGGATCTTTAATTACTTAGCAAGAAGTAAGGGCTTAAGTTACTAAAAGCACCATTAAAAAGTTGGGGCTAAGCCGGGCGTGGTGCTGCACGCTTGTAATCCCTGCGTTTGGGAGGCTGAGACAGGAGGATCACACAGGTTCCAAGCCAGCCTCAGCTACTTAGTGAGGCTCTCAGCAACTTAGTGAGACCCTGTTTCCAAATAAAATATAATATAGGTCTGGGAGTATAGCCCGGAGGTAGAAAGCCTCTGGGTTCCACCTCCAGTACCACACACACAAAAAAAAGTTGGGGCTAGCTGGGCGTAGTGGCGCACGCTTGTAACCCCCGAGCTTGGGAGACGGAGACAGGAAGATCGCACTGATTCGAAGCCAGCCTCGGTGGCTTAAGAGACCCTGTTTCAAACACTCAAACACTCAAACACACACACACACACACACACACACACACACACACACACACACACAATAGGTCTGCGAGTGTATACCAGAGGTAGAAGGGTTTCCAGGAACCTCAGTACCACCAAAAAAAAAAAAGTTGGGGCTAATTGAGTGATGTGTGTATATATGCCTCTACCATCTTGTACTCCATTAAGATGTATGACTACAGCCAGGCATGGAGGCACACGCTTATAATCCCAGCATTTGGGTGTCTGAGACATGAGGATCGGGTTCTGGGCCAGCCTCAGCTACTACTTAGTGAGGTTCTCCGCAAAACAGTGAGACCCTGTTTCAAAACAAAGAATAAAAAATAGGGCTTGGGTATAGGGTGGAAATAGAATAGCCCTGGGTTCCATCTCCATTACCCCCCAAATAAATTTGTATGACTACAGCCGAGCATGGTGGTGTACACTTGTAATCCCAGCATTTGAGAGGCTGAGACTGGAGGATCGCGGTTCGCAGACAGTCTCAGCTACTTTGTGAGGCCCTCTGCAACTCAGTGAGACCATGTTTCAAAATAAGGAATTAAAAAAAAAAATAGGGCAGGGGGTATGGCTTGGAGGTTGAATGCCCCTGGGTTTCATCTCCAGACCCACACACAGAAAAAAGAGAATAAACAATCAGGCTGAAGGTATAGCTCAGAGGTAGACTGCCCTGGGTTCAATCCCCAGCACCTCCCGCAAAAAAAAGATGTATGATTACAATGCACCAATTTAAAAAAAAAAAAAAAGGTAAAACTGTGAAGCCAGGCGTGGTGGTGTACACTTGTAATCCCAGCATTTGAAAGGCTGAGACAGGAGGATAGTGGTTCGCAAACAGCCTCACTACTACTTAGTGAGACCCTTTGCAACTCAGTGAGACCCTATTTCAAAATAAATACTAAAAAATAGGTCTGGGAAGCCGGACGTGATGGTGCAACGCTTGTAATCCCAGCATTCGGGAGGCTGATACAGGAGGATCACAGTGTGCGGACAGCCTCAGCTATAGTGAGGTCCTTTGCAGCTCAGTAAGCTGTTTCAAAATAAAGAATAAAAGAGTAGGGCTGGGGGTGTCATTGGAGTTAGGATGTCCCTAGGTTTGTTCCATCCCTAGTGCCGGGAAAAAAATAAAGGTCTGGGGGTGTAATCGGAGGTAGAATGCCCCTGGGTTCCATCCCCAGTACCGTAAATAAATAAATAAATAAATAAATAAATAAATAAATAAATAAATAAATAAATAAAGGAAAAAATAAAACTGTAATGAAAAGCCGGGCATGGTGGCGCACAGTTGTAATCCCAGCATTTGGGAGGCTGAGAGTGGAGGATTACGGTTCATGGACTGCCTCAGCTACTTAGTGAGGTCCTTTGCAACTCAGTGAGACCCAGGTTCAAAATAAAGAATAAAACATAGGGCTGGGGATGTAGCTCAGAGGTAGAATACCCCAGGGTTCCATCCCTAGTACCGCCAAAAAGAAGAAAAAAAAGAAAACCTGTGATGACAAAATCAGTTTTTTGTTTTTTCCGGGTCTAGGGATGGAACCCAG
This sequence comes from Muscardinus avellanarius, assembly GCF_963383645.1. Lineage (NCBI taxonomy): Eukaryota > Metazoa > Chordata > Mammalia > Rodentia > Gliridae > Muscardinus > Muscardinus avellanarius. The sequence goes on along the minus strand of NC_137787.1, from coordinate 111,064,080 downwards.
AGGCATTTGATCTCTGAACACCCCCTGCCCAATTTTTTATTCTTTATTTTGAAACAGGGTCTCACTAAGTTGCGGAATGCCTAAGTAGCTGAGGCCGTCTGTGAACCGTGATCCTAAGGTCTCAGCCTCCTAAATGCTGGGATTACAAGTGTGCGCCACCACGTCTGGCTAAGATCAGTTTTTTAAATCAGTCAGTTTAGTTTTATTTTGTTTTATGGTACTGGGGATTGAACAGATGCATTCTAGGTTTTTGTTTTGTTTTTTTGTTTTTTTTTTTTTTGTGGCACTGGGGGTGGAACCCAGAGGCTTTCTACCTCCGGGCTATACTCCCAGACCTATTTTCTATTTTATTTGGAAACAGGGTCTCACTAAGTTGCTGAGAGCCTCACCAAGTAGTTGAGGCTGGCTTCAAACCTATGCGATCCTCCTGTCTCAGCCTCCCAAGCGCGGGGATTACAAGCTTGCGCCACCACGCCCGTCTTGAACAGAGGCAATTTATACCCCAGCAGATTTTACTTGATATTTGGGGAAAAGGGTCTCACTACCTTGCCAAGGCTGGCTTCGAAAATGCGATCCTCCTTTCTCAGCCTCCCAAGTATTAGAATTACAAGCCTGTGCCACCATGAGCAGACAGTATTTTTCACTAAACAGAATGTTAATTAAATTCGCAACTTCATAGATAACCATTTAGTTATCCCTAACACTGTAATGTAAGCTAACTTTCTATCAAAATTCTTCCGAGTAGTACAGGAAAAATAAAAATTTCACCTAAGTTCCTATAAAACAAGCTATATATGAAACTTCGGGTCTTAGCAGAAACTTGAATCTGTATCATACTTTCTACTGGGCATGGAAACCAATTAAAAATGCAAAAGTACATAATAATAAAAGATGGGTCAAATGCATCTATGATTAGGAAAAGTGCCACCAGGGGAACAATTAGCATATTTTCCTTCAACTAACAGTCGCTGAGAGTTTTGTTTGAACAGATCAACCACCGCATCACATTCACTGGCAAAAGTATTCATTACACTTCCAGAGTGTACTTAAAAGCTGTGCTCACAAGAGGTGTGCTTTTCTGCATAGGCTTTTTGTTCATACGCTGTCCTCTAAAATTCCTGAACACTTAGCATACTGATATCTGTGTAAAAACTACAACATTTTTAACGGTTTCCTACAGGTGGCCGGTACTTCTCTGAATTTATTTAAATAGAATGAATTACTGGATTCCCTATCACCTCCCCCCCATTCCTCATCTGGAAAGGGAAACTAACTACAAGGGTTACCACGAGTATCAGTATTAATTTTTGTATTCTGAACAGGACTGTTGACCTGGCATGGGGGCACGCGCCTGTAATCTCACCTGCTCTGGATGCTGTGGATCCAAGTATGAGACCAGCCTGAGCAACACAGGTAGATCTCCCTCTCAAAAACAATATAAAACAGAAATGCTTTCTAAGATCAAAAGCTACGCTGAATAAATTGCACAAGTCGACTTAAGAATGGAAATAGGGAGTTATTTAGAGGGACACTTTTAGGGAGCATGAGCTACAAAAAACCAAACTAATATAACTATTCCAAAGGAGCAAGCAGGGCTTTGCCTGTCAGGCCAAAGCCTTTATCCCTATACAAAACATCGACTCCCAGACACAATAATAGCAAGACTAAACCTTTAGTTGTTTTATCGGTTCCCTATAAACTTATTGCGACCTCTTCTACCAACCACTCAGAGCCACGCTCCATTCAACTCTCGGCCTGTCTCGTTCCACTCCCGCCCAAAATCTCAGTTGAAACACGCTTCCATCCCGCGAACTTCTCGTCTCCTCCGTGGCCTGCTTGGCCCGCCAGGCGCCGCGGGGCCGCAGACGGGGCCTTCGTCCCTCCGTGCCCTTCCCGGGCGGCCCCTAGACGACCCCGGCCCCTAAGGCTCAAACCTCGCCACCCAGCCCTTTGGGTACCGGACCTCCGTCCTCCTTCATCTGCCCCCGGGCGTCCCTTCAGACCCCCCAAACCTCGCAACGGCCAAGCTGAAAATGGCGGAGAGCGGGGCCACCTACAGCAGGCGAGCGGCGCCGCGCCGCCCCGGAACTCACCGTTGGCGGCGGGCAGAGCGCCGAATGGCGAGCGCGGCCTCCGTCCTCACAGCCCGGAACGTCTCCCCTGTCTGGCGCCCTTCCTCCTCCCCTCTCAAAACCTCCCCTCCAAAAGCGCAGCCGCCATTTTCCTCTACGAACCACCCGGCGCACGCCCCTGCGTAAGCACGCACTGCGTGCGCCGTACGTCACGCGCGTCCGCGCCGCGGCCGGCTGCGCCTGCGCCTGCGTCTGTGCGGGAGGGCCGGCCCGGCCCACGCCGGCCGCAGAGCTTTCTTTTGTTCCGCGGTGAGAGGTGCGAGCTGTTTCCCCGGATACAGGAGACGAGGGATCTTTTAACTTTTTCATGTTCTCACCTAATCAGGATCTTAAAACAGCCCACGAGCCTGGCGCCACGGTGCAGGCCTGCGCTTTTAGCATTTGGAGGCTGAGACAAGATCGTAAGGTTGAAGACAGCCTCTGCAAATAGGCTGTCAGTAACTTAGCAAGACCCTGTTTCCAAATAAGAAATTAAATAGGGCTGGGGAATGTAGCTCGCAGGTAGAAGCCCGTGGGTTCAATCCCCAGTGCTGTTGGAGGCGCTTTGGGCCACAAAGAACAACAAACTGGCAAGAGTAGGATAAAGCAGGTCTTTTTTTTCCATACTGGGCATTGAACCCAGGGGCATTCTACCTCCGAGCTACACCCCCAGTCCGATTTTTTATTCTTTATAATTTTTTTGTGTGTGGTGCTGAGGATTTGGGTGTTGACCCAAGGGCATTCTACTTCCGAGCTACATTTCCGGCTCGATTTTTTCTTTATTTTGAAGAAGGGTCTCGCCAAGTTGTGGCTGGCCATGAACAAATAAAAATATAAAATGGGCCTGGGAGTGTAGCCCGGAGGTAGGAGGGTTTCCAGGAACCCCAGTACCACCAAAAAAATAATTTTTTTTATTTGTGTGTGTGTGTGTGTGTGTGTGTGTGTGTTACTGGTGATGGAACCCAGGGGCCTTCTACCTCCGGGCTACACTCCCAGACCTATTTTATATTTTATTTGGAAACACGGTCTCTTAAACCAGCTGAGGCTGAATTCGAACCTGTGCGATCCTCCTGTCTCAGCCCCCCAAGCGCAGGAATTACAAGCATGCACCACCATGCCCAGCTTTATTTATTTTAAAACAGGATTTCACCTGGGCATGGTGGCGCACACTTGTAATCCCATTACTTGGGAGGCTGAGACAGAAGGATCGGACTGGTTCGAAGCCAGCCTCAGATGGCTTAAGAGACCCTGTTTCCAAATAAAATTGAAAATAGGTCTGGGAGTATAGCCTGGAGGTAGAAAGCCTCTGGGTTGCAACCCCATATCTCTCTATAGTATATTTGATATCTATATATTTGTGTATACATCTGAGGGCTGAATATGCTGTACACCTAAGCTTTATCTAAATGTTATATAAAGCCGGGCGGGGTAGCGCACTCTTGTAAACCCCTTGCTTGGGAGGCTGAGACTGGAGGATCGTGCAGGTTCGAAGCCAGCCTCAGCTACTTAGTGAGACTCTCAGCAATTTAAGTGAAACCCTGTTTCCAAATAAAATATAAAATGGGCCTGGGAGTATAGCCTGGAGGTAGAAAGCCTCTGGGTTCCACCTCCAGTACCACCAAAAAAATAAAGTTATATAAAGGGCCTAGCATGGTGATGCATGCTTGCAGTTCTTGGCAGGCTGAGACACAAGGATTCCAAGTTGGAGGCCAGCCCTCAGCAATTTAGGGAGATTTGTGTGTGTGCCAGTGGTATTGGAGATAGCCTCAACTACTTAGCGAGGCCCTTTGCAACTTGGTGAGACCCTGTTTCAAAATAAAGAATAAAAAAAATCAGGGTAGGGGTGTAGCTAGGAGGTAGAATGCCCCTGAGTTCCATCCCCAGTCCTTAAAAAAAAAAAAAAAGATAAAAAAGAAATTTATTTTTATTATTTATTTTTGTGGTACAGGGGATAGAATACAGGGACATTCTACCTCCAAGCTACAGCCCCAGCCCTATTTATTATTATTTATTTATTTTGGTGGTACTGGGGTTCCTGGAAGCTCTTCTACCTCCGGGCTACACTCCCAGACATATTTTATACATTTTATTTGGAAATAGGGTCTCTTAAGCCAACGTGGCTGACTTCGAACCTGCGCAATCCTCCTGTCTCCACCTCCCAAGCCCGGGGATTACAAGCGTGCACTGCCACGCCCGGCTGTTTTTTATTTTTAAACAGGTTCTTACCTATATTATGATCATCTTTAAACAGATAATTAAAGGTGCTAAACTATGTAGCATTCCAAACCATGCCACTCTGATTAAAAACTGGTCTTAGCTGGGCATAGTGGTGCACTCTTGTAATCCCAGCATTTGGGAAGCTGAGACAGGAGGATCACTACTCGCAGACAGCCTCCACCACTTTATGAGGCCTTTTGCAACCCAGAGAGACCCTGTTTCAAAATAAAGAATATAAAAACTAGGGCTGGAGTTGAAGCTCAGAGGTAGAATCCCCCTGGGTTCCATCCCTAGTAACACACACACACACAATGACATTATTAGTAAAATTTATGGCGGTCCTTTAGTTCTTGATTTTGACACTGGGGTGTCTGCCTAATGTGACATTGTATTGCTAAGATACAAAATATGCCATTAGCAGTTCTCATTCTGTGGAGTAAAGCTCAACTAGGACTGGTGTCAGAGATTTAGCCCAGTAAATAATAAAAACCTAAATGGCTGGGGGGAAAAAACAATCTTCTTTTTTTTTTTTTTTTTTTTTCTTTTGGCAGTACTGAAGATGAAACCCAGGGGCATTCTACCTGTGAGCTAAATCCCCACCCATATTTCTTATTTATTTTGAAACAGGGTCTGAGTTGCAAAGGGCCTCACTAAGTATTAACTGAGGCTGTCCAGCCGTGATCCTCCTGTCTCAGCCTCCTAAATGCTGGGATTACAAGCACGAGCCACCATGCCCAGCTAAAAATCCAATCTTTTATACTGCCCTTGTGGCTATGACTAAAAGTAGCCTTGGAGATTGAGAATTTCTCACTTAGGTGTATTGAAAATTCTTAAAAGGGGGGTATGAATGGAACAACCAATCAGGAGTAAAAATTCTCCAACACCTCCCCCTAGTTGCCCACAAGCAAGCAAGTAGACACTTCCATAAGATAAGGGAGCTGCTCCTTTGGATACCCAGAGTCAAGATTCAAGAGCTTTCCCTAATGTAAACAAGAGGAGGCAGTTAAAAGAGCGGAGAAGCCGAACATGGTGGTGCACACTTGCAATCCCAGCATTCGGGAGGCTGAGACTGGAGGGTCAAGGTTCGGGGACAGCCTCAGCTATTTAGTGAGGCCCTCTGCAACTCAGTGAGACCCTGTTTCAAAATAAAGAATTAGAGCCAGGCGTGGTGGTGCACACTTGTAATCCCAGCATTTGGGAGGCTGAGACAAGAGGATCGCGGTTCGCAGCCAGCCTCAGCTACTTATTGAAGCCCTCTGCAACTCAGTAAGACCCGGTTTCAAAATAAAGAATAAGAAATAGGGCAGGGGGTGTAGCTCGGAGGTCAAATGCCCCTGGGTTCCATTCCCAGACCCGCAAAAAAAATAAAAATTAAAAATAAAAATAAAATAGGGCAGGGGGTGTAGCTTGGAGGTCAAATGTCCCTGGGTTTCATCTCCAGACCCGCAAAACAAAACAAAAAACTGGTATTAATAATATGTGTGTATGCCGGGCGTGGTGGCGCAGGCTTGTAATCCCCACGCTTGGGAGGCAGAGACAGGAGGATCGCGCAGGTTCGAAGCCAGCCGCGCGCGCTAGCTTAGGAGACCCTGTTTCCAAAATGAAAATGTAAAAAAAAATAGGTCTGGGAGTGTAGCCCGGAGGGGGAAGGGCTTCCAGGAACCCCAGTACCACCAAATAATAATAATAATAATAATAATAATAATAATAATAATGTGTGTATATATGTGAGCAAGTCAAGTTTAAATGGAGATTTGTTTATACCATCCAATATTGTCAAATTGTAGAGAGTAGATTTATTTTGTCCCTTTTTTTTTTTTTTTTTTTTTTTTGCAGGTCTGGGGATGGGACATCCAAGTAATCCCAGCATTTGGGAGGCTGAGACAAGAGGATCGCGGTTCGCAGCCAGCTGTCCGCGAACCGTGCTCCTCAGGTCTCAGCTTCCCAATACTGGGATTACAAGCATGCGCCACTACACCCAGCTTTTTTTTTTTTTTTTTTTTTTACATTTCCTTACAGGTCTTTGTAATTGTAGTCTGTTAACATTACAGACATACAATTTACAAGCAGAGTAACCTAAACAATATTTAATAGCCCTCACTTAAAAGAAACAGGCTATATCGACCCCTATTCATTATGAGATACTGGTAAAATTTTGCCTCTTGGATGTTTAACAACTGAGGCTTGTGAAACAAAAATATAAAAGGATAAATGACAAATATAGCCAATATTTGGCCCTGGCCCTCCAAAGTCAATGTCAATGGAACCCAGGAAATACAATGGGACTTATAAAAACTCTACAGATTCTGGAAAGTCACCTAATCCCCTAAGTAGAAAGATTGTAAAGACCCCAGGAGAGTCACTGAGAAGTGTCCACGGGCTGTCGAGAAGATCGAGTCAGCAAGATCATGACCCAACCTAACAGGTGGCACTCTGGGTAGAGAAAAAGCCTGACAAAGTTCCTTAGAGTACCCCTGAGGAGCCCTTACTGCCCTCAACAACAAAATTAACTTTATAAAAATCTGCTTGCAGCCAGGCAGGGTGGCGCACGCTTGTAATCCAGGCTCTTGAGAGGTTGAGACAGAAGGATTGCATTGTTTCGAAGCCAGCCTCAGCTACTTAGGCTCTCCACAACTTAGTGAGACCCTGTTTCTAAATAAAGTATAAAATAGGTCTGGGAGTATAGCCTGGAGGTAGAAAAGCCCCTGGGTTTTACCCCCAGTAGCACGCGCACACACACACACAAGACTGGAGAAAAAGCTGAGCGTGGTGGTGCATGCTTGTAATTCAAGTACTTGGGAGACTGAAACAGGACAACTGCACAGGTTTGAAGCCAGCCTCAGCTTAGCGAGGCTCTCAACAATTTAGTGAGACCCCCCTGCTCCCAAACAAAATAAAAAATAGAGGCCAGGCATGGTGGCACATACTTCTAATCTCAGCATTTGGGAAGCTGAGGCTGGAGGATCCTGGTTCTCAAGACAGCCTCAGCTATTTAGTGAGGCCCTTTGCAACTTAGACTTTGTTTCAAAATAAAGAATAAAAACTTGGGCTGGGGGTGTAGCCTGGAGGTAGAATGCCCCTGGGTTCCATCCTCAGTACTAAGAAAAATAAAAGACGAAGAGAACTAAGAGATGGTATGTAACTTAAACACTTTGTTAGGTATAATAAATTTTAAACTTCTCCCCTCTCTGGGAGTCCTTTGTTTGAGGTTCAGATCCCTTGAGTTTGTCAACTAAGCTATTTACCAGTAAATAAAGAACCCTGTTTCTGATTTCAGGCCTCTGGAAAGCCTATCTCAGGAATCGGGAGGAAATTGAAAGGGGGAAGACTGTCTCCTACAACAATAGTATTAAACAGCATAAAAGCAGGCTAAGTATAGGACTCAGTGGTAATGTCCGTGCCATGCATAAGGCCCTAGGTTCAATCTTTAGCACCACATACAATAAGAGACCATAAAGGTGGCCTTTAGAGCATTTATAGAAAAGTCTCCAAGTCATCTGGTGAAGTTTCAGTAAGACATCTGAAACACTTTACGGACCCTAACCACCAACACCTGGGCTTGGAGGCCATCTGAGCTCTCCTGAGATTCAAAATGCAAATTAACCCAGGGTTACACTGGCACAGGCAGCAGGAGAGACTCAGCCGGGATCCAGGTGGTATTAGTTATTAATGTTAGGTCACAGGGTGCATGGAGACCTGTGGGCCTCACAAGCATGGCTGTGCCTAGGTAATGCAGGACAGTCTGACCCAGTGTAAGGAGCAGTTACCCAAAACAAGAAGAGTCACATGGTGGAACATTCCAATCCTGACCACCTGTGAGCAACTGAGTCCAGGTGTTCCCAGGACAAGGCACTGCCCCCTCCCTTGCTCTCCCTAATAGGCACTACCCTCTCCCTTGCTCTGGATATAAACATTTTTTGCTTCCCCTTAGTTCCGCTGCTCTGTTTTGCCAGACGGCCCTTTAGCTTAACCTTGCCTGCAATAAATTTTCCCTAATGGACTGGCCCTTGTGGTCTCTAGTCTCTTGGGTTGCAATTGATCACCTTACAATTAAAGAGGTAAAGCCCAGGCCGGGCATGGTGGCACACACTTGTAATCCCCGCGCTTGGGAGGCTGAGACAGGAGGATCGCACGGGTTCGAAGCCAGCCTCAGCTACTTAGTGAGGCTCTCAGCAACTTAGTGAGACCCTGTTTCCAAATAAAATATAAAATGGGTCTGGGAGTATAGCCCGGAGGTAGAAAGCCTCTGGATTCCACCCCCAGTACCAAGAAAGAAAGAAAAAGAGAGAGAGAGAGAGAGAAAGAAAGACAGACAGACAGACAGGAAGAAAGGAAGGATGTGAAGCCCAGCATGGTGGCGCACCTTGTAATCCCAGCATTCAGGAGGCTGAGACCAGAGGATTGAGGTTCGCGGACAGCCTCAGCTACTTAGTGAGGCCCTCCGCAACTTAGTGAGACCCTGTTTCAAATTTAAAAAAATAACAACAAAAAAAAACAATAAAAATGTGAGTAAGGAGTGCACCTGTAATCTTAGTATTGGAGAGGTTGAGATAAGAGGATTACAGATTTGCCATCAGCCTCAACAATTTGGAGAGGCAAAGCCCTCAGCAACTTAAACCTGTTTCAAATATAAATAAGCCACAACTAAGACCGTTTTTTTTTTTGTTTTGTTTTGTTTTTTGTTTTGTTTTGGGCTTTTTTTTTTTTTTTTTTTTGTAGTACTGAGGATGGAACCCAGAGACATTCTACCTTGGAGCTACACCCCATCCCTATTTTTTATTCTTTATTTTGAAACAGGGTTTCACTGAGTTGCAAAGGGCCTCACTAAATAACTGAGGCTGTCCACGAACAGGGATCCTCCAGTCTCAGCCTGCCAAATGCTGGGATTACAAGCATGCACCGCCATGCCTAGCAGTGAGACCGTTTTAAAATAAAATCGGAGATAGAATACCCCTGGGTTCAATCCCCCAGTACTAAAAAAAAGAAAAAAAAAATCAGGCTGAAGTATAACTTGGAGGTAGAATGCCTCTGAGTTTAGTCCTCAGTACACCCCCCCCCCAAATAAATAGAAGAATAAAATAGGAGTGGGAGCCGGGCATGGTGGCGCACACTTGTAATCCCAGAATTTGGGAGGCTGAGACAGGAGGATGGCACAGGTTCAAAGCCAGCCTCAGTTACTAAGTGAGGCTCTCAGCAACTTAGTGAGACCCTGTTTCCAAATAAACTATAAAATAGGTCTGGGAATATAGCCGGAGGTAGAAAAGCCCAAACGTTCCACCCCCAGTACCACAAAAAACAATAAATAAAAAATATTTTTTCTTTTGGGTCTAGGGATGGAACCCAGGGGCATTTGACCTCTGAGCTACACCCCCTGCCCTATTTTTTATTCTTTATTTTGAAACCGGGTCTCAATGAGTTGCAGAGGGCCTAAGTAGCTGAGGCTGTTCACAAACCGCAATCCTCTTGTCTCAGCCTCCCAAATGCTGGGATTACAAGCATGTGCCGCCATGCCCAGAGAAATAAATTTTAAAAATAGGGCAGGGCTGAGCATGGTGGCACACACTTGTAATCCCCACGCTTGGGAGGCTGAGACAGGAGGATTGCACGGGTTCAAAGCCAGCCTCAGCTACTTAGTGAGGCTCTCAGCAACTTAGTGAGACCCTGTTTCCAAATAAAAATTTAAAAAAAAAGGTCTGAGAGTATAGCCTGGAGGTAGAAAGCCTGTGGGTTCCACCCCCAATACCACCAAAAAAAAAAAAAAAAGGGCCAGGAAAAAAAATAAATAAAAATAAAAATAGGGCCAGGCTTGGTGCCGCACGCTTGTAATCTGAGCATTTGGGAGGCCGAGACCAGAGGATCGCAGTTCGCAAACAGCCTCAGCTACTTAGTGAGTACCTCTACAACTTAATGAGACCCTGTTTCAAAATTAAGAATAAAAAAATAGGGCAGGGAGTGTAGCCCGGAGGTTGAATGCCCCTGGGTTCCATCCCCAGACCCGCAAAAAAGAAAAAGAAAAATATAGGGGGGGGGGGTGGCCCGGAGGTAGAAAGCCCCAGGGTTTTACGACCAATGCCAAAAAAAAAAAAAAAAAAAAAAAAAAAGGAGTGGGAGCTGAGCATGGTGGCACAGGTTTGTAATCCTAGTACTTGGGAGGCTGAGACAGCAGAATCACATGTTTGAGACCAGTCTCAGCTACTTAGTGAAACCCTCTGCAATTTAGTAAAACAGTTTCAAAATAAAGAAAAAACAAGCATGGGAGTGTGTATGGCCCAAAGTTTAATCCCCAGTACACCCAGCTGAGAGGATAAATTTGAGACAGCCACGGCAATTCTGTAAGACCTTGATTTTGGTCTTAGTCTACCAAGTACTGAGACTAACAGTACACATCACATCTGACTTTGTGTGTGTGTGTGGTACTAGGGATTGAACCCAGGGGCATTCTACCTCTGAGCTACACTCCCAGACCGATTATTTTATTATTTATTTATTTATTTACTTATATATTTATTTTTGGTGGTACTGGGGTTACTGGAAACCCTTCTACCTCCGGGTTACACTGCTAGATCTATTTTTATATTTTTTTAAATTTGGAAACAGGGTCTCTTAAACCAGCGCAGCTGGTTTCAAACCTGCGCGATCCTCCTGTCTCCCACTCCCAAGGGTAGGGATTACAAGTGTGCGCCACCACGCACGCGGCCAGACCTATTTTTTGTTTTTGAAACAGGATTTTTACTAAGTTGCAGAAAGCCTAAGTAGCTGAGGCTGGCCTCAAACATGTGATTCTCCTGTCTCAGCCTCCCAAGTACTAAGATTACAAACCTGTGCCACCATGCTCAGCTCCCACTTCAAACCTATGATCCTCCTGTCTAAACCTCCCAAATTCTGGGATTACAAGTGTGCCCCACCATGCCTGGCTCCTTTAATATTTTTTGCAGTACTGGGATGGAACCCAGAGGTTATCTCAGAGATACACCCCTAGCTCTATTTTTTATTCTTTATTTTGAAACAGGGTCTCACTTAGTCTCAAAGGGCCTAAGTAGTAGCTGAGGCTGGCCTTGAACCACAATCCTCCTGTCTTAGCCTCCCAAATTCTGAGATTACAAGCATGCGCCACCATGCCTGGCTATTTTATTTTTTTATGGTACTATAGATGGAACCCTGGGGCTTTCTACCTTCAAGCTACACCCCCCAGCCCAGGGTCTGAGTTGCAAAGGGCCTAAGTAGCTAAGGATATCCACAAATCACAATCTTCCTGTCTCAGCCTCCCAAATGCTAGGATTAGAAGCATGCACCACCACACTTGGCTGCCTTTTATTTTGGCACAAGGTCTTGCTAAATAGACAAGTTGCTGAGGCTGGGCTCAAACATGTGATTATCCTGTCTCAGCCTCCCGAGTACTGGGATTACAGATGAAAGCCACCATGCCCAGTCCCCAGCATTTTCGTTTTTTGTGGTACAGGGCATTGAACCCAGGGAAATTCTACTTCTGAGCTATACCCCCAGCCCTATTTATTGCTTTTTATTTGAAAACAAGGTCTAAATTGTGGAGGATCGAAGATGCTGAGAATGACTGCAAAAATGCTATTTTCCTGTCTCAGTCTACCAAGTACTGGGTTTACAGGTGTGAGTTATCATGCCTGGCACTCCCAGCCCATTATATATATATTTTTATACATATAGTAATATATATATATATATATATATATATATATATATTGTGTGTGCGCCATTTTATTTTTTACTTTGAAATAGGGTCTTGCTATGCTGCTCAGGCTGGCTTCAAACCTGTGATCCTCCTGTCTCAGCCTCCAAAGCTTAAGTATTACAAACTATGCCTTGCAAAAAATCTTAATTTATGGCAAGGCTGGGCGTGGTGGCACACATTTGCAATCCCAGTATTTGGGAGGCTGAGACAGCATGACACAGGTTCACAGACAGCCTCAGCTACTTAGTGAGACCCTCCCTACTCAGTGAGACCCTGTTTCAAAATAAAGAATAAAAAATAGGGCTGGAGGTACAGCTCAGAGGTAGAATGCCCCCGGGTTTCAATCCCTAGTACTGCAAAAAAAAAAAAAAAAAAGAGGAGGGGAAGGGGTGTAATTTGGAGGTAGAATGCCTCTGCATTCAATCCTTAGTATCCCCTCCCAAAAAGTAAAAATAAAATAGGACTTGAAGGAGCCAGGTATCATGATACAAGTTTGGAATTCCAGTACTTGGGAAGCTGAGACAGGAGGAATGCAGGTTGGTGGCCAGCCTTAGCAACTTGTGAAGCCCTCAGCAATTTGAGTCTCTGTTTCAAAATAGAGAATTAAAGAATTGGGTGGGGGTATAGCTCAGAAGTAGAATACTCCTGGGTTCAACCCCCAGTGAAACAACAACAGAGCCTGGTTTAATTCTTAATTTTGCATCTAGGTGAGACTGTCCAATCCATATAAAAGTTTTCCATGTACTAGTTTCATTTTGTTTTTGTTTTTTTTTTACTTTCAAAAACTGTGAACATATTGAGATAAAAACTTCTGAAATGTTATAAATAAAAAAACGTGGGGGCTCCTAAAACCACAAGTATGAGTGACTAACGTGGCTCCCACACTGCCCACTGCACCCTTCCTACTGGCCCACCATTGCAGGATTTCCTTGGATCTCATGGTCTAACAGTCATGGTCGCCACAGCAGCCTGCACTAATACCAAGGCCAGTTGTCTTCTCCAAAGAAAACCTAATTGTCTTTTGCAACAGAGTTCCTATAAAAAGCAGGCTCAGTCCTGTCCTGGGTCCAGGATTTTCCCAGGCAGCCAAGTGACTTTGCATGTCAATATTGAAAACTGCGCTTTGTCTGGATATCATCAAGAATCTGTTGTAGCTCCTCATCTTCAAACCGCCCCTCCAGGCTGCAAGGAAACAAAGAAATGAGTGAGTTAGCGACTAGCAATGTTCCCAAATTCTTCTTTGTGGTACAGGGGGTTGAACCCAGGGCAGTCTAACTATAAGCTACATCCCGAGCCCATTTGACTTTTTGTTGGGAAACAAGGTCTCACTAAGTTGCTGAGGCTGGCCTCAAATCTGAGAATACATGTTAAGCACCCATTCTACCACTGAGCTACGCCACAGCATTATTTATTTATTCACTTGGGGAGAGACAGGGGATTGAACACAGCAGCATTCTTACTCCTAGCTACACCCCATCCTTTCTGCTTATTTTTATTTTAAAACAGAGTATCACAAGCTGGGCGTGGTGGCTCACGCTTGTAATCCCCGCGCTTGGGAGGCTGAGACAGGAGGATCGCGCAGGTTCGAAGCCAACCTCAGCTACTTAGTGAGGCTCTCAGCAACTTAGTGAGACCCTGTTTCCAAATAAAATATAAAATGGGTCTAGGAGTATAGCCTGAAGGTAGAAAGCCTCTGGGTTCCATCCCCTAGTACCACCCGAAAAAAAAAAAAAAAAGAGTATCACTAAGTTGCTGAGGAACTCACTAAGATTGCTTGAACCTGCAAGCCTTGTGTCTCAGCCTCCCAGGTAATGGGAATACAGAAGTACATCACTGTATGTGGCCTACAGCCCATTTGTTTCTTGGTTAGTTGTACTAGGAATTGAACTTGGGAAAATTATTCTATCCTCAAACTATCCCCCAGCCTTTTTCATTTTTTTGTTTTGAGACAGGGTCTCACTAGGTCATTATAAATCTTGCTACAATACTGAGGCTGTCCTTGAATCTGCAATCCTTCTATCTCAGCTTCCCAAGTACTAAGATTATTTACAAGTGTGCTTAGACGTAGTAATTCTACTGGTAGAAATTTATCCAATACACACAGAACGCATCACAACTGGTACTTACCTTGGGATCAGAGCCTTGGATTCCTCAGCAGTCTCTGGACAAAGGTTGGCTAGACAGGCCAATTCAAACTTATGCAGCTTTTTCTGGAGCAGCAAGCTGATCATAGGAGATAAAAATCAAATATCAGCAAATAAATAACAGGAAGATCAAATGCACCTAGCAAAGAAAGGGAAAACTATCTGTAACTATTTTTATTTTTGCAGATTTGCACACAGTAGAATATACTGTATATCAAAGAGAAATACCTGTATGTCAAAATATCAGATATACATCTAACACCATGAGTTAGATCACCCTGGGTTCTATCACCAGTACTTCCAAGATACATCCCCAGACCTTTTTTTTTTTTTTTTTGCAGTATTGGAGACGGAACCCAAGGGCATTCTACCTCTGAGCTACATCCCCAGCTCACAGGTAGAATGCCCCTGGGTTTGTTCAAAACAAAGAATTGTTTCAAAACACAGAACACAGAACACAGAATTTTGTTTCAAAACAAAGAATAAAAAATAGAACTAGGAGCTGGGCATGTTGGCACACACTCATAATCCCCGTGCTTGGGAGGCTGAGACAGGAGGATTGCACAGGTTCGAAGCCAGCCTCAGCTACTGAGTGAAGCTCTCAGCAACTTAGTGAGACGCTGTTTCCAAATAAAGTATAAAATAGGTCTGGGAGTAGAGCCCAGAGGTAGAAAGCCCCTGGGTTCCACCCCCGTACTAACAAAAAAAAAAAAAAAAAATAGAACTAGGGATGCAGCTTGAATGTAGAATGCCCCGGGCTTCTATCCCCAGTACAGGGGGAGAAACAAAACAAAACAAAACAAAAAGAACAGCTTGGGAACACTGTATACCTTGAGTACCTTAAAACCTTTCCCCAGGAACTGTATTGCTTTCCACTCTTAATTGCTCCTCTCAGCTTCTTTTTAAGTTTTACTATTAAACTCATGGTGTTAGCCAGGCAAAGTAGCATATGGTTGTAATCCCAGCATTTGGGAGGCTGAGACTGGAGGATCATGGTTTGTGGACAGCCTCAGCTGGAACCCCGGGGCATTCGACCTCTGAGCCACACCCCCTGCCCTATTTTTATTCTTTATTTTGAAACAGGGGTCTCGTTGAGTTGCAAAGGGCCTCACTAAGTAGCTGAGGCTGTCCTCAAGCCCGAATCCTCCTGCCTCATCCTCCTGAGTGGTGGGATTTCAAGAGTGAGCCACCACACCCGGCTCAGGTATTTCTCTTTGATATGCAGCATTCTCTAATGCTGTGCACATATACACGTACACAGCATCTGGGCTGAGCATGTCTAAGTCTCTGGGTTCAATCTCCAGCACCCAGAAACAAAAATGTCCAAAGGGGCCGGGAACTGTGGCTCATGCCTGAAATCCCAGTACTTGGGAGGCTGAGACAGGATGGCAAGTTCAAGGACAGCTTCAGCAAGTAGTGAGATGTCATCAACCTAATGAGATCCTCTTTCAAAATGAAAATAAAATAGGGCTGAGGTTGAAGCGCAGAGGAAGAATGCCCCTGGGTTCAATCCCTAATGCCACACACAAAAAAAGAGGGCTTAAGCCTGGTGTGGCGGTACACACTTTAAATCCCAGTATTTGGGAGGCTGAGACAGGAGGATCACAGGTTTGAGGGCAGCTTCAGTAACCAAGACTGTCTTTCAAATTAAAATTTTAAAAAATTAAGACTGACTAGCCTCAGCTACTTAGTGAGGCCTCTGCAACTTAAAGAGACCTTGTTTGAAAATAAAGAATAAGGCCAGGAATGGTGGGGAATGCTTGTAATCCCAGTACTTGGGAGACTGAGACAGGAGAATTGCAAGTTTGCAGCAAGCCTCAGATACTTAGTGACAGATTCTGCAACTTTGTGAGACCCTGTTTCAAAATAAAAACAGGGGCAGGGCATGGTGGTACATGCTTGTAGGAAGCTGAAATGGAGGATCTTGGTTAACAGACAGCCTCAGCTAGTATTTAGTGAGGCCCTTTGCAACTCAGTGAGGCCCTGTTTCAAAATAAAGAATAAAAAATAGGGCTGGGGGTATAGCTTGGAGGTAGAATGCCCCTGGGTTCAATCCGCAGTACTGCAAAATCAAAAACAAACAAACAAACAAACAAACAAAATAGGGCTAGAGGTGTAGTTCGGAGGTTGAATGCCCTTGGGTTCTATCCCAGTAGCACAAAAATAAATAAATCAATCAATAAATAAATAAATACCAGTCGGGCGTGGTGGAGCACGCTTGTAATCCCCACACTAGGGAGGCTGAGACAAGAGGATGGCGCAGGTTTGAAGCCAGCCTCCCCTGGATTAAGAGACTCTGTTTCCAAATAAAAAATATGAAATAGGCCTGGGAGTGTAGCCTGGAGGTAGAAGGTGCCTGGGTTCCATCCCTAATACCACCAAAAATAAATAAATAAATAAATAAATAAATAAATAAATAAATAGGGCTGGGGGATAAAGCTTGAAGATAGAATGCCCCTAGATTCAATCCCCGTACACACACACACATATACATGAGGGTGGTGCTAGGGATCATTTGCTAGGGCCTCTTGCATACTAGGAAAGGTCTCCACCACTCAGACAGACTCTCCCAGCTTAATTTTTATTTATTTATTTTTTGTGGTACTGGGGATGGAACCCAGGGGCATTCTACCTCCAAGCTATATCCCCAGCCCTATATTTTTCTTCTTCTTTTTTTTTTTTTTTTGGTGGTACTGGGGATGGAACAACCCAGGGGCTCTTCTACATCCAGGCTATACTCCCAGACCTATTTTATACTTTTTATTTGGAAACAGGGTCTCTTAAGCCAGCGCGGCTGACTTCGAACCTGCGCCATCCTCCTGTCTCCGCCTCCCAACCGCGGGGATTACAAGTGTGCACCACCATGCCCGGCTCCCAGACCTATTTTATATTTTATTTGGAAACAGAGTCTCACTAAGTTGCTGAAAGCCTCACTAAGTAGCTGAGGCTGGCTTCAAACCTGTGCGATCTGCCTGTCTCAGCCTCCCAAGTGCTAAGATTACAAGCATACACCACCATGCCCAGCTTTTTACTCTTTATTTTCAAACAGGGTCTCACTGAGTTGCAAAGGGCCTCACTAAACAGCTGAGGCTGTCCTTGAACCACGATCTTCCTGTCTCAGCCTCCCAAATGCTGGGATAACAAGCATGTGCCACCACGCCCAGCAATTATTAAATTTTTCATAAATAAACTATTTTATTTAAAAATTAAATTCACACATGATTTTCTGGAAAAAGAGAAAGAATTACCCACAGAATTCCAACAGTCTAGATTGATAGAAACTCTTTTTTTTTTTTTTTTTTTTTGCAGTACTAGGGATGGAACCCAGGGACATTTGGCCTCCAAGCTACACCCCTTGCCCTATTCTTTTATTCTTTATTTTTAAACCAGGTCTCACTGAGTTGCAAAAGGCCTCACTAAGTAGCTAAGGCTGTCCAAGAACCGCGATCCTCTGGTCTCAGCCTCCCAAATGCTGGGATTACAAGCGTGTGCCACAACACCCGGCTAGAAACTCTTTTTTAGCACTTACCTACGGACGCTGGCAATGGTTTCTCTATTTTTGAAACGACTGAAACGACCCGTGTAGGTTAGAGTTTTCATGAAGACTCCGGAGAGTTCCTGCTCATCCTCTGCACTCTCGTTCTGTTGTTTTCGATGCTCTAGAAGCATATGAACTTCGGAATTTAAAAGTGTCTCCGCTGTTTCAAACTCTGTTTGTGAGAAGCATAAATGTTGGCTGAAAGTATTTCTTCCAAAGTCTGCTTAGAGCTCTTTACTGCATTTGAACATTTCCCTGACTACAGAAATCCAGGGGCTTTCTATTTCACATCTTTTTTTTTTTTTTTTTTTTTGGTGGTACTGGGGGTGGAATCCAGAGGCTTTCTACCTCCGGGCTATAATCCCAGACCTATTTTATACTTTATTTGGAAACAGGGTCTCATCTAAGTTGCTGAGAGCCTCACTAAGTAGCTGAGGCTGGCTTCGAATCTGTGCGATCCTCCTGTCTCAGCCTCCCAAGCACGGGAATTACAAGTGTGCACCAACACACCCAGCTCTATTTCACATCTTTGCTTTTATCCACGCACCACTCTGGTGTACCAGAGTATTGGCAGTGTGTATGAGATATAAAATTTAGCTCACTTGGGTGAGACATACTTTCTCTTAAAAAAAAAAAGTTTTGGGTCCAGGCTTGGTGGCGCATGCTTGAAATCCCAGCATTCGAGAGACCAGAGTATTGCAATTCATAGACAGCCTCAGCTACTTACTGAGGCTGTTTGTAACTCAGTGAGATCCTGTTTCAAAGAATAAAGCATAAAAAATAGAGCTGGGGATGTAGCTCAGAGGTAGAATGCAAATAAAAAAAAAAAAAAAATTTGTGGCCAGTTGGTGGTGCATGTCTGTAATCCCAGTACTTTGAACACTGAGACAGGAGGATCACAAGTTTGTGGCCAGCCTCAGCTGCTTATTGAGGTCCTTTGTAATTTAGTGAGACTGTTTCAAAATAAAGGATAAGCCAGGTATTGTGGTGCAGTCTTGTAATCCCAGCATCTGGGAGGCTGAGACAGGAGGACTGTGCAAATTCAAAGCTAGCCTCAACTACTTAGTGAAGCCCTTTGCAACTCAGTGAGATCCTGTTTCAAAAATAAATAAATAAATAAATAAATAAATAAATAAATAAATAAATAAATATAGGGCTGGTGTGTCGCTCAGAGGTAGAATGCCCCTGGGTTCCATCCCCAGTACTGAAAAAAAAAATTTTTTTAAACATAGTGTTTTAGCCTTGTGTGGTGAGGCACACTTGTAATCCCAGCATTTAGGAGGTTGAAACAGGAGGACTGCAGTTTGTGGACAGCCTCAGCTACTACTTAGTAAGGTCTTTTGCAACTCAGTGAGACCCTGTTTCAAAAAATAAAGAATAAACTGAGCATGGTGGTGCATGCTTGTAATCCCTGCACTTGGGAGGCTGAGACAGGATTACGCAGGTTCGAAGCTAGCCTCAGCTGGCTTAAGAGACCCTGTTTCCAAATAAAATATAAAATAGGTCTGGGAGTGTAGCCCGGAGGTAGAAGGCCCCTGAGTTCCATTTCCAAAATAAATAAATATATATATATGGCTTAGGGTATAGCTTGGAGGTAGAATGCCCCTGGGTTCAATCTCCAGTATGGGGGGGGGGGAAATAGGGTCTCATTAAATTGCATAGGGCCTCATTAAGTTGCTGGCTCTGGCTGAGAACTTGTGATACTCCTGTCTTAGCCTCCCAAAATGCTGGGATCAGAAAGGTGGCCCACCATGCCTAGATGAGACTGTTTCAAAAGAAAACACAAAATTGGGCTGGGTGTACAGTTCAGAGATAGAATGCCCCAGTTTCATTTACCAATCCTCCCCGTGTGTGTGTGTGTGTGTGTGTGTGTGTGTGTGTGTGTGTGTGTGTGGCATGCACGCTTTTGGGGATGGAATTGAAATTCAGGGACATTCTGCCTCCAAGCCAGAGCCCAGCCCTATTTTTTTATTCTTTATTTTATTTTATTTATTTATTTATTTTTTTGGTGGTACTGGGGGTGGAACCCAGAGGCTTTCTCTGGGCTATACTCCAAGACCTATTTTATATTTCATATGGAAACAGGGTCTCACTAAGTTGCTGAGAACCTCACTTAAGTAGCTGAGGCTGGCTTTGAACCCGTGTGATCCTCCTGTCTCAGCCTCCCAAGTGCAGAGATTACAAGTGTGCACCACCACACGCAGTTTTTATTCTTTATTTTAAAAACAGGGTCACACTAAACTGCAAAGAGCCTCTAAGTAGTAGCTGAGGCTGTCCTCCAATTGGATCCTCCTGTGTCAGCCTCCCAAATGTTGAGATTACAAGTGTGTGCCACCATGCCCAGTTGATTTTAGGGGCATGTTACCTCCAAGATACATCCCCAGGTTTTGTTGTTGTTTTTTGTTTTTCATACTGGGAATGGAACCCAGGGGCATTGCACCTCCAAGCTACACCCTAGCCCTATTTTTTAGTGTGACTGATTGATTGATTGATTGATTGGTACTGGGGGTGTAACCCAAGGGGCTTTCCACTCCAGGGCTATACCCGCAACCCAATTTTTATATTTTCTTTGGAAACAGGGCTTCACTAAGTTGCTGAGAGCCTCACTAAGCTGCTGGTTTTTATTATTTGAAACAGTCTCACTGAATTGTGAAGGGCTTTGCTAAATAACTGAGGGTGGCTGTAAACCCAGATCCTCATGTCTCAGCCTCCCAAGTACTGGGATTCCTAGTGTGTATCACCACCAAACCCTGTCCCTTCTCAGCTTTAGTGTTTCATTTCCCTGACTCTCTCGGCTTACACTCTCTCCTTTCTCTTATGCTCACTTTAAAAGGACCAAAAAATGGTGTATTCATTTCGAGTCACCCCCTCCATGCCAGTCTGGTATGGAGCTGTATTTCTATTTTCTGTATTTCTATCTTTTAATAAATTTCTTTAAATCTTCAAAAAAATTAAATATAAAATAAATGGACCAGAAAAGCCGGGCGTGGTGGAGCACGCTTGTAAGGAGGATCACACAGGTTCGAAGCAAGCCTCGCTGGCTTAAGAAACCCTGTTTCCAAATAAATACAAAATAGGTCTGGAAGTGTAGCCCGGAGAAGGGTTCCATCCCCAGTACCACCAAAAAATAATAATAAATAAAAGGACCAGAAATTCCGTAAAAACTGAAGTTGACTTCAATTCACCCTGGACTCTTTTCACTACTGCAATATTACTGATTACAGTCTGCCCTGAAGTGGGACTGTAGATCAGAAGTGGAGCACTTGTTCCTAAAGAGATGCTCTGGGTTTGAGACCCAGTAAGGAAAATCTGTCCAGAGCACACTGGCATACAGCTTTGCTTATCTTAAGACATATCTGTTCAGCACCTCGCATGCGGTTAACAGATAAGTCTAGTACTAAAATTCGGGCGTGGTGCTACACGCTTGTAATCCCAGTACTTGGGAGGCTGAAACAGGAGGATCGCACAGGTTCGAAGCCAGCCCTAGCTACTGAGTGAGGCTCTCAGCAACTTAGCGAGACCTTATTTCCAAATAAAATATAAAAATAGGTCTGGGACTCCGGACGTGGTGGCGCACGTTTGCAAACCCAGCATTTGGGAGGCTGAGAAGAATCAAGGTTCGAGGACAGCCTCTGGTTCTACTTAGTGAGGACCTTGCAACTCAGTGAGACCTGTTTCAAAATAAAGAATAAAAAAATAGGGCTGGCAGTGTAGCTCAGAGGTAGAATGCCCTGGGTTCCATCCCCAGTATCGAAAAAAAAAAAAAAGAAAAAAAAAAAAAGGTCTGGGAGGTAGAAAGCCCTTGAGTTTCATCCCCAGTAACACACACACACACGTACTAAAAACAGGCAGCCAGAAGCCGTCCCTGGAAATACTGACGTCGGCCGCCTATAACTCCGAGAGCCGGGGAGTGGAATCAAGATAATATGGCCCTCTCTGCCAGACGCTAAGCAAAGCTCCCCCGCGCCCCGCGTCCCCCGCGCCCGCCTGCACGCCGAGAGCTGCCCCGGGCGGGCGGACAAGCCCAGGCCACGGGATGGGCGAAAAGTCGCGCGGTACCAGCCCACCTTTCGGAAAAATGAGCTGCGAGGCGTCCTCCTCCACATCTGCCGCGCGAGGATCGCTGCCTCCCGCAGCCATTTCTGGGCCGCTCAGCGGTACAGCCGGAAGTGTGGGCGGGCAACTGCCGGCCGGAAGGGGCGGGCCCTATGTTTTGGGGGCGGGGCCTCGAGTGTGGGACCCGAAAGCCCTGAGGGCGGCGGCGCTGGGGCCCGCCCCACGGAGGGGCGCCCTGGGCTGGGGGAGTGGTTTACTTCCGACCTACATCCTGGTACCCTACATTCCCGGACCTGTTTTTATTATTTATTTATTTGTTTTTTTTTTATTTATTGCGGGTCTGGGGATGGAACCCAGGCTTATTCTACCTCCGAGCTACACCCCCTGCCCTATTTTTTATTCTTTATTTTTGCAAAGGGCCTCACTAAGTAGCTGAGGCTGTCCTCACACCGCGATCCCCCGGTCTCAGCCTCCCAAATGCTGGGATTACAAGCGTGTGCCACCACGCCCCGCTTATTTTATATTCTTCATTTTGAGACAGGGTCTCACTTAAGTTGCAGAGGGCCTCACTAAGTAGCTGAGATTGTCCGCGAACCCAGATCCTCCAGTCTCAGCCTCCCAAATGCTGGGATTACAAGCGTGCGTCACCACGCCCAGCTCATTATTTTTTATTTTTAAACAAGGTCTAAATTGCGGAGTGTCCCACAAAGTAGTTAAGGCTGGCCGAGAATCCGTACACATACTCCTGTCTCAGCCTCCCAAGTACTGGGACTACAAGTGTGTGCCATCACACTTGTTTGTTTGTTTGTTTGTTTACTGTACTAGAGATTGGACCCAGGGCATTCTACCTCTGAGATACCCCTAGCTATTTTTTTTTGGGGGGGGCAGGTCTGGGGATGGAACCAGGGGCATTCGACCTCCGAGCTACAGCCCCTGCCCTATTTTGTATTCTTTGAGACAGGGTCTCATTAAGTTCCAGAGAGCCTAACTACTTAGCTGAGGTTGTCCACAAACCCACCATCCTCCTGTTTCAGCCTCCCGAATGCTGGGATTACAAGTGTGCGCCACCTTGCCCGGCTCTGATTTTTTTATTCTTTATTTTGAAACAGGGTCTCCCTGAGTTGCAAAGCGCCTCACTAAGTAGCGAGGCTGTCCGCAAACCAGGACCCTCCTCTCTCTGCCTCCCGATTGCTAGTACTGCAAGCGTGCTCCACCATGCCTGGTACCCGTAACTCTTTTTATTTTTAACCCTTTTTAAGTATTTTTAGTTTTTGAAACAGGGTTTCATTAAGTTGCGAAGGGCCTACTTAAGTAGCTGACGCTGTCTGCAAACTGCTGTTCTCTAGTCTTTGCCTCCCAAATGCTGGGATTGCAAGCATGCACCATCACTACTGGTTATTTTTAATGTGTGTGTGCGTGTGTGTGTGTGTGTGTGTGTGTGTGTGTGGTACTGGGGGTGGAACCCAGAGGCTTTCTACCTCTGGGCTATACTCCCAGACCTATTTTCTATTTTATTTGGAAACAGGGTCTCACTAGGTTGCTGAGAGCCTCACTAAGGTAGCTGAGGCTGGCTTCGAACCTGTGCGATCCTCCTGTCTCAGCCTCCCAAGCGCGGGGATTACAAGCGTGCGCCACCACGCCCGGCTCTTATTTTTAATTTTGAAACAAGGTCCCGCTAAATTGCTGAGGATC
The DNA here is from genome assembly GCF_963383645.1 of Muscardinus avellanarius. Classification (NCBI taxonomy): domain Eukaryota; kingdom Metazoa; phylum Chordata; class Mammalia; order Rodentia; family Gliridae; genus Muscardinus; species Muscardinus avellanarius. The sequence goes on along the minus strand of NC_137787.1, from coordinate 111,040,617 downwards.
TCACTGAATTATTGAGGCTTTGCTAGGCACGGAGGCATACGCTCATAATCCCAGCACTTGGGAGGCTGAGACAGGAAAATCTCTGGTTAGCAGGCAGCCTTAGCAATTTAGTGTGGCCCTCTTCAACTTAGTGAGACTCTGTTTCAAATTTTAAAGAAATAGCCGGGCGTGGTGGCGCACGCTTGTAATCCCCGCGCTTGGGAGGCGGAGACAGGAGGATCGGCAGGTTCGAAGCCAGCCGAGCGCGCTGGCTTAGGAGACCCTGTTTCCAAAAATGAAAATGTAAAAATAGGTCTGGGAGTGTAGCCCGGAGGTGGAAGGGCTTCCAGGAACCCCAGTACCACAAAAAAAAAAAAAAATTTTAAAGAAATAAAGAAATAAATAAAAGGAGCTGGGCATAGTGGCACACCCTTGTAGTCCCGGTTCTGGGGAGGCTGAGACAAGGATTGAAGGTTTGTGGGCAGCTTTAGCTACTTAGTGAGGCCTTCTAAAACTTAGTGAGACCTTGTTTCCAAATAAAAAATAAAAATTAGTACTGGGGATGTAGCTCCGAGGTAGAATGTCCCTGAATTCAGTTCCCAGTACCACAAAAAAGGAAAAAAATAGGGATGGGAATGTAGCTCAGAGGGAGAGTGATCCTGAGTTTTATCCCTAGTAACCAGAAAAATATAAAAAAATAAAGAAGCCGGGTGTGGTGGCGCAGGCTTGTAATCCCGCGCTTGGGAGGAGACAGGAAGATCGCACAGGTTCGAAGCCAACAACGCTGGCTTAGGAGACCCTGTTTCCAAAAATAAAAAAGGTCTGGGAGGGTAGCCTGGAGGTAGAAGGGCTTCCAGGAACCCCAGTACCACCAATAAATAAATAAATAAATAAATAAATAAATAAATAAATAAATAAATAAAAATAAATAAATAATAGGGCTGGGAGTGTAGATCAGAGGTAGAATGAATGACTCAGTACTGCAAACAAATAATAAACTTTAAAAAAATGTTGAAACTAGCCTTAAATCTGTGATCCTTGGGTCAGCCTCCAAAGTACTGGTATCACAAGATATGCTCCATTGCCTCATGCTGTTATTTTCATGTGCGTGTATGTGCATGCATATATGCAAATACATGTATGTGGTGCTGTGCATTGAACCCAGGGTCATTCTTCCTCTGAGCTACATTCCCAGCCCTACTTTTTATTTTTTAAAACAGGGTGTCACTGAGTTGTAAAGGGCCTCACTAAGTAGCTAAGGCTGGCCACGAACCACGATCCTCCTGTCTCAGCCTCCTAAATGCTGGGATTACAAGCATGCATCACCATGCCCAGTTCATATTTTATTTTTTATTTGTAAAAAGAATCACTAAATTGCTAAGGATGGTTTTTACCCTGCAATCCTCCTGTTTTAGCCTCCCAAATTCTGGTATTACAAGCCTATGCCATAAAGGCCAGCTTGATTATTATTATTATTTTTTTTTTTTTTGCAGGTCTAGGGTTGGAACCCAGGGGAATTCGATCTCCGAGCTATGCCCCCTGCCCTATTTTTTATTCTTTATTTTGAAACAGGGATTCACTAAGTAGTTGAAGCTGTCCGCGAACCAGGATCCTCAGGTCTCAGCCTCCTGAATGGTGGTGGGATTACAAGTGTGTGCCACCACGCCCAGCTCTGATCATTTCCAGCATGTAGACTATAATATTGAAGGGCTGTGTGTGTGTGTGTTACTGGATATTGAACCCAGGGGCATTCTACCTCTCAGCTACACCCCCAGCCCTATTTTATTTCTATTTTCAAACAAGGTCTTAATAAGTTGTGGCAGGCCTCACTAAACTGCTGAGGCTGGTCTTCAACTTGTGATCCTCCTGTACCAACCCCCAAATACTGGGATTACAAATGTGCACCACCACACCCAAAGGCCTTTATCGTGTGTGTGTGTGTGTGTGTGTGTGTGTGTGTGTGTGTGTGTGTGTCTGTGTGTGTGTAGGAAGTGAACCTACCATTGTTGTCCCACTGAGCTATACCCCAGCTCCATTTAGGCAGGGGGATCTAGGGATGGAATCCAGGGGCATTCTACCTCCGAGCTACACCTCCTGCCCTATTTTTTATCCTTTATTTTGAAACCGGGTCTCACTGTGTTGAAGAGAGCCTCACTAAGTAGCTGAGGCTGTCCATGAACTGTGATCCTCAGGTCTCAGCCTCCCAAATGCTGGGATTACAAGTATCCACCACCACGCCCTGCTCCCAGCTCCATTTTTTATATCCAATTTAGTGAGCCACATTCTCACTAAATTGTCCAGGCTGGCCTTAAATTTAGGATCCTACTGCCTCAGCCTCAGCCTCTCAAATTGCTGGAATTAGTTATGTGTCACTGCACCCAGCAAGCACTGGTACTTGCTGGAAACTTGCATTGTGCTGCTGGTGGGTGAGGGCCTGTAATCCCAGTACTTGGGAGGCTGACAGGAGGACCCATGGCTCAAGGCCAGCCTCAGCATCTTGAGACCCTGTTTTTAAAAAAAAAAAAAAAAATAGGAGCTGGGCATAGTGGTGCAGGATTGTAATCCCAGTACTTGGGAGGTTAAGATAAGAGGATCTGGGTACGCGGCTAGCCTCAGCTACTTAGTGAGGCCCTTTGCAACTCAGTGAGACCCTCTCTCAAAATAAAGAATAAAAAATAGGGCTGGGCTGAGGTAGAATGCCCCCTGGGTTCCATCCCCAGTTTCATTAAACAAAAAGGGGCTGTTGAGGGCGTAGCTTAGAACCCCCTAGTTCAGTACCCAATGATACACACACATGTACTTCTGTCTTAGTGACAACAAAGGATACATCAGCTCTAGATTTGGATTTCTAACCTATGTTAATCCATCTGGATCGATTTTGTTGAAATAGTCACACTGTGGAGTATGCTTATAGTCACAGTACTTGGGAGTCTGAGACAGGATCGCAGATTCAAGGACAGCTTCAGCAACTTAGGGAGGCCCTCTGCAACTTTAGTGAGACCCTGTTTCAAAATTAGAACCAGGCGTGGTAGCGCACACTTATATCCCAGCATTTGGGAGACTGAGACAGGAGGATCGTGGTTCACAGCCTCAGCTACTTAGTGAGGCCCTTTGCAACTCAGCGAGACCCTGTTTCAAAATAAAGAATAAAAAATAGGGCTGGGGGTGTAGCTTGGAGGTAGAATGCCCCTGGGTTCCATCCCTAGTACCACAAAAATAAAAGGGGGGGGGTGGCAGTATAGTTCAGAGGTTAAAAAAAACTCTTGGTTTTAATCCTCAGTACCAAAGCAAAAGAAAACGAACATGCCTGATTACAAAAAAGGAGGCAGAGAACAATTCTTACCCATTATGGTTTATTCTCTACAATACTTCATTAAAGAGTTCAATGATTTGCACTCAGACGTTATATAGCCAAGAGGCAACCAAGTGTAATACAAAGAATTGGTCTGAAGTCTTTGCACGGAAGGCCATACAGTCTCTTATAGGGAAAAAAGAACGAAAATAAAAGCAGTAGCTCCCTAAGCTCCAGAAATCTCAAATAGAAAAGAACATTAACTGTTAGTGAAATTGTAGATGTTGACACATCATGGAAAACAGATCTTGTGCAAAAGATTAACACCTGGGACTTTTGTATAGATGATTTTTATTATAAACAGTAAAATATATGTAACACCTCAACTACAAACCTTTCATGTTGAAAGGGTCTCTAACATGAGTTGTTTTAATATTATAAAGCAAAAAGAATTTTTAAGAACCTCACAGTGGAAACAATCCAACACTGACAAACTCTTGTGACCAGACATCCTCTTATTTCATGTAAAACAAAGACAATTCATAATTACAGAGAATGTCCTAGCTGTGGGTATTATGAGACAAACCAACTTTGCAGACCAAAAGGCACTCACAGCTAGGGATGAAACAAACTCTGAATCAAGCCAGCCAAGATGGGCTGCCTCCTTGACAACAGTGGCTACCTCCCATTCAGCTCCAGTGGCCCCTGGACAAAAGAAAGGCTGGGCAGGAAACATCCCCTCTTCTCCATACCTGGTGCAGAGGCAGTTCAGTTCCAATTTGGAGCTGTGGCCTCCCTATGCAAAGGTGCCAGGTGGATGATCCAGACCTGGTGTTATTCCTGAGGGACACCTGCCACATGTTTCCATGAGGCCATCATGACCATATGTTCCCAGACTGCTTCCTGACTAGGCCTACCAGGATGGGCACGGATGGTGCCCACTCCTCAGGCCACTAGGGATTCCCTTGGCACTGCCGGACCTGTGTGGGAGTATGAGGGAATGTGCAGGGAGTAAGGCTTCTTCACTCCAAACCCAGAGCCCACTGTGGTGTGGTGCAGCGCTGGCCTTTGCCAGCCAGGTTCTTGTGCACTGATTTTTTTTTTTCCCCATTTCTTGGGTTTTAAATTTTTCTGTTCATTTTCTTAAATGGCAGGTATCCTACCCCACCCTTAATAAAATATGTACTATACAATGGAGAAGACAGATAGGGCAACATTTCTATGAGAAAAATAAGCTTGAGGAACATGGCACTATAAATGCTTGCATGACCAGTCTCACTGAGCGTGCTCAGGGGTGAAAGTTTAGCACCAATTTTTTTTTGCTTTTTTTTAATCTTTAGAAATTAAACACAACTTTTAACATAGAACACTTGAACAGTAATGAGTGTAGCCCTATGTATCAATACTGTTGTTGTACAAATTGGGAGGTGGGTGGTTAAGTCCAGAGCTGACCACCCTGACATCGATCCATGGCACCTAAGAGTAACTGTCGTCACGTTTGTAACAAGACATATATTATACTCAGCAGCAGGAATTCATGAACTGACCCTTTCACCTTCATTTCTGTCCCAAGGGCACCCAGCACAGCGGACAGGAGGGTGCAGCTTCGGCACCATGTTGTCCTCCCCACACATCTCAGGTCTTCACCAACAACGAGGAGCCCCCCCCCCCATACATATGGGGATGCCCAGAATACCACACATTTCCCCTCTGTGATTGTGCCCCTGCTTCCCTCCCCCATTCCTGGCAGATAAAAGCTCAAAGATCTTAGTTGAATATTTGCTCATTTTTGAAAGCCACACCATCACCACATAAACTCTAAAAAATAAATTAGCCCAAAATGTGTTCACTGGGTTGACCCCCAATTCACTTCAAGAGTTCTCTAAGCATGTTGTTGAAAACCAGTGTCTCATCCTCAGGATCCTTTATTCCAGTTGGCCACCTGTTCCTGTCAAACACTTTACCAGTGCCTTTGTGACAGCACTCCAAAAGCAACCCCCAAGTTCTATGAATTTGCCACCAAATGAATGAGAGGCAAGAGGGAGGAAAATGTGCTGACAGCTATTTGAAAAACAGCAACAACGGGGAAGGGGAACATCCCATGGAAGTTGAAATGACACACACAAATGAGTGACTTGGCAATCTGTCTGGTGGAGTGCAGATCCCCGGCATAGTAGGCAAGAGCAAGATTCGCCTTGTTCAGTTACACAGCTTTGTCCTGGGGTCCTAAGGAGTGAGACGTCAAGTCTTCTCACTTCAGGCAAACCAGAGAAAGGAACTTCCCTGCTTTAAGGTCCCTCAGGATGTTTGCCTGAGAAGAAAACCAGCTTAGAGACCCTGGATTCTCTCCTGTGGCATGTGCCTTTCTAAAGCCCAACCTCACCTACCACCTGTCTGCACATCTATGCTTCTAGAACCAGCTACATAGGCACTGCTACCAGTAGAGGGGTGAGGTAGCCAGGTGGCGAGGAAGAGGTCTTTCCTTTCAGGCCTGCAGATGGTGATGACGATGCCAGGACCTCCAGGGGTCATCTCCATCCATTCCTCAGCAGGTTACACCATAGAGCTCTGTTCAAGACCAGGAAATTGAATGCAGGGAGGGCCAGAAAGTCCAACTGAGAGTGGGATGAGAATTAAAACCTTCAAGGCTTATTAAGCTGTAGGACCTGCAACGCCATCCAAAGGGCTTCCGATCTTGATGTGGGTCTCTGTCCAGGAGCCTCAATGGCCTCGTAGTGCCCACGCTCAACCCTAACATGGCGTCCACTTACAGAGCATGGTGGTTGGGATCAACTCTTGGTATGCAATAAATTGGAAGTTTAAAAAAAGTAATTTAAAATAACCTAAAAATGTTTCTTGTTGGTCTCCGTTGCCCAGACTGCCAGGGGAACACACCTATTTCATCTGGGGAGGCTGTGGGTGTGTGTGGGGTAAGCCTCTACGAACCATCGACTCCAGCTTCCAGTGTGTGGCTAACACACATGGCAAATCACCAGACAAGGGTCTTCCAAACCCACAGAGTAATTTTCACTAGTCATGGAGGAGCCCCAATCCAACGGAACCCCATATTGAGGAAAGGCTGAGATAAGGCTTGGGCCCCTCAAGTTCTGTTTCATTCAATTAACCCCACACCCCTCAGTCAGTGGGAGGCAGACTTGGCAACGGAAGCTAGCATCATAAAATGGTGCAGTAATAGAAGTAACTGGACCAGGAAGAGGAGGCATCTGCTCCAATGATGTCATAGCCATTGGCGGCCACAGAGGGGTGGGACTGGTCATGCAGCCGTGTGTCAGGAGTAATGATTGTAGAGGGGCGGGGCATGAAGAGTGCCATTCTGGAAACAGTGCTGTCGAGAGGCAATATATTCTGCGTAACTGATTGTCACCTTCTCACTTCGGTACCTGCGTATAAGGAAACAGGCAAGGGTATTAGGAATCTCAAACACTTCATTCTGTAGTCACTCAGCAGAGAAAACCAAAGCTTATTCCACATTTTGAAAGAATAAAATGGAAGACCAAGAGCAATCTTACTTACAGAAAATGAAAGACGGCACAAGAAAACAATGTTGTTATTACAAATGAACAAGATGAAAAAGCACAATCACGATTCCCCCGAGAATGTGTCTCAGCACATCCCACCTCTAAGTGCTACATATGCTCATCAGGCTGCTCATAAGCAATCTGCTGCTGGGGTCTGGATGAAGAATTCCAAGATCAAATCACCTGGGTGGCAGACTGGAAGACTGCTGCACCAAAACCCAGTGTACACTGCACATCTACTTTCAAGTTAAAATAAGACAAATTTGACAAAAGTGCAACCTCAATTTGTAAAAGAGCAATAAGCAAGTTATTATAACTAGAAGGGGCACAGATACCTAATTCTGGGTCAAATTCTGATGAAGCAGGTTAAAGGATCCTTGGGCTACATAGGACAGGTCTCAATCCCCAGATGAATATGCCATATCACAGGGTCATCAGAACAAAATTCATTGCACTTTGGCTTTGCTCTGGAAAGAGCCATGAGTCAGGATGCGAAGCATGGGGTGTTACAAACCTATGGAGCCTACTACAGACCACAGGAGCTGGGTGTGACAATCCTTACCCAGAGCCATCTCTTTCCCACTGTAATCACTCCTCCACTGCAAGGTGATTATTCCTGAATTTTGACAGGGAAATGGCTGTTCAAATAAATTGTAATAATAATAATAATAATGCTTTGTATTTGAAGAGTGTTTCTTTTCTTTTTTAATTTTTTTGGTGCTGGGGATTGAACCCAGGGCCTAGTGCATGCTAAGCACGCACTCTACCACTGAGCTATGCCCCCAGCCCCTTAATTTTGGGGATCCAAAGCATTTCAAAAACACTGGGTTATCTTCCAAACAGACTTGTGAGGCTCATATATTACTAACGAGGGGCCCAACAAAGGCTCCTGAGAACTACTACTCTCAGTGTTTCCAGTTATAGTAGGGGTGGGAAGAGAACTGATCTCTACTGATTACCAACAGTGTTGCCTGGCCCTAGGCTAGAAATTCTCCATATACTACCTTATCACATCTTAAAACAACCCTAAGGAATTTTCATTCACATCTTACACACAGGAAACAGGTTCAGAGAGGTCACACAGCTAGTAACTGATCAAGCTGGGATTTCAGACCCCAAGTCCATGTGCATTCTACAACACAAGGCAACCTCCCCACAGAAGTACTGTCCCCAAACAGGGGAGGTATGTCCTTTAAATGCTGTACAAAGTGTTTCTGGTTGTCCTGCATTAGAAAGTAGCTCAACTGGCCCTGGACTTTCCCATTGGGAGCCTTCTCTAACTTGCCTTCCCTCATATGCTCTCAGCTCACTCTGCAGGCCAGAACTCAGCCCATCCCACCATCGGCGTGGCTATGGAGATGCACATGATGCCAGGAGTCTGCCTCTCCTGCCATGGCTTCCTCAGACCTCCCTCTCACCCGTATTGCTCTAGGTTAGGGACGTTAGTAAAGAAAACATTTGTCTTCCCCTTTCTATCCAAAGTATCCTCTACCCAAACCCTACTAAATGAAAATGACAAGAAAAACAAGAGAGCAGCTTACCTGGTGAGTTTGATCGTTTTTCTGAATTCACTGGTAATTGGAGCCTTAAAGCCACCTTTCCTGAGCAAGGAGTCTATTGTCTGGATCTGATCCCAGTCTGAGGAGAAGAGATGCCACATTGAGGTCAGCATATAACCAAACAGGAGAGGGCATGCTCAAAAACAGCCAGTGTAGAGGACAAACTGGAGTCAATAAGTGGCCAAGTCTGTTGGCCAAAGGAAGCCCTGGGCACTGGCCCACATACCTGGAGTCCCTGTTATCTATCTCACTTACAGCTCAGTACAGACTCCAAGACACCAGATGATGGCCTCATTAGTCCCAGAATGGCTGTCCACAGATGGGCTGCTCCTGTGTCCTTTGTGTCCGGAGTTGCCCAAGGATAATTATGAAGAGCAAATATGGTCCCATTCAGACCAGCCAATGGGCCTCATGCTCATAATCAGGATTGCTCTGGGGGAAAGGGGGATTTTTTTTTTTTGCTCAAGCTAGTCTTAAGCTCCTGGGCTCAAGTGATGGGTCTGCCTCAGTCTCCTGAGCATCTGGGACTACAGCCTACACGACTGTGTCCAGCTAGGAGGGCAGAATTTAAATTCTAAAGCTTATACTTTTTTGGCGGTACTGGGGATGGAACCCAGGGGCATTCTACCTCCCAGCTACAACCCCAGCCCTATTTCTTACCCTTTATTTTGAAACAGGGTCTTAATGAGTTGCAAAGGGCCTCGCTAAATAGCTGAAACTGTCTACAAACTGTGATCCTCCTGTCTCAGCCTCCCAAATGCTAGGATTACAAGCATGCGCCACCATGCCAAGCAAGTTTATACCTTTTTTTTTTGGTGGTACTGGGGGTGGAACCCAGAGACTTTCTACGTCCGGGCTATACTCCCAGACTTTTTTTTTTTTATATTTTATTTGGAAACAGGGTCTTACTAAGTTGCTGAAAGCCTCATTAAGTAACTGAGCCTGGCTTCGAACCTGTGCGATCCTCCTGTCTCAGCCTCCCAAGCGCGGGGATTACAAGCGTGCACCACCACGCCCAGCGTTACCTTTTTTTTTTTTTTTTTTTGAGGTATTGGTGATGGAACAAAGGGGCATTCTACTCTGAGCTACACCCCCAACCCTATTTTTTATTCTTTATTTTGAAACAGGGCCTCACTGAGTTGTAAAGGGCCTAAGTAGTAGCTGAGGCTGTCTGCAAACCACAGTCCTCCTGTCTCAGCCTCCCAAATGCAGAGGTTACGAGCATGCACCACCATGCCCCAATGCTTATACTCTTTTGAAATGCCTTCCTTGAAGACATGTCTACTAATCCTGTTTCTATGACAGAGAACTGATCCTGTTTCTATGTCAGAGAACTGAGAGGAAGAAACTGCTTCCTTAGGAAGGATGAGAAAATTGTTCACACAGATATTGTTGAGTCTTTTTTTGTGGATCTGGGTGGTGGAACCCAGGGGCATTCTACCTCTGAGGTACAACCCCTGCCCTATTTTTTATTCTTTATTTTGAAACAGGGTCTCACTAAGTTGCGGAGGGCCTCATTAAGTAGCTGAGGCTGTCTGCAAACTGGGATCCCTCTGGTCTCAGCCTCCCAAATGCTGGGATTACAAGTGTGTGCTACCACGCCCGGCTTGTTGAATCATTTTTTCACCTATTTTTTGGTACAAGAAGCTGAACCCAGGAACTTTCTACCTCTGAGCTACACCTCCAGTTCTAGTTTATTGTTTTTATTCTTTATTTAGTACTAGGGATTGATCCTAGTAGCATTCTATCTACAAACAACATCCCAACCTGATTTTTTTTTTTTTTTTTGGTATTGGAGTTAAACCCAGAGGCATTCTATCGCCAAGATATATCCCCAGACCAATTGTACTTCTGATTAAAAACAGGGTCTCACTAAGTTCCCAAGAGCCTCGCTAAATTGCCGAGACTGGCCTCAAACACGCCATACTCCTATCTCAGCCTCCCAAGTACTGAGATTACAAGAGTGCACCACCGCACCTGGCAGCTTCTTGCATATTTTTAATATAAAAAACAAGTATATCAAGTTGAAAAAAACAAAAAGCGCACTAAATCACTTTATAAGATACCATCAGCTTTTTATTTTCCCAAACAATTTTATTGATTTACTGATACTGGAGATTGAACCCAAGAGCATGCTATATCTAACCTATACCCCCAGACTTAATATTTAATTCTGTTTATTTATTTACTTATTTATTTTTTGAGGTACTGGGGATAGAACCCAGGGGGATTCTACCTCCGAGCTACACCCCTATCCCTAATTTTTTTTTATTATTTTTATTTATTTATTTATTTATTTATTTATTTATTTATTTATTTATTTTGGTGGTACTGGGGGTGGAACCCAGAGGCTTTCTACCTCCGGGCTATACTCCCAGACCCATCTTATATTTTATTTGGAAACAGGGTCTCACTAAGTTGCTGAGAGCCTCACTAAGTAGCCGAGGCTGGCTTTGAACCTGCGCGATCCTCCTGTCTTAGCCTCCCAAGTGTGGGGATTACAAGCGTGTGCCACCACGCCTGGCTTATTCTTTATTTTTAAAACAGGGTCTCACTTAGTTGCGAAGGGCATAAGTAGCTGAAGCTGGCTGCGAACCATGATCTTCATGTCTCAGCCGCCTGAATGCTGGGATTACAAGTGTGTGTTACCATGCCTGGCTTATTTTGTTTATTGTTTATTTTTGTTGTACTGGGAATGGAACCCAGGGACATTCTACCTCCAAGCTATACCCCAGCCCTATTTTTTCTTCTTTATTTTTTACTTATTTATTTATTGAGAGTCTGGGGATGGAACCCAGGGGCATTCGAACACCAAGTTACACACCCTGCCCTGTTTTTCATTCTTTAGTTTGAAACCAGGTCTCTCTGAGTTGCAGAGGGCTTCACTAAGTAGCTGGGGCTGTCCGCAAACCGTGATCCTCCTGTCTCAGCCTCCCAAATGCTGGGGTTACAAGTGTGCGCCACCACACCTGGCTTCTTTATTTTGAAACAAATTCTCACTAAGTTGCAGAATGCCTCACTAAGTAGCTGAGGCTGTGCACAAGCCCGCAATCCTCCTGTCTCACCTCCAATGTACTGGATTACAAGCGTGTGCCACCACGGTCAGCTCTTAAATTTTTTATTTTAAAACAGAGTCTTAGCCAGCCATGGTGGTGCACGCTTGTAATCCAGTACGTGGGAGGCTGAGACAGGAGGATCATGGCTTTGTGGCCAGCCTCAGCTACTCAGTAAGGCCCTCTGCAATTTAGTGACACCCTATTTAAAAATAAAGAGTTAAAAATAGGACCGAGGGTGTAGCTCAGAGGTAGAATGTCCCTGGATCCAATCCCTGGCACCACAAAACAAAAACAAAATAAAAAACAAGCCAGGCGTAGTGGCGCATGCTTGTAATCCCTGCGCTTGGGAGGCTGAGACAGGAGGATTGCACAGGTTCCAAGCCAGCCTCAGCTACTTAGTGAGGCTCTCAGCAACTTAGTGAGACCCTGTTTCCAAATAAAATATAAAATAGGTCTAGGAGTATAGCCCGGAGCTAGAAAGGCCCTGGGTTCCACCCCCAGCACCACAAAACAAAAAAAACAAAAAACAAAAACAAAAACAAAAAAAAAAACAAAAACTGGGTCTTGCTCAATTACTGAGGGTCTTGCTAAATTGCTATGGCTGGCCTTGAACCTGCAATCCTTCTGTCTCATCCTCTCAAGTACTGGGATTACAGACATATGACATCACATCCAATACCCATTCTTTTTTTTTTTTTTTTTTTTGGCAGTACTGTAAATTGAACAGGGGCATTCTACCTCCGAAATACATACCCAGCCCTATTTTTTATTCTTTATTTGAAAACAGGGATGCCGTGCAGGTTTGAAGCCAGCCGCACTGGCTTAAGAGACCCTGTTTCCAAATAATAAAAAAGTATAAATAGGTCTGAGAGTGTAGAACCCCAGTACCACCAAAAACAACAAACAAACAAACAAACAAAAACAGAGCCTCACTAGGTTGCGTAGAGCCATGCAATTTAGGAGTAGCTCCTCCTGTCTCAGCCTCCCAAGAAGTTGGATTACAAGCATGTGCCACTACGCCCGGCTCCTACCCAACTTTTGTTTGTTTTTGTTTTTCGTGATACTGGGGTTCCTGGAAGCTCATCTACCTCCGGGCTACACTCCCAGACCTGATTTATAGGTTTTATTGGGAAACAGGGTCTCTTAAGCCAGCGCAGCTGGCTTTGAACCTGCGCGATACTCCTGTCTCCACCTCCCAAGCGCGGGGATTACAAAGGGCAAACCTTATCATTCACATTTCACTAAATAACACTTTTGGTGTGCCTTCTCATGGACAACTATGTTAGAATTATGACCTCTCTGAGGTGGCTAAAAGATTCTCTGTTTTTTTTTTTTTTTTTTTTTGCGGTACTAGGGATGGAACCCAGGGGCATTCTACCTCAGAGTTATACCCCCAGCCCCGATTTTTTTTTTAAAACGGGGACTGAGCTCAATGTTCTACCACTGAGCTACATCCCACACCCCCACCACTTTTTTTCTCTTTCAAAAAAGGGTTTGCAGCCAGGCGTGGTGGTACATGCCTGTAATGCCAGCTTTGGGAGGCTAAAACATGAGGATCGTAGTTCGTGGACAGCCCAGCAACTTAGTGATGTCCCTTACAACTAAGTGAGACCCTGTTTCAAAATAAAGAATAAAAAATAGGGCTGGAGGTGCCTCTTGGAGGTAGAATGCCTGTTGGATCCATCTCCAGTATCACAAAAGAAAAAAAGAAAGAAAGAAAAAGAAAAAGGATTTTGCTACATTGCCCAAGCTAGTCTCAAACTTGTGATTATTCTGTCTCAGTCTCCAAAGTACTGGGATTAAGTCATGGGTCACTACACCTAGATAAAGTTTCCTTTTATGCCATATTTACACTACTTTCAAAAAGGTTAAACAACCATAAGGGAAACCAACAAGACAATCACTTTCTACAGAATGAGTTCATTAATATACTTAACTGGGTATTTTTCTCTATTCCAGGTTCACACCCAACCAATATTGTGTTTCACATTTTATTTTCAAAAACAGACTAATTCCAAGAAAGAAAGAAAACTGAGTTACATATCACAGAAAGCACAAGCAACATTTAAAGGTATTTTTCTAGATACTTTTAAAGAGAAAACCTGGCCAACCCACTTCCTACCTTTAATGTTCCCATTTTAAGAAATCATTACTGAATTCTTTATTTATTTTACTGAGTTCTTTAAAAAAAAAAAGTAAGGAATACATTATGCCCTTTGACAAGTATAACATTTTAATGATACATGATCATAAGTTCAACGCCCACAGATATAAGCAACTTCCCTTTACAATAAAACTCTATAGTCTGTTCAGGTTGACTGCTGAAAATTTGCTATGATTACCACTATAACTTAAGAGGTAGAGCACTACCACTATTCACAGAAAGGAAGGATCTGAAGTGAGCAGGTGAGGAAGGGAAGTAGCCACCTTCTCCCAGCTCTTGATCTTTTGGGGAGTCTGTCCTTGTTCTACAGGAATTTGACACGCAACAAGAGGAAGAAAGGCATTTCTTTGTTGCAGCTGGACTGAAAGATAAAGATGACACTTGGCTCTCCTGCCTTTTAGCTGGCACAGCTATGCATGGTGCTGCTCACTAAATGCCCATTCATCCAACTCACCTTGTTCCTTAGCAACCTCAGGTAAGTATGTGGCTGTGCGTTTGACGCCTTTCTCGTTGATGAATTCAATTCGAATCCCATGGACCCCTACCTACAGATAAACAAAACCAAGTAAATGGCATTTCCTTATTCCAAAGGAACTTCAGTCACCCATATGTAAATGAACACAGTCCCCTGAACAGCTCGACACAACTGGGAAGTAGAACTTGCTTTCCATAACTAATTCTTTCAGGTACAGGCCAAAAAAGTCCACCTTTAGGACAAGGTCAAATGTGTAGTCACCTGAGAATATCAAGACTGAAAAAATAATTTTTTTTTTGCGCTACGGGGGATTGAACCCAGGGGCATTCTACGTCCAAGCTACACCCCCAGAACTATTCTTTTTACTCTTTATTTTGAAACAGAGTCTCACTAAGTTGCAGAGGGCCTCACTAAGTAGCTGAGGCTGTCTATGAACCTGCAATCCTCCTGTATCAGCCTCCCAAATACTGAGATTACAAGTGTTAGCCATCACAACTAGCTAGAAATAAATTCTTTAAATAGCTTACCCAATAATTTAAAACATTTTACCTTTAATCCTATCCCATTAAATAAAAATATTACAAGCTGGGCATGGTGGCGCATGCTTGTAATCCCAGCATTTGGGAGGCTGAGACCGGAGGACTGTGATTCACAGACAGCCTCAGCTACTTAGTGAGGCCCTCCGCAACTTAGTAAGACCCGGTTTCAAAATAAAGAATAAAAAATAGGGCTGGAGGTGCAGCTCAGAGTTAGAATGCCACAGGGTTCCATCCCCAGTAACACACACACACACACACACACACACACACACACACACACACACACACACACACACCCAAAAAGAAAACACCTTACAAGATTCTTTTAATCTTGGTTCATGATTCTTCATATATGCTTCCTAATAAAAGCTTTTCCTAGCCTGGCATGGTGATGAACACTTGTAATTCTAGCATTTGGGAGGCTGAGACAGGAGGACTGTGGTTCGCAGACAGCCTCAGCTACTTAGTGAGGCCATTTGCAACTCAGTGAGAACCGGTTTCAAAGTAAAGAATAAAAATATTGGGCGTGGTGACACACCTTTGTATTCCCAGCATTTGGGAGGCTGAGACAGGAAGATCGTGGTTCGAGGACAACCAAAGCTACTTACTGAGGCCCTCTGTAACTCATTAAGACCCCGTTTCAAAATAAAGAATAAAGCCAGGAGTGGTGGCACATGCTTGTAATCCCAGCATTCAAGAGGCTGCGGCCAGAGGATTGTGGTTTGCAGACAGCCTCAGCTACTTAGTGAGGCCCTCTGCAACTTAGTGAGACCGTTTCAAAAGTAAAGAATAAAAAAATAGAGCAGGGGGTGTAGCTTGGGGGTCGAATACCCCTGAATTCCATCCCCATATCCAAAAAAAAAAAAATAAAAAAAGAATAAAGCCAGGCATAGTGGCACAGGTTTGTAATCCCAGTATTTGGGAGGCTGAGACCGGAGGATGTGGTTTGTGAACATCCTCAGGTACTTAGTGAGGCTCTTTGCAACTCATTGAGACCCTGTTTCAAAAATAAAGAATAAAAAATAGGGCTGGGGGTGTAGCTCAGAAGTAGAATGCCCCTGGGTTCCATGCCCAATACCACAAAAAATGAAATAAAATAAAATAAAAATAGGGCTGGGGGTGTAGCTCAGAGATAGAATACCCCCCAGCTTCCATCTCCAGTACCAAAAAAACAAAAAAGAAACAAACAACAACAACAAAAAAACTTTTCCTTAAAGGCTTGCCAAGAGATATTTAGAATATTTTCAATTATCTCATTATTTCTCATTTATTTATTTATTTAGTAGTTGTAGGGATTGTATCAAGGGTCCTGCACACACTAGGCAAGAGCTCTACCACTGAGCTACAACCTTAGCTTTTTTCCTTTGTGGCACTAGGGATTGAACCCAGAGTCATTCTACCTCCAAATTATACCCCCAGTCCTATTTTATTTGTATTTATCTATTTAATGTTTTGTAGAACTGGGGATTGAATCCAGGGGCATTCTACCTCTGAGCTACACCTCCATCCCCCCCCCCCCCTTTTTGGCAGTACTTGGGATGGAACCCAGGGGCATTCTACGTCTGAGCTACAGCCCCTGCCCTATTTTTTATTCTTTATTTTGAAAAAAAGGGTTTCACTGAGTTGCAAAGGGCCTCACTAAGTAGCTGAGGCTGTCTACGAACTGGGATCCTCCTGTCTCAGCCTCCCAAGCGCTGGGATTACAAGCGTGTGCCACCACACCCAGCTTCCAGCGCTATTTTTTATTCTTTATTTTAAATAGGGTCTCACAAACCAAGTGTGGTGGCACACATTTAGTACTTGGGCAGCTGAGACAGGTGGATCCCAGGTTCCTTGGCCAGACTCAACAACTTGTGAGGGCCTTCATAACTAAGTGAAAACCTTTTTCAAAATAAAGAATAAAACAGAGCTGGGCGTGTGTGTGTGTTTTTTTTTTTTTTTTTTTTTTTTTTTTTAAATTTTGGTGGTACTGGGGGTGGAACCCAGAGGCTTTCTACCTCCGGGCTCTACTCCCAGACCTTTTTTATATTTTATTTGGAAACAGGGTCTCACTAAGTTGCTGAAAGCCTCACTAAGTAGCTGAGGCTTGCTTCGAACCTGTGCAATTCTCCTGTCTCAGCCTCCCAAGCGCAGGGATTACAAGCATGCGCCACCACGCCCGGCTTCATTTTTTTACTTAAAAAAAAATTTTTTTGCAGGTCTAGGGATAAGACCCGGGGCATTCAACCTCCGAACTACACCCACTGCCCTATATTTTATTTTATTTTATTTTTTTTACGGGTCTGGGGATGGAACCCAGGGGCATTCGACCTCCAAGCTATACCCCCTGCCCTATTTTTTATTCTTTATTTTGAAACAGGGTCTCATTGAGTTGCAGAGGGCCTCACTAAGTAGCTGAGGCTGTCCTTGAACCAAGATCCTCCAGTTTCAGCCTCCCAAAATCTGGGATTACAAGCGTGTGCCACCACACCTGGCTTTCATCTTTTTATTTTTGAAACAGGGTCTCACGGAATTTCAAAGGGCCTTGCTAAGTAGCTGTGGCTGTTTAAGAATTGCAATCCTCTGGTCTTTGTCTCCCGAATGCTAGGATTACAAGTGTGTGCCACCATGCCCAGCTTATTTTTCTATTCTTTATTTTGAAACAGGGTTTCATGAGTTGCAAAGAACCTCACTAAGTAGCTGAGGCTGGCCTTGAAAGGCGTTCTTCCTGTCTCAGCCTCCCGAATGCTGGGATTACAAGCGTGCACCACCATGCTCAGCTCCCAGCCCTTTTTTCCAGGGGCATTCTACCTCCAAGCTACACCCCAAAGCCCTATTTTTTTTTTTTTTTTTGGTGGTACTGGGGTTCCTGGAAGCCCTTTTACCTCCGGGATACACTCCCAGGCCTATTTTTTTTTTTTAATTTGGAAACAGGGTCTCTTAAGCCAGCAAGGCTGGCTCCGAACCAGCGCGATCCTCCTGTCTCAGCCTCCCAAGCACGGGGATTACAAGCATGCGCCACCACGCCCGGCTCCAAGCCCTATTTTTTATTCTTTATTTTGAAACAGGGTCTCACTGAGTTGCAAAGGGGCTCACTAAGTAGATGAGGCTGTCTGCAAACCCAAACCACTATCCTCCTATCCCAGCCTCCCAAATCCTGAGATTACAAGTGTGTGCCACCACACAAGGCTCCCTAGCTACATCCCTAGCCTGATTTTTTTTTAATTTCTTACTTGCAAACAGGGTCTCCCTAGATTGCTGAGCCTCTCTAAATTGCAAAGGTTGGCTTTGAACCTGCAATCCTGTCTCAGTCTCCCAAGTACTGTTATTACAAGTGTGCACCAGCATGCCTGGTCTATGCCTGGCTATTTTTTTTTTTTTTAAATAGTGCTGGGGATTGAACCCAGGGGCATTCTACCTCCAAGCTACACCCCCACCGTTTTTATTATTATTTTTTGACAGTACTGGGGATGAAACCCAGGGGTATTCTACCTTTGAGCTACACCTCCAGCCCTATTTTTTATTTTTTATTTGGAAACAGGGTCTCACTAAGTTGTTGGGGGCCTAAGTAGCGGAGGCTGGCTGGGAATCACGATCCTCCTGTTTCAGCCTTCCAAGTACTGGGATTACAAGCAAGTGCCACCATGCCGGGTCCTGGATATTACTTATTAGACATGGCTGAATAGAGTGTACTGGGAAGAAATGGAAAACTAAAGACTTTACATTTGTATTTCTTCCTACTCATAGTGGAGCAGCACCTTTTCTGTCATAGGAGTCTACTGTCTACAACTGGCTCCACACTCAGCATTCACATTTTCAGGGTGGCCCTCTCTCAATGAAGGAGATACATTACCATGTACTAACCCGAACCCAAATGCAACGAGAGACGCAGAGTTCCAAATGCAGCTGTTCTCACCTCCCAGTCCAGGTAATCACTGGCATCCTCAAAGTTAGTAAGGAGGGAGACAGAGCAGAAAAGTTTAGGCAGCTCCTCTCGGGTCAGGGGGGGAAATCGGCTGTCCTTAAGTGCACTGGAGGGGGACAGAAAACATAAGTGAGGCTGCTCCAAAGTCAGGAGCCAACATCACACGCCACAGAGCCCCACACAGTTATGAGTACTGAGATATGCAGAGAGCAACTACCACTATCAACAATGATATGTGTGTTTACTGGAGACTAAACCAAGATGCACGCTACCTTTTTTTGTGGTACTGGGGATAAAACCCAGGGGCATTCTACCTCCGAACAATATCCCCAGCCCTATTTCTTGTTCTTTATTTTAAAACAGGGTCTCACTGAGTTGCAAAGGGCCTCACTAAGTAGCTAAAGTTATCCACAAGCCATGATCTTCGTTTCTTAGCCTCCCAAATGCTGAAATTACAAGGGTGCACCACCATGCCCAACTTCTTTTATTCTTATTCTGAAATATGGTCTTGCTAAATTGCTGAGGCTAGCCACAAAGTTTGCAATTCTCCCGTCTGAGCCTCCCAAGTACTGGGATTACAGGTATATGCCACTGCATCTGGTAACATTAATGTGTTAGTATTAGCTGGCACCATTAACTGTCTACAGAGGAAATGACAAAGTCACTCACCAGATTAAATCCTGGCATTTCCTGAAGGAATACTCAAAATGGATCATTTAGAAGCAAGGCAGTCTTTCTTTCTTTCTTTCATGGGTCTGGGGATGGAACCCAGGAGCATTCTACCTTTGAGCTACACCCCCCGCCCTATTTTTTATTCTTTATTTTGAAATAGGGTCCCATTAAGTTGCAGAGGGCCTTACTAAGTAGCTGAGGCTGTCAGCGAACCGCCATCCTCCAGTCTCAGCCTCCCGAGCTGGGATTACAAGCGTGCGCCACCACGCCCAGCCACAGCAGTTTCTGACCCTAGCCAATTTATGAACATCTCTTAATGCCTGGTGCCATTACCTGGTTAACGTGTATTCCCTGAGTCCTGAATGAAGATTCATGGCTGAGAAGGTCCCGATGCAGCCACGAAGCCGCTTGTCCCGCCCTGTCTTCCAGGTCACAAAGAGCGGACTAAAAAATCAAGCACAAAACAATCTCCAGACCCAAATTAATCATAGATAATATTCTTACTCATTTTAGTCACTGTGCAATGGATTTTTTCCTTTTTGTGGTACTAAAGCTTGAACCCAGGGGCACTGTGCCTCTGAGCTACAACCCCAGCCCTATTTTTTCATTTTGAAACAGGGCCTCACTACATTGCTGAGGCTGGCCTTAAACCTGCAGTCCTGTGTCTCAGCCTCCCAAGTACTGAGGTTGCAGGTTGTGCATTACCACACCCGTCTCCAGATGGATTTTCTAAATTGCCAGACACCTAAAGAACTATGCCTTTCTTGAAGTTGCTCCAGCCAACATGGCCTGCAAAGCCTTCCTCTGCTCCACACTGATGCTTCAGATCACGACATTGCAGCTTGGGGTATTTTTCTTCCCTAAGATTCAACTTTCTCTTCTAAAAGTGTGTGCGCGCGCACGTGTGTGTGTGTGTGTGTGTGTGTGTGCGCGCGCAGGCACACAGGGCAGGCATGATGACACATGCTTGAGACTGGAGGATCGCGGTTGGCGGACAATCTCAGCAACTTAGCGAGGCCCTTCACAACTCAGTGAGACCCTGTTTCTAAAAATAAAAAGACTAAGCCGGGCATGGTGGCGCACACTTGTAATCCCTGTGCTTGGGAGGCAGACAGGAGAATCGCGCAGGTTCGAAGCCAGCCACATGTGCTGGCTTAAGAGACCCTGTTTCCAAATTAAAAAGTATAAAAAATAGGTCTGAGAGTGTAGTCTGGAGGTAGAATGGTTTCCAGGAACCCCAGTACCACCAAAAAGTTAAAAAATTAAAAAAAAAAATAAAAAGACTAAAACATAGGGCTGGGGGTGTAGCTTGGAAATAGAATGCCCCTGGTTAGCACTTCCAGTACCACAAAAAAAAAAAAAAAAAAAAAAAAAAAGATTTTAAAAAGTCTGTGTGTGTACATGCACCATGCACGCATGTGAATGTGTTTTACCAGACACATTTACCAGTTATATCCCCAGCACTTTTTTGTTTTGAAACAAGATCTTACCAGGTTACTAAGTGCCTTACTATGCTGCTCAGGCTCTCCTTGAACCTGTGATCCTGTCCTGGCCCCAAGAACTAGGATTACTGTGGTGTGCCACCACACCCAGCTTCCTCACTTTTACTCTATATTTATGAGTAGCCATGTTGTGACAATACATCTCTCCCATATATCCTACCCCCCCACCCATGTCTGCAAGTATTTTCTACAAGCTTACAATTTTCCCCCATAATTATCACTGCCCCCGACTACAAATATTTCCTACTCATAAATTTTCAGAAAATAAATACAATGCCTTCTCAAGGAAGCTTTTTGTTAACAGTTGCCATTTGTATACCTAGACCAAAGTTATAATTCATTAAGGTATCATCAAATTGGTGGTAACAAATTTTTTAGAAAGAAGTTCACAAAAAGCTGTCCCATCTTCCTGAGATACCTCCATGCTCCTAACACTTTTTTAGTTCCTGCAGGTCTGGGGATGGAACCCAGGGGCATTTGACCTCTAAACTATACCCCCTGCCCTATCTGTTATTCTTTATTTTGAAACTGGGACTCACTAAGTTGCAAAGGGCCTAAGTAGCTGAAGCTGTCCAAAAACCATGATCCTCCGGTCTCAGCCTCCCAAATGCTGGGATTACAAGCGTGCGCCACCATGCCCAGCTCCTAAACTCTTAACTCTTAGATTCTTTAAGTTTGTGTGGTACTGGGGCTTGAAAAAAAAAAAAAATATATATATATATATATATATATATATATTTTTTTTTTTTTTGCGGGTCTGGGGATGGAACCCAGGGGCATTTGACCTCCGAGCTACACCCCCTGCCCAATTTTTTATTCTTTATTTTGAAACAGGGTCTCACTGAGTTGCAGAGGGCCTCACTAAGTAGCTGAGGCTGTCTGCAAACCACGATCCTCCAGGTCTCAGCCTCCCGAATGCTGGGATTACAAGTGTGCGCCACCACGCCTGGCTTATATATATATTTTTTATGTGTAAATAAAAATACATTTTTGTAGTACTGGGGATTGAAACCAGGAGTATTCTACCTTGGAGCTACACCCCCAGCCCTATTTTTTTAAATTTTGAAATGGGGTCTTACTGAGTTGCAAAGGGCCTAAATAGCTGAGGCTGTCCGCAAACCATGATCCTGCTGGTTCAGCCTCCCAAATGCTGGGATTACAAGCCTGTGTCACTATGCCCTGCTTATTTTTTATATTTTGAAACAAGGTAAATTGTCGAGGGCCTCACTAAGTTGCTAAAGCTGGCCTCAAAAATGTGAGCCTTCTCTCTCGGCCTCCTAAATAATAGGATTACAGGTGTGAGACACCATACCCAGCTTATTTTGGTGGTACTGGGAATTGAACCCAAGGGCATTCTACCTCCAAACTACACCCCTGAAGACGACGACGACGACGACGACGACGACGACTACTACTACTATTATTATTACGGGTCTGGGGATAGAACCCGGAGGCATTCAACCTCCGAGCTACACCCCCTGCCCTATTTTTTTATTCTTTATTTTGAAACAGGGTCTCACTAAATTGTGGAGGGCCTCACTCACGAATGCTGGGATTACAAACCGATTACAAGTGTGTGCCACCATGCTTATTTTTTTATTTTGAAACAGTGTTTCACTAAGTTGCAGAGGCTGGCTTCAAACCTATGATCCTTCAGTCTCAGACTCCCAAGTACTAAGATTGGGCCACATTAATTTACATTCTTGAGTTAATCTTTTTTTGTTTTTGCTGGTTTGAGGGTTGAACCCAGGGGCATTCGATCTCTGAGCTACACCACCTACCCTATTTTTTTATTCTTTATTTTGAAACAGGGCCTCACTAAGTTATGAAGTGCTTCACTAAGTAGTTGAGGCTGTCCACGAACCATGATCCTTTGGTCTCAGCCTCCCAAACGCTGGGATTACAAGCATGCACCACCATGCCCGGCTTAAGTTAATCACTTCTTAAAGGCAACTTGAAAGTTTAAAGTTATCTTTCATATTCAAAGCTATCTTCTTTGATCCTGGCTACAAAGGCTCCTAGCAGCTCTCTCCCCTATCCAATGTTTCCTTGCAATAAAGCACTTAGTACTTGCACTGTACCAGCCAAAGTTATTATCCCCAAACCTACACAAAGACCCAAGACCTCTACTACCCACAGGATAAAAACACAAAGCCTAAAGCCCTTAATACTCCAACCTAGATCCTGCCCACGAGGCTGCCACCCACTCTTCAAACCCAAGTCTCTTTCCTATACAGGACAGCTGACCTCAACCAAGAGCACAGTCTCTACCTGTTGGGAGTTTTCTTTTCTTTTCTTTTTTGGTGGTACTGGGGTTCCTGGAAACCCTTCTATTTCTGGACTACACTCCCAGACCTATTTTTATATTTTCATTTGGAAACAGGGTCTCTTAAGCCAATGAGACTGGCTTCGAACCTGCACACACAATCCTCCTGTCTCAGCCTCCCAAGTGCAGGGATTACAAGAGTGAGTCACCACGCCCAGTGGGAGTTTTCTTTTTTATGTGTTTGTGCTTTTATTGGTGCATCATAGTCTCACATCATAATGGGAGTTTACTAATCAGTCTTCCATGAAAGACTTCCCTGAAATTGCTATGCTGACTTTTCTTCATATTATCTCACCTCAGACACAAACAAGGGTAAACTTCTCCTCTACAATCTGGCTGTGTGTGACTTGTCAACTCAATGAGAAGTCTCCCAAGGGCAAGACTTTTTTCTTTATACCCCTAGCCCCTTGCTCAGAGATCTATACAGTCTCAGCATGACATCAAAGATTGAGAAATATGTCTGGTGTAGTGGCGCATGCCTGTAATCCTAGTACTTGGAAGGAGACCAAGAGGATCGCTGAGGGTTCGATGGCAGCCTCAGCCAGTGTTAAGGCTCTTATCAATCTAGTGAGACCCTGTTTTAAAAAGAAAAGAAAAAAAAAGCCAGGTGTGGTGGCGCACGCTTGTAATCCCAGCATACAGGAGGCTGAGACCAGAGGATAACAGTTCACAGACAGCCTCAGCTACTTAGTGAGGTCCTTCACAACTCAGTGAGACCCTGTTTCAAAAATAAAAAGAATTTAAAAAATAGGGTTGGGGGTGTGCTCTTGAGGTAGAATGCCCGTGGGTTCCATCCCCGGTACAGGGGGGTAAAAAAAAAAAAAATCAAGGAATGACCTTAATGTTTTTGGAACAAGGTTTTAAACCCAGAGGCAATCTACCTCCACCATACATTCCCAGCCTGACTTCATTTATTTGGAAATAGGATCTCACTACGTTTTTAAGAGCCTTGCTAAATTGCAGAGGCTGGCTTTGAACCTGTGATCCTACTGTCTAAGCCTCCCAAGAACTGGGATCACAAGCATGGCCTGGTACTGAGGATTGAACTCAGGGGCATTCTACCCCTGAGCTACATCCAATCCTATGAGGGCCTCAATAGGTTGATGAGAGTCTGACTACTTGCTGAGGCTGTCCTCGAACCTGTAATCCTACTGTCTCAGCCTCTCTCTCAGCCTTGGAGTAAAAATGGTCAAGCTAAAGCTGACCTTCCATATTTGGGGGGGAGGGGGTGTCAGTGGCCCTGTGAGTTTACCAGGGGGCTGCCACGAAACACAGTGGAGGTAACCCTTGTTAAGAGTACCAGCTCTCTAGCCAGGCATGGTGGTGCACGCTTGTAATCCCAGCATTCAGGAGGCTGAGACCGGAGGTTCACAGTTCATGGACAGCCTCAGCTACTTGGTGAGGCCCTCCACAACTCAGTGAGACCCGGTTTCAAAATAAAGAATAAAAAAAAACAGGGCAGGAAGTGTAGCTCAGAGGCTGAATGCCCCTGGGTTCCATCCCCAGACCCGCACCAAAAAAAAAAAAAAAAAAAAAAAGAGTATCAGCCCTCTAGCCAGGCGTGGTTGCACACACTTGTACTCCCAGCATTTGGGAGGCTGAGACAGGAGGATCACAGTTCCCAGACAGCCTCAGCTACTTGGTGAGGCTTTCTGCAACTTAGTGAGACCCTGTTTCAAAATAAAGAATAAAAAATAGGGTAGGGGGGGTGTAGCTCAGAGGCAGAATGCCCCTGGGTTCCCAGAAAGATGGTATCATGATGAGCCAGGCGTGGTGGCGCACACTTGTAATCCTAGCATTTGGGAGGCTGAAACTGGAGGCTCGCAGTTCACGGACAGACAGCCTCAGCTAGTTAGTGAAGCCCTCCACAACCTAGTAAGACCCTGTTTCAAAATAAAGAATAATAAAAAATAGGGCAGAGCCGGGCGTGGTAGTGCATGCTTGTAATCCCCACACTTGGGGAGGCTGAGACAGGAGGATCATGCAGGTTCAAAGCCAGCCTCAGCTGGCTTAAGAGACCTTGTTTTCAAACAAAATATAAAATAGGTCTGGGAGTGTAGCCCGGAGGTAGAAGGCCCCTGGGTTCCATCCCCAGGACCACAAACAAACAAACAAACAAACAAACATAAAAATAAAAAAAAAAAACGAAAGAAAAATTAAAAAAGAAAGAAAGATGGCATCACAAGCCAGGTGGTATGGTTGCACGCTGAGACAGAAGAATCGCAGGTTCACAGCCAGCTTCAGCTACCTCCACAACTTAGTAAGACCTTGTTTCAAAATAAAAAAATAGGGCTGGAGATATAGCTCAGAGGTAGAATGCCCATGGGTTCCATTTCCAGTACCGCCAAAAAAAAAAAAAAGATGCCATCATGCCCTCCTTACTGTCCTAATGCCTTATTTACTCACTAGGGGTCATTGGTGAATCTAGGAAGTCGAGGCTGTGGGAAGCCATAGAGGTGACAGTAGAGTACGTCAAAGCAGTAGCAGCACATCTCTGCAGTCACCACCAGATTCTTAGTGGTGTTGGCAGTTCCATTGGGCCGGGGGAGAGGGCTCAGCGCTCCCGATGCGGGATTCATTCGTGTGATGGGAGAGTTTCCAGGCCCCAGAGTTAAGTCTGACACATTCTCCCGTCCACTGTTGCTGTCCACATGCTGGTGGTTTTGAAGAGGTCCTGAACTAGAGCCGGGGACAGTTGTGGACTGGTTCCCGTGACCGTGCGTTCCACTTCCAGATAGTTTGGGCTTCTTAACCCCACAACAGCCTGCTGCCAACTTGGGCTCAAGTGGAGGAACACAACGTCTTTTTCCCATCCTGATTTGGTGCTTGTGGTCTGGAATGCTGCAGAACCCTAAACCAAAAGAGAAAAGTAAGCATTGGTTGAAACTATTACAAGAAGAGAACAAAAACTAAAAGAGTGGCAAGCACCAGGGAAGACTTGTCAAAATTGCTTTTCTAGCCAGATGTGGTAGCGCACGCTTGTAGTCCCAGCATTTGGGAGGCTGAGACAGGAGGACTGCAGTTTGCAGACAACCTCAGCTTCTTAGTAAAGCCCTTGGCAACTCAGTGAGACCATTTCAAAATAAAGAATAAAAAATAGGGCTGGGGGTGTAGCTTGTAGGTAGAATACCCCTGGGTTCAATCCCAAGTACTGCAAATAAGTAAGTAAGTAAGTAAGTAAGTAAGTAAGTAAGAAAGAAAGAAAGAAAGAAAGAAAGAAAGAAAGGAAGGAAGGAAGGAAGGGGCTGGGAGTGGAGCTAAGAGGTAGAATGCCCGTGGATTTAATCCCTTAGTACCAAAAAAAAAAAAAAAAAAAAAAAAAAAAATCTCTTTTCCACCTCAAGCCACATGGTCAAAGAGTTGTCAGACCAAAAGGGCCAGGAGAGACCTCAGGCTGTCCAGAGAAACCTACACTCTTCCTAAAGGGGTGCTATTTTTTATTTTCCATTAAGTTTACGGCCACCATGGAGAGAGCCAGGCAACAAGCAGCTCTCCCTTTCCCACATCAGAAGGGTGGGGCCAGTGGACAGCACGATGGGAAAAATTCAAGAGTAACTGGGAGACCACCCTGGACCCCTCAAAATTTAGATTGCTTTCTCTACCTTTTTCAGAGGCTCCAAATTGAACCATCCTATTTTTCAAGAATTCCAGAGGAACTTTCAGGCTTTTCCTTGTTAGCCACATCCTTTCAACCTATGCCTCATCACTAACTTAAATCTATCTGTATGATTTCAGTTTCAGCCTCAGACAAGAGTGAGGATGAGAAGCAGGCAGCTATCATTCTGAAAAACCACACCTCTAACACCATGCTCCCCTGCCTGTGTCTACAGCATCCCTCCTGATCAGCTGAGTTCTTTCCAGTGTCTATACATCGCTATCCTTTCAACACCCTATTTAAAAGAACAAAAAAACAAAAAACTACTGCAACCTTCTGGAAACCTTTACTCACACAAGTGACCCGAGCTTCACAGTCCTTTTGTGAGGTAGCCATTTCTGCCCTGTCATAGCCAGGCGGAGATTACAAAGCTGCCCAGCTTAACAAAATGTGAACTGCAAGGTCCAGGAGGCCACAGCTTCCCATCTGATGATGTAAAGGGGAGGAAGGAATGTATTTTTACTAATTCTTCCTTTTTTCCTGCTTAAAAGTCATAAATCTTTTTTTTCTTTCTTTCCTCCTTTTTTTTTTTTTTTGGTGTGTGTGTGTGTGGGGTACTGGGGATGGAACCCAGGGGCATTCTATCTCTGAGTGATACCCTCAGCCCTATTTTATTATTATTATTATTATTATTATTATTATTATTATTATTATTAATTATTATTATTTTATTTATTTTTTTTGGGGGTGGTACTGGGGTTCCTGGAAGCCCTTCTACCTCTGGGCTACACTCCCAGACCTATTTAGAAACAGGGTCTCTTAAGCCAACGCGGCTGGCTTCAAACCTGCGCGATCCTCCTGTCTCCGCCTCCCAGGCGCAGGGGTTACAAGAGTGCGCCACCACGCCCGGCTGTTATTTTGAAACAGGTTTCACTGAGTTGCAAAGGGCCTCCCTAAGTAGCTGTCCATGAACTGCGATCCTCCTGTCTCAGCCTCACAAATGCTGAGATTACAAGCGTGTGCGATCATGCCTGCATTCCACCTGCCTGTGTCCACACAGATCTTTTCTGTTGTCTAAAAAGTGTCAACCTTCAACAGAATCAAGAAAACAGTCCCTATTTATTTCAATGTTGATAACACCAAAGTTTGTAAACTTCTGCTGACTTGAAAAAAGTGTACTTTTTTTCTCTCAACTCGCTATATATATTGTTTTGGCCATGTATGTATGTGTATATATCCATATATACAAACACATACATATTTGTCTTTTCCTTGTAGTTTGGATGTGTAGCACATACTTTTGTCTTATGTTTGTGTGTATGGTACTGGGGATTGAACCCAAGGTGTTCTACCTCTGAGATACATATCCATCCCTATTTTATTTTGAGACAGGGTTTTGGTAAGTTACTATGTGTTTGGCTCAAACCTGTGACAACTCCTGCCTCAGCCTGTCAAGCACTGGGATTACAGACATGAGCCACTATTTTTTTTTCTTTTTTTGAGACAGGCATAACTGTGTTGCCCAGGCTCACTATGAATTGATAAACTGAAATGATCCTCCTGCCTCAACCTCCCAAGCAGTTAAAATTCCTGAGTTGAAGCCGGGCGTGGTGGCACACGCTTGTAATCCCTGCGCTTAGGAGGCTGAGACAGGAGGATCGCGCAGGTTCGAAGCCAGGCTCAGCTGGCTTAAGAGACTCTGTTTCCAAATAAAATATAAAATAGGTCTGGGAGTGTAGCCCGTAGGTAGAAGGACCCTGGGTTCCATCCCCAGTTCCACCAAAAAATAAAAATAAAATAAAATAAATTCCTGAGTTGTTTTATTTTATGGTACTGTATTTTGGTATTTTCTATATATTGGAGGGTTGAACCTGTGTCCTCCTCTGATAACTTCACAGTCTCAGGTCTAATTTCTAAGTCTTTGATCCATCTTGAGTTGATTCCTGTGTATGGTGAGAGGTAAGGATTTAGTTCCATCTTTCTACAAATGGATAGCCAGCTCTCCCAGCACCATTTGTTGAAAAGGCTGTCTTTTCTCCAGCGTATGAGTTTGGCCCCCTTGTGAAAGATCAATTGCCTATAGGTGTGTGGGTTTGTTTTTGTATCCTCTATTCTGTTCCATTGGTCTGTATGCCTGTTGCTGTGCCAATACCATGCTGTTTTTACTACTATTGCTCTGTGGTATAATGTGAAGTCAATAATCCCAGAATTTGGCAGAGAGAGAGAGAGATGAATATAAAAGAATCAGTGAGAGAAAGAGAGAACTAGAAAATATGAATATATAAGAATCAGTTTACATAACTCTAGAGATTAAAACAGAGAGAGGCAGAATCAGAGACCAGGCATTGAGCCCAGGGGTGTTTTGCTTTTCAATTATACCCCAGCTTTATTTATTTATTTATTTACTGACATTTATTTCTTTATTTTTTTTTTTACCTTTTGTGTGTGTGTGTGTGTGTGTGTGTGGTACTGGGGGTGGAACCAGAAGTATTCTACCTCCGAGCTACTCACCCAACCCTATTTTTAGTCTTTATTTTGGAACATGGTCTGAGTTTGGAGGTAGAATGGTCCTGGGTTCCATCCCCAGTATTGCAAAAACATAAATAAGTAAATAAAATAAAGTAGGACTTGGGAATATTGCTCAGATGTAGACTTCCCCGAGGTTCAATCCCCAGTATCAAAAGAGAAAAAAAGAAAAAGAAAAAAAGACTATTATGGGGTTGCTAGTGTAGTTCACTGTTAAAAGCTCTTTCCTAGCACATGCAATGCCCTGGGCTGGATCTAGGAAGAGAGAAAGAAGATTAAAACTCAGGAGTTTGATTTGGGAAGCTGAGACAGGAGGAACACAGTTCGCAGCCAGCCTCAGCTAATTAGTGAGGCCCTCTGCAACTTCCTGAGACCTTGTTTCAAAATGAAGAATAAAAAATAGGGCTCAGACCCTGTTTCAAAATAAAGACTAAGAATAGGGCTGGGTGGGTAGCTCAGAGGTAGAATACTTTTGGTTCCATCCCCAGTATCACAAAAAAAGTAAAAGAAAGAAAGAAAGAAAGAAAGAAAGAAAGAAATGTCAGTAAATAAATAAATACAGGCAGTAACTTTCTGAACAAGACCTCCAAAGAACAGGAAATTAAAGCAAGAATTAACAAGTGGGATGGCATCAAACTAAAAAATTTCTTCTCATCAAAGGAAACCATCAAAAACCTAAAGAGAAAGCTTACAGAATGGGAGATCTTTACCAGCCACCACTCTGATAGAGGGCTAATATCCAGAATATACAAAGAGCTCAAAAGACTCTACACTAGCAAAACAACCCAATCAAGAAATGGGCAACTGAATTGAACAGACACTTCACAAAAGAGATACAAATGGCCAATAGATACATGAAAAGATGTTCTACATCACTAGCCATCAGGGAGATGCAAATCAAAACTAAGCTGAGGCCGGGCATGGTGGCACACGCTTGTAATCCCCGTGCTTGGGAGGCAGAGACAGAAGGATCGCACAGTTTCAAAACCAGCCGCGCTGGCTTAAGAGACCC
This sequence comes from Muscardinus avellanarius, assembly GCF_963383645.1. Lineage (NCBI taxonomy): Eukaryota > Metazoa > Chordata > Mammalia > Rodentia > Gliridae > Muscardinus > Muscardinus avellanarius. Next base: position 111,010,477 of record NC_137787.1, on the reverse strand, counting down.
TGTTTCCAAATAAAAATATAAAAAAATATGTCTAGGAGTGTAACCTAGAGGTAGAAGGGTTTCCAGGAACCCCAGTACCACCACTACACACACACACAAAAACTACGCTGAGATTCCATCTAACCCCAATCAGAGTGGCAAGCATAAAGTCAAATAACAAAAAATGCTGGTGAGGATGTGAGGAAAGAGGAACTCTTTTACACTGTTGGTGGGAGTGCAAACTATTTCAGCCACTATGGAGATCTGTGTGGAGATTCCTTAGAAACCTGGGAATAAATCTACCATATGATCCAGCTATACCACTCCTGGGTATCTTTCCAAAGGGGTTGAAATCAGAGATCTACAGTAACATGCATACCCATGTTCACAGCAGCATAATTCTTACAAATTATGGAACCAGCCTAGGTCTCCATCAACAGATGAATGGATTGCAAAATTATGGGAAATACACACAATGGAATTCTACTCAGCTATAGAGAAGAACAAAATCATGTCATTTGGAAGAAGATGGAAAAACCTGGAGAACATTATGTTAAGTGAGATCAGCCAGGCACAGAAAGAGAAAGGGACATAATGTTTTCCCTAAGATGCCCAAACTAGGGAGCATTGGGGATACCAGAGGGACTCCAGATAATGAAGCAGAAACCTCAGCAAAGCTAGAAAGGAAGGGTAGGAGAGAAAGAAGGCTGAGGTTGATTGATGGAGGAGCTACATTTGAATATGGGTAAAAGTATGAATATAGGCCGGGCGTGGTGGCGCACACTTGTAATCCCCGCGCTTGGGAGGGTGAGACAGGAGGATTGCACAGGTTCGAAACCAGCCTCAGCTACTTAGTGAGACCTTGTTTCCAAACAAAATAGAAAATAGGTCTGGGAGTGTAGCCTGGAGGTAGAAAGCCCCTGGGTTCCACCCCTAGTACCACCAAAAAAAAAAAAGTATGAATATAGCCATCATTAACCTGAAAATTCACTGTTGGGGGGGGAGGGAGAACCAAGGACTGTCTGAATGTATGTCATTTTCAATATGATCAACATAAAAATAAAAATAAGCCGGCCGTGGTGGTGCACACTTGTAATTCCCGTGCTTGAGACAGAAGGATTGCGCAGGTTCGAAGTCAGCCGTGCTGGCTTAAGAGACCCTGTTTCCAAATAAAAAAGTATAAAATAGGTCTGGGAGTGTAGCCTGGAGGTAGAAGGGTTTCCAGGAACCCCCGTACCAGCAAAAATAAAAAATAAAAATAAAAAATAAACAAATCCTGGAATTACAAGTGTGCGGTACCACGCGCAGCTTCACCTAGAAATTTTTAAGTACCCACTCTGCGCAGTCCACAATGAACACCATTGGACTCAGTTATACATTATGGGCTGTAGACTTAGGACACACGTTGGATGAAGGAGCAAGACTATCTGCACAGAGCTGGCATTTCAACAGGTAAACAGGACCCCAAGGCTTTCCCTCTAGGGCCCCAGAATTCAAGGAATCAAAAAGGAGGGATGAGGCCGGGCGTGGTGGTGCACGCTTGTAATCCCTGCGCTTGGGAGGCAGAGACAGGAGGTTCGAAGCCAGCCGCGCGCGCTCGCTTAGGAGACCCTGTTTCCAAATATAAAATGTAAAAAGAGGTCTGGGAGTGTAGCCCAGGGGTAGAAGGGCTTCCAGGAACCCCAGTACCACCAAAAAAATAAATTAATTAAGTAATTTTTTTAAAAAAGGAGGGATGAAACAGTCTCATTATCCCATGCCATAAATTGAAGGAAAAGCCAAATGTCATGCGACACTGGCAACCACTCAAATAATGTCTCTTAGCAAAGCAAGAGCGGACTTTCAAAGCATTGGAGTGCAGGTGAACTCCAGAATAAATGACTGCTCACACACTACAATCTCTGATCTGCAACGGATACCCAGAGTTTACATTTACCAACGCCCCCAACACCTATCTATCAAACTACAATTTGACATAGATAGAAACAACCAAATTCCTTTTTTTTTTTTTTTTTTGGTGGTACTGGGGATGGAACCCTTCTACTTCCAGGCTATACTCTCAGGCCTATTTTATATTTTATTTGAAAACAGGGTCTCTTAAACCAGCAAGGCTGGCTTCGAATCTGAACGATCTTCCTCTCTCCGCCTCCCAACACTGGGATTACAAATTTGCGCCACCACGCCCGCCTGGCCCATGAAACAACCAAATTCTTGTAGCTCTTTTTTTTTTTTTTTTTTTAATATGGGTGTGGGGATGGAACCCAGGGACATTTGACCTCCAAGCTACATGCCCTATTTTTGTATTCTTTATTTTGAAATAGGGTCTCACTAAGTTGCAGAGGGCTTTACTAAGTAGCTGAGGGCTGTCCACGAACAGTGATCCTCCAGTCTCAGCCTCCCAAATGCTGGGATTATAAGCGTGCACCACCATGCCAGGCTTCTTGTAGCTCTTTATGCCTTAGGTATTTCTCTTCAATACCACTAAGCAAATAAAAATTTTAATCTCAGCAGGGCTGGGCCAGACGGCATCCACCAGTAATCCCTGTACTTAGGAGGAGGAGATATATTTAGTGAGTCTGTGTTTCAAAATAAAAAATAGGCCAGGTGTGGTGGTGCACCTTGTTCTTTTTTTTTTTTTTTTTGGTGGTACTGGGGTTCCTGGAAGCCCTTCTACATCTAGGCTACACTCCCACGGGCTACACTCCCAGACCTATTTTTTAACTTTTTAATGTGGAAACAGGGTCTCTTATGCCAGTGAGGCTGACTCCAAACCAGCACAATCCTCCTGTCTCCGCCTCCCAAGCACAGGGATTACAAGCGTGTGCCACCACACCCGGCCTTGGTGGTACACCTTGTAATCCCAGCATTTGGGAGGCCAAGACAGGAAGATCATGATTTGCGGACAGCCTCAGCTACTTAGTGAAGCCCTCCACAATTTATTGAGACCCTGTTTCAAAATAAAGAATAAAAAAATAGGGGTGGGAGATGTAGCTCAGAGGTAGAATGCCCCTGGCTTCATCCCCAGTACTGCAAATAATAATAATAATAATAATAATAATAATAATAATAATAAAAAATAATAATAATAATAATAATAATAAATACTATAATAAAACAGGGCTGAGGGTATAATTCCCAAGTAGAATGTGTTTGGACTACACACACACACAATTTTAATTAGTGAAAAGAACACAGATTTTGCATCAAAACCACATTAGAAGCTGGGTGTGGTAGCACACATTTGTAATCCCAGTACTTGGGAGGCTAAGACAGGAGGATCACGGGTTCCAGGCCAGCTCTAGCAACTTAGTGAGACCCTGTTTCAAAATAAAACATAAAAAGGGTTGAGGGTGTAGTGTGGAGGTAGAATGCCTCTGCGTCCCACATTAAATACAAAAGAAGGAGGAAGAGGAAGAAGAGGAGGAGGAGAAGGAGAAGACCGTATTAGAGCCAGGTGTAGTGCCTGTAATCCCAGTATTGGGGAGGCTAAAACAGTAAAATTGCAGGTTTGAGGCCAGCCTCAGCATTTTAGAGAGTCTGTTTCAAGATAAAAACTAAAAAGATCTGGGGTGTAACTCCGATGTAGAATGTTCCTGGATTCAATCCCAGTACCTACCCTACACACACACACACAAACACACACATATATTTGAAGGCATTTCTTGAGCTAGGGGTTTAGCTCAGTGGTAGAGTGCTTGCTTAAAGTGTGAGAGGCTCTGGGTTTGAGGCTCAGCATCATAAAAAAAAGAAAGAAAGAAAGAAAAAAGAAAGAAAAAGGAGGGCATCTGTGCATGTACATGCAAGAGAGAGATGCTGGGACTGAACCCAGGGGCATTCGACTGAGCTATTTATTCCCTCTGCCCTATTTTATTTATTGTTTTGTGATAGAGTCTCATCAAGTTGCCCAGGCTGGCCTTGAATCTATCTTGTTAGGTTGCTGAGTCTCACTATTTTGCTTAGACTGTCCTTGAACCTGAAATTCTTTGTTTCAGCTTCTCAATTGCTAAAATTATAAGCATGTACCTCCATGCTTATAAATAGTTAAATTTATGGAAAATTTTTAAAATGAAGTGAATAGTATAACAAACCCAATTCCTAGCTTTAAGAAGGTTCAATATAGAGCCAATCAATTTCATTTATGTTCACCGTACATTACCTATTTCCTCCAGCTAAACTTCTGATTTTCTTTTTGTACTGAGGATTGAACCTAGGTCTGATCTGCCTCAGAACTACACCCCAACCCTTTTTATTTTGAAACAGGGTCTTGCTAAATTGCTGAAGCTAGCCTCGAATCTGCAATCCTCTAGTCTCAACCTCTCAAATCCTGAGATTACAGATGTGTGCCATGGCACCTGGCTCTGATGAATAATTTTGATGACAGTTTTGTTTTTGTTTTTACCAGTACTGGGGAAGGGACCCAGCGGTAATTTTTTTTTTTTTTTTTTTTGGTAGTAGTACTGGGAGTGGAACCCCAGGGCATTCTACCTCCAAGCTAAACCCTCAGCCCTATTTTTTATTCTTTATTTTGAAACAGGGTCTCACTGATTTGCAAAGGGCCTCACTAAGTAGCTCAAGCTATCTGTGAACCTTGATCCTCCTATCTCAGCCTTCCAAATGCTGGGATTATAAGCGTGTGCCACCATGCCTGACTCTCTATTTCTTATTCTTTATTTTGAAACAGGGTCTCAATGAATTGCAAAGGGCCTCACTATGCAGCTGAGGCTGTCTGAGAACTGCTATCCTCCTGTCTCAGCCTCCCAAATGATGGGATTACAATGAAGACAATTTTGGGGGGTTGGTACTGGGGATTAAACCCAGGGGCATTCTACCACTTAGCTATAACCCCAACCCTTTTATTTTTATTTTATTTTGGCAGTACTGGGGATGAAATTCAGGATCATTCTACCTCCGAGCTATACTCCAGCCCTATTTTTATTCTTTTTTTTCTTTTGCAGGTTTGGGGATGGAACCCAGGGGCATTCAACCTCTGAGCTACATCCCCTGCCCTCTTTCTTTCTTTCTTTCCTCCTTTCTTTCTCTCTGTCTTTGGAGGTCTAAGGATGGAACCCAGGGGTATTCAACCTTCAAGCTACACAAGCTGCCCTATTTTTTATTCTTTATTTTGAAACTAGGTCTAAGTTATGGAGGGCCTCACTAAGTAGCTGAGGCTGTCTGCGAACCGCGATCCTCCAGTCTCAGCCTCCCAAATGCTGGAATTACAAGCATGTGCCACCAATGCCTGCCCAGCTTTTATTTCTATTTTGAAACAGAGTCTCACTAACTTATACTGTGCTGGCTTGAGTAAGAGATCTTCCATTCTCAGCTTCCCACATACTGGGATTATAGGCATGTGCCATTGTGCCCAACTGACGACAGCTTTTATTATTTATTTATTTATTTAATTAATTAATTTATTTATTTTGGTGGTACTGAGGTTCCTGGAAGCCCTTCTACCCCCGGGCTACACTCCCAGACCTATTTTATATTTTTATTTTTTTTAATTATTATTTTTTCTTTGGTGGTACTGGGGGTGGAACCCAGAGGCTTTCTACCTCTGGGCTATACTCCCAGACCCATTTTATATTTTATTTGGAAACAGGGTCTCACTAAATTGATGAAAACCTCACTAAGTAGCTGAGGCTGGCTTCGAACCTGCGCGATCCTCCTGTCTCAGCCTCCCAAGCGTGGGGATTACAAGCGTGCGCCACCATGCCTGGATTCTATTTTATATTTTTATTTGGAAACAGGGTCTCTTAAACCAGCATGGCTGGCTTCAAACCTGTGTGATCCTCCTGTCTCTGCCTCCCAAGCACGGGGATTACAAGCATGCGCCACCATGCCTGGCTATTTTTTATTTGTTTTATTTTTGTGGTACTGGACATAGAACCCACGGGCTTTCTACTTCTGAAGTACACCTCCAGCCCTATGTTTACTCTTGGTCTCAATAAGTTGCCAAAGCTGGCCACAAACCTGTGATCCTCCTGTTTCAGCCTCCCAAATACTGGGATTACAGGTGTGTGCCACCACACTTTATTCAATACCATTTAGTAGGACAAACTGTTTGACCAGCTCAAAACAAACTCTATTGCCGGGCAGGGTCAATCCTCACACTTGGGAGGTAGAGACAGGAGGATTACACAGGTTTGAAACCAGCCTCTCTGGCTTAAGAGACCCTGTTTCCAAATAAAAATATCAAATAGGTCTGGGAGTATAGCCCAGAGGTAGAAGGGTTCCATCCAGCCCAGCTAAAAACTATTCTTAACCTTCCCCAAACCTAATAAAAATAACAACAAGCCAGGCGTGGTAGCACATGCTTGTAATCCCAGCATTCAGGAGGCTGAGACCGGAGGATCATGGTTCGCAGACAGCCTCAGCCACTTAGTGAGGCCCTCTGCAACTCAGTGAGACCTGATTTCAAAATAAAGAATTAAAATATATATATGGCAGGGGTGTAGCTTTAAGGTCGAATGCCCCTGGGTTCCAACCCCATACCCGCCAAAAAAAAAAAAAAAAAATTACCACCAAAGGCACTCTGACCTTAGCACAAGTTACTGTGAAGTCAAGTCCTCAGTAGTAAGTAGACTTATATGAAAAACCTCACTTGATTGAACATGCAGAACATTGACCCTTCCAAGCCTCTGGCTGAGTAATTCTGGCATGCTGAGCTCCAGGGTCACCACCATCAGAGCAGTGATCTCCTGGTCCTGCTGTGCACTTTGAACAACCAAGGAGAAAGCACTGGTTTGAAATGGATTTCCACCAGATGGAGACAATATCCATACTTCAACAAAAAGCTGGGAGAATGACAAGTCTCCCTGTTTTACTTCATAAGACCTCTTAGCCTTGCAATTGTCAAAGTTAAGTCTGCCCTCAAAGGTGAAAGTCACTGCCCCCTTTGCTGGGCATGGTAGCACACATCAGTAATCCCAGCTAAGGTAGGAGAACCTCACCTTAGAGGTCAGCCCAGGCAACTTAGTTTAAGACCTTGTCTCAAAACAAAAACTAAAAAGGGAGCCAGGCATGATGGTGCACGCTTATAATCCCAGCATTCAGGAAGCTGAGACCAGAGGATCGCGGTGTGAGGCCCTCCGCAACTTAGTGAAACCCTATTTCAAAATAAAGAATAAAAAATAGGGCTGAGGGTGTAGCTTGAAAGTTGAATGCCCCTGGGTTCCATCCCCAGACCCACAAAAGAAAAAGAAAAAAAAAATACTAAAAAGGATGAGGCATGTAATTCAGAGTGCCCTGCCAGACGTGGTGGCACATGCTTGTAATCCCAGTAACTGGGATGCTGAGACAGGAAGATCACAGGTTCATGGCCAGCCTAAGATACTTAGTGAAGCCCTCCAAAACTTAGTGAAAACCTGTTTCAAAATAAAAAAATAAAATAGGGCTGGGGGATTAGCTCATATGTAGAATGCCTGTGGTTTCCATTCCAAGTACCACACACATAAAAGGGGAGGGGGGATAGAGTGTCCCTAGATTTATTTTTTTGGGGGGAAGATTTAAAGAAGTTTATTAGAAAAATAGAAATACAGAAAATAGAAATACAGCTCCATACCAGACTGGCACGGAGGGGTAACTCGAATGAATACACTCAAGTGTCCCTAGATTTAATCTCCAGTACCCAAAACAAATCCATCATCCCTTCTTCAGTATGCTACTGAGTCCCTGTCCAATGGGGTATGCTCTCTTTTACATGACACATAACCCTCTGGAGTCCTGAGCTTCATTAGGGTCCACAACAAAGGCCACACAGCAATTCCTCACATGATTCTGTAAGGAAGGAGAGTAGTACTCTTCTGGGCAGCATATGCCACTTAGAAATTCTATCCAACAGTTACCTCAAGAGGCCAGTTAGCACTTGTGTTTTATCTTTCACAAAACCTAATACAGTGCTCTACATGAGTATATACAACAACTATGAAATTGCTGATATTCACCAGGCGCATGCTTGTAATTCCAGTACTTGGGAGGCTGAAACAGGAGGATCGCAGGTTCACAGTCAGTCTCAGTTACTTAGTGAGGCCCTCCACAACTTAGTGAGACCCTGTTTCAAAATAAATAAAAAAGCCAGGCATGGTGGCGCATGCTTGTAATCCCCGCGCTTGGGAGGCTGAGACAGGAGGATCGCAAGGGCTCGAAGCCAGCCTCAGCTACTTAGTGAGGCTCTCAGCAACTTAGTGAGACCCTGTTTCCAAATAAAATATAAAATAGGTCTGGGAGTATAGCCTGGAGGTAGAAAGCCTCTGGGTTCCACCCCCAATACCACCAAAAATAAAAAATAAAGAAAATAAAGAATAAAAAATAGGGCTAGGGGATAAATGAGAGCTAGAATGCCCCTAGATTTGATCCCCAACACCATACAATAAGAAAAGAAAAAGAAAAAGAAAAAAAGCCGGGTTTGGTAGCGCACACTTGTAATCCCAGTACCTGGGAGGCTGAGACAGGAGGATCATGTAGGTTCAAAGCCAGCCTCAGCAGCTTAGTGAGGCTCTCAGTAACTTAGTGAGACTCTGTTTCCAAATAAAATATAAGTCTGGGAATGTAGCCCAGAGGTAGAAAGCCCCTGGGTTCCATCTCCAGTACTACAAAAAAAGAAAAACACTGCTGATAGTCACCAACAATCTTATTTGCAGATACCCTAGCAATTTTACTTGTTTTTCCTGGGTGGGGTAGGGGGAGGTACTGAGGAGTGAATCTAGGGACATTCTACTTCTGAGCTACATCCCCAGCCTCCCTTTTTTGCATTACTAGGGATGGGACCCAAGAGCATTCTACCTCTGAGGGACACCCCCAGCCCTATTTTTTATTCTTTTTTTTTTTGTGTGTGTGTGTGGGGGGGGGTCTGGGGATGGAACCCAGGGGAATTAGACCTCAGAGCTATAACTCCTGGCCTATTTTTTATTCTTTATTTTGGAACCGGGTCTCACTGAGTTGCGGAGGGCCTCACTAAGTAGCTGAGGCTGTCCGCGAACCACAATCCTCCGGTCTCAGTCTCCTGAATGCTGGGATTACAAGCATGCCATCATACCCAGCTCCTATTTTATTCTTTATTTTGTTTTTGTTTTTTTTTTTTTGTGGTACTGGAGGTGGCTTTTCTACCTCCGGGCTATACTCCAAGACCTATTTTATACTTTATTTGGAAACAGGGTCTCACTAAGTTGCTGAGAGCCTCACCAAGCAGCTAAGGCTGGCTTTGAACCTGTGTGATCCTCATGTCTCAACCTCCCAAGCGCTGGGAATACAAGCGATTACAAGCGTGCGCCACAACACTGGGCTTTAATCTTTATTTTGAAACAGGGTATCACTGAGTTTCAAAGGGCCTCACTAAGTAACTGAGGCTGTCCATGACCATGATCCTCTAAATGCTGGGATTACAAGCATGCACCACCATACCTGGCTCTCAGCCTCTTTATTTTTTGTTTTGAAACAGGGTCTTGCTAGGTTGTTGAGAGTACTTGCTGAGACTATTCTTGAATATGCAATCCTCCTGTCTCAGCCTCCCAAATACTGGGATTACAAGGTATGTGCCACTATGCCTGGCTACTTGTTTGCCTTTGTAATAAAAACCTCAGTTTGGGTTCCACTCTGAGCTCATTTGGAATGTCTCAGAATCTGTGAGTGACTGAATTACACCATCAGCAATGGCTTCTGAGAAATCACCCGTTTTTTTTATCCTGAGATGACAGAAAACATAAAAAAGAATACTGGACAGCTTGAAACCTCTAGGGATTTTATTCTTATAGGGTCATTTAAGTTTGCACATATACACTAAAAAGAAACCATGCTTGCAGCTGGGCATGGTGGCGCATGATTGTAATAGGACTGGGGGTGTAGGTTGGAGATGGGATTGAACTCAATCCTTAGTACAAAAAAATAAAATAAAAAAGAAACTATGCTTGCTAAATATGCTACTATTGTGGGTGTCTTGATACACATTGAACACTAATGGAACTACTCTGTCAAAATAGTTACATTTCAAACAATAATCTGATTAAAACATCTAGAAAAGTCTAGAAGTAGAAAAAAACCTACACTGACTTTTTGAAGACAAGCTTCAAAATAGCTTATTGGAGGGCATGACCTCATAAAGATTCAGGAGATGGAAAAGAGGTTAAAAAAAGAAGCCTCTGAATTTTTCTCCTGTTATCATTTTGTGCCCAGATGTCTGCTCAAATCAAGCTTTCCTCAGAAGGGAGCAGGCTTCTGAGCAAAATAGGCTGTTGTTTCCTTTGTGACAGAGTCTAAATAAAATTCAATTTAATAATTAAATGATAGATATTGCACTTGTACCTGAACTGTAATTCTGGCCCACTTATGGAACCATCCCAGGAAACAGATGAAAATCCCACAAGCATTCTGGTAATCATTCCAAATAATCATTTCTGTATTTATGAATCTCTGTCATACACACATATACAACATTTGATACATGAACATTTCCCCCACAAAATACAGATCTACACTATTGTTACTATGTCTATATTTTTCAAAATGCACAGAACTATACATTTTCATATGAACTCTTATCAAGCTTAAAGAAAAACACTGGAATACAAGAGTTAAAACTTGTTTTTAGCCTGCTCTCCCCTTTCTATGTGGCCAGGTGTTAGGTCTCTCTGGACTTCAGTTTGTGTATAAAATGAAAACATTTGTTCTCTATTTCTCAACACAGGGGTTGGGACATTTTTTTTTTTGGGGGGGGGTACTGAGGTGGAACCCAGAGGCTTTCTACCTCCAGGCTATACTCCCAGACCTATTTTATACTTTATTTGGAAACAGGGTCTCACTAAGTTGCTGAGAGCCTCGCTAAGTAGCTGAACCCATGCGATCCTCCTGTCTCAGCCTCCCAAGTGCGGGGATTAACAAGCGTGCGCCACCACGCCCCGCTAGGGGTTGGGACATTCTGATGCCATGAAAGCACTCAGAAAAATTTGGGTTCAAGGATTAACACACTGTCATTAATTTAAAAAAAAAAAAAAAGAAACAAACAAACAAAAAACAGCCAGGCAATGGTGACACAAGCTTATAATCCCAGCATTCGGGAGGCCGGGAGGCTGACACAGGAGGATCACGGTTAGCACAGCCTTAGTTACTTAGTGAGGTCTTCTGCAATTTAGTAAGACCTTGTTTCAAAATAAAGAATAAAAAAAATAGGGCTGGAGTGTAGCTCGGAGGTAGAATGGCCCTGGGTTCTATCCCCAGTACCGGATGTGGTGGCCCACGTTTGTAATCCCAGTACTTGGGAGGCTGAGACAGGAGGATCGCACAGGTTCAAAGCCAGCCTCAGCTATTTAGTGAGGCTTTCAGCAACTTAGTGAGACCCTGTTTCCAAACAAAATATAAAATAGGTCTGGGAGTATAGCCCGAAGCTAGAAAGCCCCTGAGTTCCATCCCCAGTACCACCAAAAAAAAAAAAAAAAAAAAAAAAAAATCCCCAGTGTGCTGGGTTTACAATTTAGGACCTCACACATGCTAAACCAGTGTTCTACCTCTGAGCTAACCCCCAGCCCCAGCAATACTGCCAGCAATAGTATGCTTTTCCCTTGAAATTTTGTGTAAGGTTTATGTGAATTATAATCTTTTCAAATCTGTGATAAAATTTCCAAGAAAACAGTATCACTATACCAAATTTAGGACAAAAGGTAACACATATCTCTGAACTTTTTTTTTTTTTCCAGTACTGGGGATTGAACCCAGGGGAATTCTACCTCCAAGCTATACCCAAGCCTATTTTTAATTTTTTTGCAGAACCAGGGATTGAACCCAGAGTCACTCTACCTCCAAGCTACACTCCCAGCCCTATTTTTATTTTTATTTTTTTGCATTTTTGCAGTACTAGGGATGGAACCCAGGGGCATTCTACCTCCAAGCTACACCCCCAGGCTCCTTTTTTTTATTCTTTATTTTGAAAAGAGTCTGAGTTGCAAAAGGCCTCACTAAGTAGCTGAGGCTGTCCACAGAGATCCTCCCATCTATAATTATTATATATATAAATATAATATAGATTATAAATATAATCTATATATTACCTCCCAAATACTGAGATTACAAGCATGGATTGTACCCATAGGCATTCTACCTCCAAGTTATATCCCAGCCAGATTTTATTTCTTATTTGGAAACAGGATCACACTAAGTTACATAAGGCCTTGCTAAGTTGCTGAGGGTAGCTTTGAACCTGTGATTCTCCTATCTCAGCCTCCCAAGTACTGTTATTACAAGAATATAACACCATGCCCAGCTTCAGTTCGATCTTTGAACATTAAAACTAGATAAATGGCCAGGAGTAGTGGTTCACACTTGTAATCCCAGTGCTTGGGAGGCTGAGACAGGAGGATCACACAGGTTCAAAGCCAGCCTCAGCTACTTAGTGAGGCTCTCAGCAACTTAGTGAGACCCTGTTTCCAAATAAAGTATAAAACAGGTCTGGGAGTATAGCCCAGAGATAGAAAAGCCGCTGGGTTCCACCCCTAGTACCACCAAAATAAAATAAAATAAAAAATAAATTTAACTAGGTGAATGAGAATCAATAATTGATCAGGGACTCCATTAACTAGGGCTAGGGGCATAGCTCAAAGGTAAAATGCGATTGGGTTCCATCCCCAGTACTACAAAAAAATAAAAAATAAAGAATAAAAAGTAGGGCTCGGGGTGTAATTGAGGTAGAGTATCTCTGAGTTCAATCCCTAGTACCAAAAGCAAACAAAACAAACAAAAAAAAGAGCAAGTAGAAAAACTTCATCAATATTAGGACCCCCTTGTGGAAGCAGAAAAATAGAAATGAACAAAGTATCCCTGCATTCTAAAATCCAAACTCAGTCTTAAAACCAAAAAACGGCAACAAAATCTATTCTAAATATGTCCAACTAATACTCACTGAAAGCAGAAAGTTGGTATTGCCCGGGGAACAGCTACAACAGAGGAGGGGAGCTATTTTGTCTCTGGAATAAATTTTCTTCCTTCCAAGGCCATTCCTTCTTCCTGTACCTAAAATGGAAATGCAGGTGAACAAACACCATCCAGGAAGTGCGGAGGTCAGAGCCAGTTTTGTAAAAATTACAACTCACCAGAGCAAACTTTCTGGAAAAAGGAAACAGCTAGAGAACAGGCTCTCCTTACTTTAAAACTTTCAAAGGCTAAATATGAGGCAGCCACAGTAGTTCCATGCCCTGAATCGCCTAATCCTGAGCGTCATCACCAAGGGAGGACACTGAGGATCAAAGGTTCTATTGAACTTGAACATGAGACACACATTAAACTTCCCCCACCACCGATTTAGGTCAAAACTTGCTCTCAGGATATACCATTTAGACACTTTCCACTGGTTTCAGAATACAAATATACTCCCAAATCCTTTGCAAGGCTAGCACTAAAGAATTAATGAACAATGTGCCAGGGACCTCAGAGCAGGCCATCTTGTTATGCCAGGAGACTATGCTAAGTGCAATCCATTCTTACACTTAGTTTTGCATAAATCTCTCCATAGTGTCTTCAACTCTTCCTATTCCTCAGCAACAGAAAATCGAGCTATTCTCAAAGATGTAAACAGGAGACTCTAGGCCCCACCCACTCTATCCTAGGAGAGGGCAATGACAGAGGATAGGCCCAGAGGGATAAAGGTGAAGGAGCATGGCAGAGAGAGTTCAGATGAGGACAAGAGGTGGAGGAAGGCCAGGAATCAAGGGCAAAACCCACAGCCCGGAAAGGAGAGCCATGAAAGCCAACGAGTGTATGGTGAAGGGACAGTGGGAAGAGAGGGTAAAGGTGAACATGGAAGGAAGTACTCAGGCTGGGGTTGGGGGAAAGAGCACGCTTGTGCAGAGTTAAGCTAGAAAAAGACGGAGACACAGTGGGGAAAGGAGAGGCCAGGGCGGAGAGGAGCAAACAGGCTGAGGGAAAAGGGAAAATTTCGGAGAAGCGGGCGTGGGACAAGGGAGCCCGCGGAGCTGGGGAGTTGGGGGCCGCGGGCGACGGGTACAGCAGCCCGGCCGGGCCGCGGGGGTGGAATCCAGACGCCGGCGGGGGAGGGGGCGGCGGGCCGGGGTGGGGGCCGCCAGGCGGCGCCGGAGACCACCAAACTTCGCACCGACCCGCGGCCGCGGCCGGGAGAGCGCGGGCGCCGCGCTGCCGCCGGGGTCCGGGACGCCGGCCCGCCCTCCTCGGCGGGACCCCGGGCCCGCGGGGACCCCGGCCCGCCCCGCTCCGCAGCTGGCCGGGCGCACGCAGGCCCGCGGCGGCGGCGGCCCGGCCCGCGCGAGGAGAGGGAGGGCGCGGCGCAGCCCGACTTTCCCACCTTTTCTCCTGGCCCAGACGCGGCCGGGGCGGACGGGACCTCTCGCGCTCTGCCTCCTCCTCCTCCCGCTTCATGGAGCCATGCGCCTGGGCGGGGGCCCCCGAGAGAAGCGAGCCGGCCAGCGGGCCCGGCGCGGAGCGCAGACCGGGCGGGGCGGAGAAGCCGCGGCGGGGCGGCGGCGACGCCGGGAAGAACTCGAGGTATTCCCCGGGCGCTGGACGACTGAGCCGAGCCGACTCGAGTCCTCCGGTATCCCAGCAGCCACCGGAGGCAGTGAGGTAATGGAGGAGGAATGTAGGGAGTCCTCCAGCGGACCACACTCCCTCTAGCGCGACGCGGAGGACCATAGAGACGCGGGACTCGCGGGAGCGCCGCCCGCTCGCGTCACGTGGCCCCAGTCCGCGCCCGGCATTGGTAGCGCCGACTCAGCTGGGCTGTCTGTAGGCAGGGGCTTTCCATTCGCGGGGCCAAGTCTTCAGCAGTGAGATAAAGGACGCCCAGGGAAGACCTAGAGGAGTGTGGCGGCCTTTAGGAGGCGCGGGACAGGCCAAGCGGAGCCCCGGTTCGCGGACCGAGGGCGCGGTGCACGCCGGGCCGGCGGGCGGGCGCAGAGCTCGCCGGGAGCCGTAGTTCGGGCCGCGAAGCGGTCAGGTGCGGTCTTTAGCCGCAGCCTGGCGTGCCCCGCCCGCCACCTGGCACCTAGCCCCGCCCGCCACCTGGCACCTAGCCCCATCCCACCTTCGCGACTAAACGCAGAAGTACCAAGCTCCCACGTTCACATCACCTCACCTGAACCTGGAAGGGGCAGCTGAGACCATTCTTCAGTCCGGCCGAGGACAGCCAGGACCAGGCCCGTGCAGCCGCGCGCACTTGGCCTACCCAGCCTCTTGTTGCATTGGAGAAGGGTGGGGTCGCCAGTTGTAGCTGCTGGCCCTAGCTGCGCCAACTCGTCCACACGCTGTCGCCCCACTTAGAGAAGACCTCGAGGGGATGCTCACTACCGGATTATTTTTAGGCCGACTAAGAGCGTTCTTCAGCACTAGGAGGGCAAGGACCTAAAAAAGAACAACATGCAAAAAAACTTTTTAAGCCGAGCGTGATGGCGTATGCTTGTAATTCCAGCGCTTGGGAGGCTAGACAGGAGGATCACACAGGTTCAAAGCCAGCCTCAGCTACTTCGTGAGGCACTCAGCAACTTAGTGAGACCCTGTTAACAAATAAAATATAAAATAGGTATGGGAGTATAGCCCGGAGATAGAAAGCCTCTGAGTTCCACCCCCAGTACCACCAAAAAAAAAAAAAAAAAGCAGGCTGGGGGTATAGCTTACCTGGGAGATAGAATGTCCCTGGTTCCATCCCCAGCACCACACACACACACACACACACACACACACACACACACAACACACAATGCTGGGATTAAAAAATGTGCAGTACTATGCCTACTTTAAGAAAAAAAAATTTTTTTAAGGGCTGGGGGTAGCTGAGCATGGTGGTACATGCTTGTAATCCCAGCATTTGGGAGGCTGAGACAGGAGGATCGTTATTCAGATAGCCTCAGTTACTTAGTGAGGCTCTTTGCAACTCAGTGAGACCAAAATAAGAATAAGAAAATAGGGCTAGGGATGTAGGTCAGAGGTAGAATGCCCCTGTGTTCCATCCTAGTACCGCAAAAAAAAAAAAAAAAAAAAAAAGATAAAGAAAGACAGAAAGAGAGAAAGAGGAAGGAAGGAAGAAAGCGAGCTGGGGATGAAGTTCAGAGGTAGAATGTCCCTGGGTTCAACCTTCAGTACCACAAAATAAATAAGAAATAAATGGAAGCCAGGCTTAGTGGCTCATACTTGTAATCCCAGTACTTGCATAGGCAGAGACAGAAGGATCACAGGTTCAAGGACAGCCTCAGAAATTTACTGAGACCCTCAGCAACTTAGTGGGACCCTGTTTCAAACTAAAAATAAAATAGATCTGGGAGTATAGTTCAGAGGTAGAATGCTCCTGAGTTCGATTCACAGTACCCTCCCCCAAAAAAGTAGGAGTAAATATTTTTAATTTCTAATGCTTTTTTTTTTTTTTTTTTGCAATATTGCCTTGGCTACTTAGGCTGGCTGCAACTTGGTGAGACCCTGTTTCAAAATAAAGAATAAAAAGCTGGGCATGGTGGCACATGCTTGTAATCCCAGTATTCGGGAGACTGAGACCAGAGGATCGCAGTTCCCGGACAGCCTCAGCTCCTTAGTGAGGACCTCTGCAACTTAGACCCTGTTTCAAAATAAAGAATAAAAGTAGGACTGAGAGTGTAATTCAGAGGTAGAATGCCCCTGGGTTTCATTCCAAGTTCTGAAAAAAAAAAAAAAATAGGAGCCGGTGTGGTTGGCGCAAGTTTGTAATCCCAGCCATTTCAGGAGGCTGAAATAGGATCACGGGTCGTGGGCAGACTCAGCTACTTACTGAGGTCCTTTCCAACTCAGTGAGACCCTGTTTCAAAATAAAGAATAGCCGGGCATGGTGGCATACTTTTGTAATCCCAGTACTTCGGAAGCTGAGACAGGAGGATTGTAGATTCACAGCCAGCTACAGCTACTTAGGCCCTCAGCAAGTTAATGAGACCCTGTTTCAAAATATAGAATAAAAAATAGAGCCGGGCGTGGTGGTGCACGCTTGTAATCCCCGCGCTTGGGAGGCTGAGACAGGAGGATCGGGCAGGTTCGAAGCCAGCCTCAGCTACTTAGGCTCTCAGCAACTTAGTGAGACCCTGTTTCCAAATAAAATATAAAATAGATCTGGGGTATATAGCCCGGAGGTAGAAAGCCTCTGGGTTCCACCCCCAGTACCATACACACACACACACACAAATAGGATTGGTGGTGGGGCTCAGAGGTAGAATGCCCCTGAGTTCAATTCCTAAATTCTGCAAAACAAAACAAAACAAAATAAAGAATTAAAAATAGGGCTGGGCATGGTGTCGCACACTTGTAATCCCAGCATTAAGGAGGCTGAAACAGGAGGATCCTGGTTCGCGGACAGCCTCAGCTACTTAGGCCTTAGGCCCTTTGCAACTCAGTGAGACCCTTTTTCAAAAAAAAAAAAAAAAAAGACTAAAAAACAAAAAAACATTGCTGGGGAGCCGGGCGTGGTGACACACACTTGTAATCCCAGCATTCAGGAGGCTGAGACCAGAGGATCGCGGTTCGCGGACAGCCTCAGCTACCTACCTAGTGAGGCCCTCTGCAACTCAGTGAGACCTGGTTTCAAAATAAAAGAATAATAAATAGGGCAGAGGGTGTAGCTCGGAGGTTGAATGCCCCTGGGTTCCATCCCCAGACCTGCAATAAATAAATAAATAAATAATAAATAAATTGGGCAGGGGGTGTAGCCCGGAGGTTGAATGCCCCTGGGTTCCATCCCAGTACCACACACACACAAAAAGGATAAAATGAATAAAATAGGGCTGAGAGTACATCTTGGAGATAGAATGCCCCAGGGTTCAATCTCCAGCACCAAAAAAATAAAAATAGATGTGCCGGGCGTGGTGGTGCACGCTTGTAATCCCAGCATTTGAGAGGCTGAGACCGGAGGATCCAAGTTTGCAGACAGCCTCAGCTACGGCTTAGTGAGGCCACTTGGTGAGACCTGTCTCAAACTAAAGAATAAAAAAATAAGGCCGGGCATGGTGGCGCACGCTTGTAATCCCCATGCTTGGGAGGCGGAGACAGGAGGATCGCGCTGGTTCGAAGCCAGCCGCGCTGGCTTAAGAGACCCTGTTTCCAAATATAAAAATATAAAATAGGTCTGGGAGTATAGCCCGTGGGAGTGTATCCCGGAGGTAGAAGGGCTTCCAGGAACTCCAGTACCACCAAAAAAAAAAAAAATAGGGCTGGGGGTGTAGCTCGGAGGTCGAATGCCCCTGGGTTCCATCCTCAGTACTAAAAAAATAAAAAGAAAAGAAAAGAAAAGAAAAAAGAAAAACAGAAACAGGTCTCACTAATTTGCAAAGGGCTTAAGTAACTGAGGATGGCAGCAAATCTGTGATCCTTCTGTCTCAGCTTCCCATGTACTGGTATTGGGATTGTAAGTGTACACCACCACACCTGGCTCTTTGTTTTTTGTTTTTTCACATTTGACTTTAGGTCAGAATTTTGGGAGTTTGGGTTTGTTTTTTTGTTGTTTTGTTTAATTGGTGTTGCTGATGACTGAACCCAGGGACTGCAAGCTAAGTATATGTTCTATCACTGAGCTGCACTCCCTAGCCCCTACATTTTTTTTTTTTTTTTTTCAGTACTGGGCATGGAACCCGGGGACATTCTACCTCCAAACTACAACCCCAGCCCTACTTATTATTTTATTTTGAAACAGGGTCTTACTGAGTTGTAAAATGCCTCACTAAGTAGCTGATGCTGTCCAAGAACCTCAATCCTCCTGTTTCAGCCTCCCAAAACAAAATGTAGGGATTACAAGTGTGCGCCACCACGCCTGGCCAAAATTCTTCTTTTTTTTTTTTTTTTTTCCAGATCTGAGGATGGAACCCTGAGCTACACCCCCTACCCTATTTTTTTTTTAATTTATTTTGAAACAGGGTCTCACTAAGTTGACTAAGTTGTGGAAGGCTTACTAAATTACTAAGTAGCTGAGGCTGTCTGTGAACTGTGATCCTCCTGTCTCAGCCTCACAAATGCTGAGATAACAAGTGTTTGCCACCACACCCAGCTTCAACATTCTTAATTATAGATGGGATTTCACAGAAGTTAAGTACTGTTTTCAAGGAATGCCCGTCTTGTGTGTATGTGTGTGTGCACAATACTGATGATTGAACTCAGGAACGTTATACCTCTGAGTTACACACCCAGCTCTACTTTTTATTCTTTATTTTGATTCAGGGTCCCACTAAATTGTGGAAGGCTTCACTAAGTAGCTTAAACTGGCTACAAACTGTGATCCTCCTGTCTCAGCCTCTCAACTGCTGGGATTACAAGTGTGCACCACCACACCCAGCTGTTATTTTAAGGGAGCAGTTTGGTTTTTTTTCTGTTTAAATATAGGTGATGTTTAGGCTTTATTTCTGTTTAACAAGGGTTTTTACCTTTTTTTTTTTTTTGGTGGTGGTGGTACTGGGGATGAAACCTTTCTACTTCTGGGCTACACTCCCAGACCTATTTTATTTATTTATTTATTTATTTATTTATTTTGCGGGTCTGGGGATGGAACCCAGAGGCATTTGACCTCCGAGCTACACCCCTGCCCTATTCTATTTTTTTATTCTTTTTTATTATTTTTATTCTTTTGAAACCAGGTCTCACTGAGTTGCAGAGGGACACTAAGTAGTTAAGGCTGTCCACAAACCACAGTCTCAGCCTCCCGAATGCTGGGATTACAAGCGTGCGCCACCACGCCCGGCTTCTATTTTATATTTTATTTGGAAACAGGTCTCTTAAGCCAGCGTGGCTTTGAACCTGCGCGATCCTCCTATCTCCGCCTCCCAAGCGCAGGGATTACAAGCGTGCGCCACCACGCCCGGCTCCGGCTATTTTTTTATTTTATTTTATTTTATTGGTGCATTATATTCATACATCCTCATCCTATTGGGGTAAAAAACTGTGTGTACATACATGTACACATCACCGATTTAACCTATTTTTATTCTTTATTTTGAAACAGGGTCTCACTGAGTTGTGGAGGGCCTCACTAAGTAGCTGAGGCTGTCTGAGAACCGCCATCCTCCAGTCTCAGCCTCCCAAATGCTGGGATTACAATTGTGTGCCACCACACCTGGCTTTTACCATTCATTAAATAAAGAAATGTATCCTTTTTAAGAGATTTATGTTCTGTAAATAAAAAATGGTTGTAACAATATAGTTGAGTTCTAACTGCAAAAAGAAAAAAAGAAAAACAGTACTACAGCCCAAAGAGAAACTGTTTTGTGTTTTGCTTCTCTGTTGATGCACAAAAACATCCTTAACATGTTTGTCTCAAAGACAAAAGTATATGGTAAGAAATGCAAATATTATCTAAGAAGCTTCCCGGGAAAGCCCTTCTGCTCTAGAATGGATAACGTAAGCAAACATCATAACTATAGCCGACTTTTAGCATAATTACCTGTAGGCAATGAAACCCAAGGCCCTGGGTGTCTGCTGCCTCTTGAGCACAGCTCTGAAAGAGAAAAGGGCAAAAAAGGGCAGAGGAAGGAAGAGACACCTATACTTTATGGAGCTGGAAGTAACTTACAAACAAATATTTCTAAGCACACTTCATAATTTCTGACAGAGGTAACATGCTTATTGCTACTGAGACCATACAGGCCAAGTTTCTAACCTCTGTCTGCCTGAAAAACTACAAATGAGATGATCATGTGGCCTAGAGCCAAAATTACAGGAAGCAGAAACTCAGCAGCCAATTTTTGTTGTTGTTGTTTCTGAATGAGAAAGCCAAATCCTGGCTTGAAATAATAAAAATAAATGTCCCATTATGAAGGTCTTTCCAGCTGAAAGTCTTAAAACATGGCGTCTGGACAGAGGCCCTAGTCTATTGCTCCCAGGGTAGTACTATGGAGTCTTTAAACAGACCACAGATTAGCAAGTTACTGCTCCCTGGGTATCAAGCTGCCAGGAGGTAAATAATGGGACGAAGACTCGAAACACTCCCAAATTACAACAAAAACAAACTGTTCTGCAGCTATTCAAAGGCATTTTATTGAGAAGTAAGACCCAGGTGTTGCCACATGGGTAATCCCAGCCTCCCAAATGCTGGGATTACCAGCATGCGCCACCACACCTGCCCTTTATTTATTATTATTATTATTTTTTTTTAACTGACATTGAAAGGCAAAGGGGCAGGATTTAGAAGTCTAAGTCACTTGGGGATCATATCTGCAAGCACTGGTCCGAACGGATACAGAGTCAGGCGTAGTGGTGCACGCTTGTAATCCCAGTATTCCGGAGTCTGAGACAGGAGGATCATGGTTCCTGAACAGCCTCAGCTAATTAGTGAGGCCCTCCGCAACTTAGTGAAAACCTGTTTCAAAACAAAGTATATATAT
The DNA here is from genome assembly GCF_963383645.1 of Muscardinus avellanarius. Taxonomy (NCBI): domain Eukaryota; kingdom Metazoa; phylum Chordata; class Mammalia; order Rodentia; family Gliridae; genus Muscardinus; species Muscardinus avellanarius. The sequence goes on along the minus strand of NC_137787.1, from coordinate 110,989,169 downwards.
ATGGAAGCCAGACATGCTGTAATCCCAGCATGGGAGGCTAAGACAGGAGGACAGCCTCAACAGCTTCACAGACAGCCTCAGCTACTTAGTCCTTTTCAACTCAGTGAGACTCTGTTTCAAAATAAAGAATAAAAGATTGGGCTGGTGGTGTAACTTGGAGATAGAATGCTCCTGGGTTCCATCCCCAGTACCTCAAAAAATATATGTAGGGCCGGGGTGTAGCTCAGAGGTAGAATGCCCCTGGGTTTTATCCCCAGTACTGGGAAAAAAAAATAATAAGGCTAGAGGTGTGGCTTGGAGGTAGAATGCCTCTGGGTTCAATCCCCTGTGCCACAAAAACAAAAAAACAAAAAGTAAAAGGAACTGGAGGTACAGAGGTAGAGTGCCCAAAAGTTCAATCCCCACTACTACAGGCACACACACACAATAGGTACACAAGGGCACAGCTGTCACATCAAGGTTTAGCCGAGGTGAGATTGCCTCTGGCTCCTTTGGGAATGTGCCAAGATCAGCTCCTCCTGGACTTGGTTGAACCCTTAGAAGTGCTGGCCCTTCTCCCAAATGCTAAAAGCTGTCTGACAACTTGGGGTGTGCCAAGCTCTTGTACTTCTGGCTCCTAATGCTGCAGTGATGGAGACACACTAGGAACAGGAGCTACTTTCCTTTCCTTCCCTAGCCCTTTGTGAGGTTAGTGAGCTCCGGTCCAGAGTGAACACCTAAGGGCTATTACATGGACGGTTTTAGGAGGGGAGGTTAAGTTTCTCAAAGATGGATTGCAATAGAGCAAGAGTTCAGTCTCCAGTACCACACATGGAAAAAAATTGATCCACACAATTCGGTGTGTGCACGAGCCTGTGTGTGTGTGTATGTGTTTGTGTGTTTGAGAGAGAAATATACTGGGAATTAAACCCAGGGGTATTCTACTTCCTCATTTTGTGTGTGTGTGTGTGTGTGTGTGTGTGTGTGTGTGTGTGCGCACGCCTGGGGATGGAACCCAGGGGCATTCTACCTCCGAGCTATACCCCAGCCCTATGTTTTATTCTTTATTTTTAAACCGGGTCTCACTGAATTACAAGGGGCTTCACTAAGTAGCTGAGGCTGGCCACAAACTGCTATCCTCTGGTCTCAGCCTCCCAAATCCTGGGATTACAAGCATGTGCTACCCCGCCTGTCCTTTATTCTTTATTTTGAAACAGGGCCTCACTAAATTGCAAAGGACCTTACTAAGAGGCTGAGGCTCTCTGCGAACCGTGATCTTCCGGTCTCAGCCTCCCAAATGCTGGGATTACCAGCATGTGCCACCACACCTGCCCTTTATTTATTATTGTTATTCTTTTTCTTTTTCTTTTTTTTTTTTGTGGTACTGAGGATGGAAGCCAGGGGCATTCTACCTCCGAGCTATACACCAACCCTATTTTTTTTTTAATTTTATTCTTTATTTTGAAACAGGGTCTCACTAAGTTGCAAAGGGCCTCACTAAGTAGCTGAGGCTGTCTGCGAACTACGATCCTCCGGTCTCAGCCTCCCGAATGTTGGAATTACAAGCGTGCACCACCACGACCGGCTCTATTTATTAATTGGAAAGAGGTTCTCAACTAAGTTGCAGAGGGTCTCGCGAAGTTGCTGAGGCTAGCTGATCTTCCTGTCTCAGCCTCCCAAGCACTGAGATTACAGGTGTGTGCCACTATGCCAAGCTCAAAAATAAAATTACTTTTTCCTTCATTATTGGGCAAACAGTGGAAAGGGCCGCAGTGGAAGCGTGAGTCTGTCAGCACCGGTGATCAAGCAGGTGCTAGTGCAGCAGAACCCCAGCCACCCTCCGGCTCTGTGCTCTAGGTTAGTCACCTCCCTTTCTTTTTCAAAGCCAGTCATGATCCTGAGGCCCAGCATCACATCCTCCCAGTCTCACTGAGCAGCTCAGGCATGTCCCCATGACCCAAATTCAGGCCGAGGAAAGTTGCTGAGCAAGGGTTCCTATCTCCAGCGCTGCTGGCCAGTGACTTGCCACCCATGTGGCACAGGACCAGGAGGAGCTGGAGAGAACCAGGCTGATTATATCATTAGAGCCTCAGAGACAAACTATGCCTGCTGGTACAATTATCTGCAGTCTCATTACTTATATGGGTCAAGAGACATCTTTTCAGGAGGATCGCAGATTCAAGGCCAGCCACAGCAACTTGTGAGGCCCTCTGCAACTTAGTGAGAACCTTTTTCGAAATAAAGAATAGTCTGGGAGTGTAGTTCAGATGTAGAATGCCCCTAGGTTCATCCTGTAGTGCCACACACACTCAGAGTCAGAGGTGGTGGCAGGCACCTGTGGGACCAGTTATTTGGGAGGCTGGGTATCCCTAGAGCCCAGGACTTTGAAACCAGACTGGGCACAACAGTGAGACCACATTTCAAATAAGCAAGACAAAACAACAAAATACAAAAAATCAAATTACACCTCTTAAGCCGGGTGTGATGGCGCATGCTTGTAATCCCAGCATTCGGGAGGCTGAAACCGGAGGATTGCGGTTCACAGACAGCCTCAGCTACTTAGTAAGGACCTACCCAACTTAGTGAGACCCTGCTTCAAAATAAAGAATAAAAATAGGTCAAGGGGTGTGGCTTGGAGGTCAAATGCCCCTGGGTTCCATCCCCAGACCCATAAAATAAATAAATAAATAAACAAACAAACAAATAAATAAATAGGGCTGAGGGTGTAGCTTGGAGGTAGAATGTCCCCCAAAAAGAAAAGAAAAGAATGTAGGGGCTAGGGGGTGCAGGGTGCAGCTCAGTGATAGAACATATACTTAGCTTGCAGTCCCTGGGTTCAATCATCAGCACCACCAACTAAACAAAACAACAAAAAAACAAACCAAAACTCCCAAAATTCTGACCTAAAGTCAAATGTAAAAAAAAAAAAAAATGCATCTTTTAATTAATTAATTTATTTCGGGTACTGGAATTGAATCCAAAGACATTCTAAAGCTGAAATACACCCAAGCGTCGGGCATGGTGGCACAGGTTTGTAATCCCTGGGTTTGGGAGGCGGAGACAGGAGGATCGCGCTGGTTTGAAGCCAGCCTCGCTGGTTTAAGAGACCCTGTTTCCAAATAAAAATAATAAAAATATAAAATAGGTCTGGGAGTGTAGCCCGGAGGTAGAAGAGTTTCCAGGAACCCCAGTACCACACACACACACACACACACACACACACACACACACACACACACACACAATACTATCCAAGCCCCTATTTCTTTGAGGTACTGGGGATAGAACCCAGGGGCATTCTACCTCCAAAATACACCCTGAGCCTTATTTTCTCTTTCTGTCTTCCTTCCTTCCTTCCTTCCTTCCTTCCTTCCTTCCTTCCTTCCTTTCTTTCTTTCCTTCTTTCTCTCTTTCTCTTTCTTTCTTTCTTTTCTTCTTTCTCTCTTTCTCTTTCTTTCTTTCCTTCTTTCTCTCTCTCTCTCTCTTTCTTTCTTTCTTCTTTTTTATGGTACTGGCGCTGGGACATAGAGGCATTCTACCCCCTAGCTACACCCTCAGCCCTATTTTTTAACCCTATTTCGAAACAAGGTCTCACTAAGTTGCAAACGGCCTCACTAAGTAGCCGAGGCAGTCTGTAAACCGCCATCCTCTTGTGTCAGCTTCCCAAATTCTGGGATTACAAAACCAGCCCTTATTTTTATTTTTTTTATTTTGAGACAGATTCTTACTAAATTGAGATCTGGGCTTGAACCTATGATCCTCCTGTCTCAGCCCCCAAGTTCTAAGATTACAGGTGTGTTTCACCATGTCTGAGTTGCTTATTTATTATTTATTTATTTTATTATTATTTTTTTGTGTGTGTGGTACTGGGGACTGAACCCAGGGACATTCTATTTCTGAGCTTTATTTCTAGCCCTATTTCAACTCAATTTTTTTTTTGTTAACTCTAATTTTGAAACACTGTCTCACTAAGTTGCAGAGGGCCATAAACCATGATCCTCCTGTCTCAATCTCCCAAGTACTGGAATTACAAACATGCACCACTGCCCCCAATTGCTTTATTATTTATTTATTGTACTAAAAATTGAACTCAGACTGGGTGTGGTGACGCAGGTTTGTAATCCCTGCACTTGGGAGGCAGAGACAGGAGGATCACACAGGTTTGAAGCTAGCCGCGCTGGTTTAAGAGACCCTGTTTCCAAATTTAAAAAAGTATAAAAATAGGTCTGGGAGTGTAGCCCGGTAGTAGAAGGGTTTTCAGGAACCACTGTACCACCAAAAGAAAAAAAAAATTGAACTCAGGAAATTATGCATGTATGGCAAATATTGCACCTCTGAGCTACATCCTCAGCCCTTTTCATTCTATTTTATTTATTTTTATTTTATTTTATTTTATTTTGCAGTACTGGGAATGGAACCCAGGGGCATTCTACCTCCAAGCTACACCCCCAGCCCTATTTTTCACCCTTTATTTTGAAACAGGGTCTCAGTGAGTTGCAAAGGTCCTCACTAAGTAGCTGAGGCTGTCCACGAACCGTGATCCTTCTCTCTCAGCCTCCCAAATGCTGGGATTACAAGTGTGGGCCACCAAACCCGGCTGGCCTCAAACTGTTGATGCTCCTGCCTTTGCTCCCAATGAACTGAGATTAGATTAGATGTGTGCCACTGTCCCTGGGCAAATTTACTAAGCAAACAAAGTATAAAATGCCCTAGAACAACTGAAATGTTAGTGTACAACAAAAACGCCTCTATTCCCAGTGAGGAGTTGTGGAACTCCCAAAGCCTAAAGGAGAGGGAAGGCTGGGAGTGGTGGTGGCACACACCTATGATCACAGTATGAGAATCTGAAACAAATGGCCTCCTCAGCTACTTAGTGAGGCTCTCCACAACTTAGTGAGACCTTGTTTCAAAATAAAAAAAATAAATAGTGCTGGGGGTTTAGCTTGAAGTTAGAATGCTACTGGGTTCCATTCCTAGTACAGAAAGAAAGAAAGAAAGAAAAGAAAAGAAAAGAAAAGAAAAGAAAAGAAAAGAAAAGAAAAGAAAAGAGGAAATAAAAATAAAATCAAGGCTGGGTGTGGTGGCACACACTTGTAATCTAAGCATTTGGGAGGCTGAGACAGGAGGATCACGGTTCGAAGACAACCTCAGCTACTTAGTGCAACTCAGTGAGACCCTGTTTCAAAATAAAGAATAAAGCCGGGCGTGGTGGCGCACGCTTGTAATCCCTGCACTTGGGAGGCTGAGACAGGAGGATCGCGCAGGTTCGAAGCCAGCCTCAGCTACTTAGTGAGGCTCTCAGCAACTTAGTGAGACCCTGTTTCCAAATAAAAAATAAAATAGGTCTGGGAGTACAGCCCGGAGGTAGAAAGCCTATGGGTTCCACCCCCAGAACCACACACACACATAAATAAAAAAAAATAAAAAATAGGGCTGGAGTTGTAGCTCAGAGGTAGAATGCCCCTGGGTTTCATCCCCGGTACCTCAAAAATAATAATAATAATAATAATAATAATAATAATAATAATAATAATAATAACCGGAAACCGCTGTGGTGGCGCAAGCTTGTAATTCCAGCATTGGGGAAGAGAACAGAGAATCTGGGTTCACGGATAACCTCAGCTACTTAGTGAGGCCCTTCGCAACTCAGTGAGATCCTGTTTCAAAAACTAAAAAGATTAGCCGGGCGTGGTGGTGCACACTTGTAATCCCCACGCTTGGGAGGCAGAGACAGGAGGATCGCTCAAGTTCGAAGCCAGTCGCGCACGCTGGCTTAGGAGACCCTGTTTCCAAATATAAAATGTAAAAATAGGTCTGGGAGTGCAGCCCGGAGGTAGAAGGGCTTCCAGGAACCCCAGTACCACCACAAAAAAAAAAAACCTAAAAAGATTAAAAAAAAATAGGACTAGAGGTAGCTCAGAGGTATAATGCCCCTAGGTTCTAGCCCCAGTACCACATATAAATAAGTAAATAAATAAATAAATAATAATAGGACTGGGGGCCATAGTGGTGCATGCTTTTTTTTTTTTTTTTTTTGTACTTGGGATGGAACCCAGGGGTTTTCTACCCCTGGACTACACTCCCAGACTTATTTTATATTTTATTTGCAAACAGGGTCTCACTAAGTAGCTGAGGCTGGCTTCGAACCTGGCTGATCCTCCTGTCTCAGCCTCCCAAATGCTGGGATTACAAGTGTGTGCTACCATGCTTGACAGCTTTATTTTACATCATATTGGGGTACAGAGTATCAGAAATATACATGCACACAACTCTTGGTGCCCTCCCCACTGGGTCCTCGCTTTCCTCCCCCCTCACTTGTCTTTGAGGTTGGAACTGGCAATTTTGTGTACGTTCATGGCATTATTTCTACTATTGCATGCTTTGTGACTTTCTACCCCTCCCGAGACCTCCCTCCTCACTGCCCCGGAGTGATCGTCTGATGCCGCACTTATTTCCGAATCTCTCTCTAGTTTCCACGTCTAAGACAAAACATACATCTGTTTGTTTTCTGAGACTGGCTATATTTACTGTGGATAATATTCACCAGTTCCATCGAGTTTCTTGCTAATTTGGTGATTTTGTTCTTCTTTATTGCTGAGTAATTTTTTTGTGTGTGTGGTACTGGGGTTTCTGGAAATCCTTCTACTTCCGGGCTACACTCCCAGACCTATTTTATACTTTTTTATGGAAACAGGGTCTCTTAAGCTGGCGTGGCTGGCTTCGAACCTGCGCGATCCTCCTGTCTCCACTCCCCAGGCGTGGGGATTACAAGCGTGCGCCACCACGCCCGGCTGCTGAGTAAAACTTCATTGTGTGTATATACCAAAGGATGATCTTCTCATCCATAACGCACACCTAGACTGCTTCCATAATTTCGCTAATGTAAATCATGCTGCTGTGAACATGGACATACAAGGTTTTTGTGGTGTGTGTTAGTACTGAGAACCAGGGGCATTCTACCTCTGAGCTATATCCCCAGCCCTATTTATTTTATTTATTTATTTATTTATTTACTTATTTATTTATTTATTTATTTATTTCAGTACTGGAGATGGAACCCAGGGGCATTCTACCTCCAAGCTACACCCTAAACCGATTTTCTATTCTGTATTTTGAAACAGGATCTCACTGAGTTGCAAAGAACCTTACTAAGTAGCTGAGGCTGTCCTTGAACCATGATACTCCTCTCTCAGCCTCCCAAATGCTGGGATTACAAGCGTGCACCACTAAGCTCGGTTCTATTTTTATTTACTTGTTTGTTTGTTTATTTATTTATTTATTTATTTATTTTTGTGGTACTGGGGTTCCTAGAAACCCTTCTACCTCCGGGCTACACTCCCAGACACCTATTTTTTATATTTTTAAAATTTGGAAACAGGGTGTCTTAAGCCAGTGAGACTGGCTTCGAACCTGCAGGATCCTCCTGTCTCCACCTCCCAAGTGCAGGGATTACAAGTGTGTGCCACCACGCCTGGCACTATATTTTATTTTGAAACAGGGTTTCTCTAAATTGTGGAGGGCCTCACTAAATTTCTGAGGCTGGCTGCTAACCTGTAATCCTACTGTCTCAGTCTCCCAAGCACTGGGATTACAAGTGTGTGCCACCTCGCCTGGCTTTAAGTATTTATTTATTTTGTGGTGCTGGAGATGGAACCCAGGGGCACTCTACCACTGAGCTATACCCCAGTCCTATTTTTTTATTCTTTATTTTGAAACAGGGCCTCACTAAGTTGCAGAGGGCCTCACTAAATAGCTGAGGCTGGCCACGAACAACATTTCCCCCATAATAGCCTCCCAAGTACTGGGATTACAAGCGTCGGCCACCAGCAGCGGGAGGGGTATAACTTGGAGGTCAAATGCCCCTAGGTTTCCTACCCAGTAGAGCAAAATATAAAATAAAAAAAAGAAGACTTCCGGGAAGATGGTGACGGAGAAAAGCGGGGCTTACGAGCCCTGCTAACAACCAATCTCTATTACCACAAAATCAGCGCCTTTCTTAGCCAGAAAACACCATCAGCAGAGAAACAAAAAATGTAATTACAAGGGACAGAGAAAAAGAGGGCTGGAAAAACAAGACACCAGAAAGAAACCTGCAGATACCAGCAAAAGCCACGCTTTCTCGGCATCTGCATTTTCGCAGTTAATAGGCAATATCTCAAAGTGAGAAATAAGCCCCGAGAGAAGGTGTGCTCGCTGGTCAAAAGCATCTTTCCACTTCTAGATATTCTTGCATAACTATTATTCTTCTAGTATTCTTTTAACTCCCTATACGAATTGCTCCAGTGATGTGAAATTAGAACTATGAATGAAATTGAGTCCGTAAAAATAAATTCTCTAATAATTTGTCTAAACGTCCTTGGCTTTGCTCAATAGTAATGAAAAGACTGGCCAGAATTCAGGTACTGTGATAAGCACCCCAGCTGCAGCAATCACAAATGGCCTCCGACCTTCATCACTATCCATTAACTCCGGCAAAGTAGCTCAGTTCAAAGTAATCGTTTACCCTTGAAATCCTGCCTAGAGACAGAGAAAAACCTTGTGTGTGACCTTAAAGCAATTTAGTTGATAAACAACTTAGCTGCCCAAATACAATAGACCCAAAGAAAAAGACTGTTGACTGACCACATAGTTAGAAATGAATATGACTAAATAAAGGACAGACGTTCTAAATATATATGTATGAAGGAAAGGAAATACCATAAGAGTAAGAAAAGCATTTTTCATGAAGAAGAGCTTATCATAAGAAAGTCCCAACTGGGAAAGGAAGGAATTAAAAAGTTAAAAGCAGGCTGCAGAGAGTTTGTGACAGAGAAATGGATTATTAAAGATGAGTAGGCTTTTAATAGGCTTGTTGTCTAAAGAAGAGTGCTCAGCAGTTAAGGAAATACATCTGACAATTAGAACTAAGAACCTTGTGGTGTTGTTTTGTGGTATTTTGTCTGCCAAACTGTGTTGTGAGTATGCTTAAGCTTTCAGATTTAGAAGATAAGATGCCAACACCTGAAGAAACTCCATCACATCCACCTGAATCACCACATTTCCCCACACTTGCTATATGAACTGAGCCCAAAAAGATGGAAAAGTTCCAGGAAAAGTTAAAGAAGATTCCCCGAGAAGCTCCCAAGCCTTGACTATTCTGGGAGGCTGCCACCTGGAACTGCTTATCTGCAAGACCTTGGAGAGGAACAGGAGTTAATTCTTCGAGGGCCAACAGCCAGCTGAAAGACACCCACCCCCCTTGTTCTCTTAACTTTACTGGTGAAGTGTATAAATTTCTTGGGGTTTTTGTAATAAAGTGTCATTGGCTCAAAAAGCCTTTGTCCACCTCAGGTTCTTTCCAAAGCGTCGTCATTTAGGGACCTAAAGAAAATTCAGTCCCTAAAGGGAAAGAATCGCTGCAGATAAGATTCTGCAGTACTTCACCTGCCTTTTGCCCCATCTTTCTGAGGATTTGACCGGGAGCGGACAATTAACGACCCGACTGAGCTTAGTCTGTGACAGAAACCAGACCACAGTGCTGCAGCCAGAGCCGCGGCGTGAAGTGGCGGGCACCATTTTCCCTTGCAGCACCAGGCTCCAGAGAGGAGGGGAACTCAGAATGGACCTCAGAGGCAGAGAGGAGATACGCCGGCCTCACGGTCGAGGACACAGCAGCAGCAGCGAGCTCACCAGGCAGCACCAGACCAATGCACTAAACAGCCCACCAGGCTCCAGAGAGGAGCGGCAGACAGCGAGCCATGGTGAGCCGCTGTGGATCAGCCTGGAGGAATTCGGAAGATTTCTTGGCGCAGGGAGCATCTAAAGCTCCCAGAGGCTGGGCTCAGCACAGCCTGCAGGGACTCAGAGCGGAGCTCAAAAACAGAAAAGAAATACACCAGCCTCACGGCCGAGGGTGGGGCAGCAGTGCCATATTGCCACCGGCAGCAGCAGCAGCAGCGAATTCACCGAGTCCACTACAGCTCCATCTGTGCACTCAACAACAGTGAGTCAAATTGTGGCCCCCAGAGGAGAAATCCCAGTACTGTACTCCCAGGGACTTGACCCAGTGAGGGAGTGGCGGTGGCAGAGATATCACACCATAGGAGAACGCCCAACCTGGCACCCCCCATAGTCTAAAGCAGCCTTGATTGACTCCCTGGGTCTGAGACTCTGTGATACAACCCAGTAAAGGAGTAGTGGGGACTGAGATACCACAGACTCGAGATCCAGAGCACCTTAAGTGAAGTCATAGTGACCCAAGGGAAGAACCCAGAGAAGGCACAAACTTCCGAAATCATGGGAAAGAGGAATAACACTGGAGCAATGAATGCCCACAACCCCACAACATCAGAACCTGATAAAACAGAAATCCAGAGATTTCTAGAAGATCAAATCAGAAAAATAACTGTAGAAATAATAACTGTAGAAATAACTGTAGAAATCAACAATCTTTTCAAGGAAGTAATAGCAGAAAATTTTCCAAACATAGAGCAAGAGGTCGATACACAGGTCCAGGAAACTTATAGAACTCCCTTTAGACAGGATCAGAGAAGAGGATCCCCACGCCACATAATTGTCAAAATGACCAATGTGGAAGCCAAGCAGAGAATCTTAAAGGCAACAAAAACAAAGGGCCAAGTGACATTCAGAGGCAAACCAATTAGAATCACTCCAGACTTCCCAAACCAAGTCATGAGAGCCAGAAGGGCTTGGAGTAACATATTCCAAACTCTGAAAGAAAACAACTTCCAGCCAAAAATTTCCTACCCAGCAAAACTTTCTATCAAAATAGATGGGGAAATAAGAAGCTTCCATGACAAGCAGAAACTGAAGGAATTTATGTCTTCAAAACAAGCGCTAGAGAAAATACTCAAAGAGATTAACTACAAAGAAGAAATAGGTAACACACACCAGAACCAGAGAAACAAGATTTTCCATCCAACAGACAACTAAGATTGGTTATCTGTGGAGAGTCATTATTTATGTTAGTCTTTTATCTATCCCTAAATTGTATTGTTTGCTTTTATTGTTGCTAATTTTTAGGATTTCTAGTTGGAATATTAATATACCTTCAGATATAGCATTTAGAAATATTTTATCCCATTCTATCAGTAACTTTTAACTCTGTTTACATTGTCTTTGGATATACAATTTTTTTTTTATTTTTTAGAGAGTTTGTTTACCCTTCTGTTGCCTGTGCCATTGAAATCATATCCAAGAAATCACTGCCAATTTCAATGTTGTGAGGTTTTATGACCCAGATTTTCTTCTAAAAGTTTATAGTCTTAAGATTTATATTTAGATCTTTTATCTATTTTGAGTTAATATTTGTATATGGTGTTAGGTAAGGGTCCAATTTTATTATTTTTTCATGTAATTATTATTTTTCAACAATGTTTAGTCAAAAGATTATTATTTCCCCCACCAAATGTTCATGGAAACCTTGTAAAAAATAACTTGACAATATATGGAAGAATTTATCTCTAGGCTTTTATTTAACTCCAATGGTTTATATATCTGCCTTTAGAACAGTACTACACTGTTTCAATTATTGTAGCCTTATGTGGTTTGAAATCAGAAAATATGAAATCAGAAAATATGTATCTTCTAGCTTTGTTCTTTTTCAAGATAGTTTTGGGTATCTAGAGTCCATATTCCATATTGGATAGAGTTTTTTTCTGAAAAATAATTATATAAATATATGATAGTTTCTCCTAAAAAAAATAGAAAAAAAATATTCTCTGGTAAGAAAGAAAGAAAAAAGAAATACTGAAATGTTTCTTTAAGTCATCAAAAGCTTGGTATCAGACAAATGAAACTGTTATGTGAGATTATCATTTTAAATTTTGGATAAATTGCTATAAAACTAGATGTCAACCACTAAGCCAAGCATGGGAAGGAGGGATGGGGAGAGAATGGGGTGGGGATCGGGTGAGGGCTGACTGGGTGATGTGTGCATGTATGTCTACAAAAGTATTATCTTTATACCATTATGGTGTATGAATACAGTGCACCAATAATAAAAAATTGAGGAACTAAAATAAATAAATAAATAAATAAAATAAAAAAGATAAATAAATAAAATCTGGGTGTGGTGGTGCACACTTGTAATCCCAGCATTTGCGAGGCTGATAGAGGAGGATCACAGTTCGCAGACAGCCTCAGTTATACTGTGAGGCCCTTTGAAACTCAGTGAGACTCTGTTTCAAAGAATAAAAAATAGCAATGGGGGTATAGCTCAGAGGTAGAATGCCCCTGGCTTCCATTCCAAGTACCACAAAACAAACAAACAAACAAACAAACAAACAAACAAACAAAGAAATGGCTGATAGAGCTAGCATTTGAGAGGACCTGGCTTCCATCCACAGCATCACAAGCAAAAAAGAAAAACAGCAACAACAAAACGAAACAGGTTCTCCATGGACATAGCCCCTAATTGTTCACTGGCAGAAATTTCCAGTATTGCTCTAGGAAGTTACATTTCCAAGAAATGCTGTTTATAATTTTTACCTTCAAGGAAATAATTTTCAGTTCCAGCAGCATGTCCTCACATTAGGCTTATTGCTAGTAATGGCTGTGCCAAGACAGTACTGCCAAGTACAACCTTCTTGAGTGACCTTAAAAAATTAAGTGAGTGCCAGGCGTGGTGGTGCACACTTGTAATCCCCGCGCTTGGGAGGCGGAGACAGGAGGATCGCGCAGGTTCAAAGCCGGGCCACTCTGGCTTAAGAGACCCTGTTTCCAAATTTAAAAAAAAGTATAAAATAGGTCTGGGAGTGTAGCCCGGATGTAGTAGGGTTTCCAGGAACCCAGTACCACACACACACACACACACACACACACACACACACACACACACACAAACTTATGCCAGCTGTGAATGGTGGTGCATGCAAAAATACCAGTACTTGGGAGGCTGAAACAGGAGGATCGCAAGTTCACGGTCAGCCTCAGTAGGACTGGGTGTGTAGCTTGGAGGTAGAATGTCCCTGGGTTCCATCCCCAGCACAACAAAATAAAAATTATTAATGGAAAATTAAAAAAAAATTTTGGCGGTACTGCGATGAAACCCGGGGGCATTCTACCTCCGAGCTATACTTCCAGCCCTATTTTTAATTAATTAATTAATTAATTTATTTATTTATTTATTGTGGTACAGGGGATGGAACCCAGAGGCATTCTACCTTCAAGCTACACCCCAGCTCTATCTTTTATTCTTTATTCTTTATTTTGAAACAGGATCTCACTGAATTGCAAAGGGCCTAAGTAGCAGAGGCTGTCCTGGAACTGCGGTCCTCCTGTCTCAGCCTCCCCAGCGTGGGGATTACAAGCGTGCGTGACCACACCCTGCTTTGCTAACGGGAATTTTACATCTCATGGAATTTGTTCCTATCTTCGACCTGTCAAGGAAAGTTGATCCCAGCCTCTTTTGCCTTCATCGTCCCCTGCATATTTTACTAAACTCCTCAGGAAATTATAACCCTGCAGACTAAGATGCTTCTTAGTTCATTTAGGAGATAAATCATACAACCAAGTTCCCATAGAAACACAACTTTAAGTGTATGTTAACATAGTCAGAGATGGTTGTTGTGCTGCAAGCCTGTAATCCCAGTACTTGGGAGGCTGAGACAGGAGGATCACAGATCTGAGGCCAGCCTCAGCAACTTAGTGAGAACCTCCACAATTTAGTGAGACTGTTTTAAAATAAAAGAATAAATAGGGCTGGGGGTATAGCTCTGAGGTAAAATATCCCTGGGTTCATTCTCCAGTAACACACACACACACACACACACACACACACACACACACACACACTATAATAGCCAGGCATGGCAGTGCATGCCTCAAATTTTAGTAGTTGGGAGGCTGAGACAGGAGGGAGGATAAGAGACTTAAGGTCAGTGTCAGAAATTTAGCAATACTTCAGCACCTTAGAGAGAGCCTGTTTTCAAATTAAAAAGAAAAATAGAACTAGGGGTGTGGCTCAGAGTTAGAATGCCTCTGAATTCAATCCACTGACACATATACACTGTGTGTGTGTGTGTGTGTGTGTGTGTGTGTGTGTGTGTATTTTTTTTCAGTACTGGGGACGGAATCCAAGGGCATTCTAACTCCAAGATACACCCCCAGCCCAATTCTCAATTCTCTCTCTCTTTCTTTCTTTCTTTCTTTCTTTCTTTCTTTCTTTCTTTCTCTCTCTCTCTCTCTCTCTCTTTCTTTCTTTCTTTCTTTCTTTCTTTCTTTCTTTCTTTCTTTCTTTCTACTTTTTTGTGGGTCTGGGGATGGAACCCAAGGGTATTTGATCTCCGAGCTACACCCACTGTCCTATTTTTTATTCTTTATTTGGAAATAGGGTCTCACTAAGTTGCAGAGGGACTCACTAAGTAGCTGAGGCTGCCCGCGAACTGCGATCCTCTGTTCTCAGCATCCTGAATGCTGGGATTACAAACATGTGCCAACACGCCCGGCTCGCTGTATATTAAAATGTACATACCATGGTGGCACACAGCTGTAATCCCTGTACTTGGGAGGCTGGGATTGGAGAATCACAGATTTGAGGGCAGCCTCAGCAAGTACAAGACTATCAAAAAAATAATGAGACTATTTTTCCAAATAAGAAATAAAATCAGACAATCCAGGCGTGGTAGCATACGCTTGTAATCCCAGTATTTGGGAGTCTGAGACAGGAGGAACGCGGTTCATTCCTAATCTACTTAGTGAGGTCCTCTGCAACTCAGTGAGGCCTTGTTTCAAGGATAAAAATAAAGCTGGGCGTGGTGGCGCACGCTTGTATCCCAGCACTTGGGAGGCTGAGACAGGAGGATCACACAGGTTCAAAGCCAGCCTCAGCTATTGAGTAGGGCTCTCAGCAACTTAGTGAGATCCTGTTTCCAAATAAATTATAGAATAGGGCTGGGGTATCGCCCAAGGTAGAAAGTCCCTGGGTTCCACCCCCTGGTACTACACACACAAAAATCTAAAGAATAAAAAATAGGGAGCCAGGGGTGGTGGTACACACTTGTAATCCCAGCATTTGGGAGGCTGAGACAGGAGGATTATGGTTCGTAGCCAGCCTCAGCTACTTAGTGAGGCCCTCTGCAACTCAGTGAGACTCTCTTTCAAAATAAAGAATAAAAAAACTAGGGTTGGGGATGTAGCTCAGAGGTAGAATGCCCCTGGGTTCCATGACCAAGTTGGTTTCATCCCAGAAAAGTGAGGCTGGTTCAACATACACAAATCAATACATGTTATTCACCACATAAACAGAAATAAGAACAAAAACCACATGATCATATCAATAGATGCTGAAAAAGCACTTGACAAAATCCAACACCCATTTATGTCAAAAACACTGCAGAAAATTGGAACAGAAGGAACGTATTTCAACATCATTAAGGCAATATACAGCAAACCCAAAGCCAACATCATATTGAATGGGGGAAAACTGGAAGAATTTTCTTTTTTTTTTTTTTTTTTTTTTTTTTTTTTTTTTTTTTGGTGGTCCTGGGGTTTCTGGAAGCCCTTCTACCTCCGGGCTACACTCCCAGACCTATTTTTACATTTTTATTTGGAAACAGGGTCTCTTAAGCCAGCGCGCGCGGCTGGCTTCGAACCTGCGCGATCCTCCTGTCTCCGCCTCCCAAGCGCGGGGATTACAAGCGTGCGCCACCACGCCCGGCTGGAAGAATTTTCTAACAACATTCTTCATAGACCTAGAAAAATCAGTTATGAATTTTATATAGAGAAAGAAAAGACCCAGAATAGCCAAAGCAATTCTCAGCAATAAGAACCATGCAAGAAGCATCACAATTTTGGACTTCAAATTATACTATAGAGCAATCGTAGTAGAAAACAACATGGTAATGACACAACAGGCAGACTGACCAGTGGAACAGAATAGAAGATAAGTTGCAGAGGGCCTCACTAAGTAGCTGAGGCTGGCTTTAAACCTGTGCGATCTTCCTGTCTCAGCCTCACAAGTGTGGGGATTACAAGTGTGTGCCACCACACCCAGCTAATATTGCTCTTATTTTATTTTATTATTATTATTTTTAAAATTTATTTTTTTTTTTTGCGGATCTGGGGATGGAACCCAGGGGCATTCAACCTCTGAGCTACACCCCCTGGGCTATTTTTTATTCTTTATTTTATTTTTTAGTATTATTTATTTTTTGGTGGTACTGGGGTGGAACCCAGAGGCTTTCTACCTCCAGGCTATACTCCCAGACCTATTTTATACTTTATTTGGAAACAGGGTCTCACTAAGTTGCTGAGAGCCTCACTAAGTAGCTGTGGCTGGCTTTAAACCTGCGTGATCCTCCTGTCTCAGCCTCCCAGGCGCGGGGATTACAAGCGTGCGCCACCATGCCCGGCTTTTTTTTTTTTTTTTTTTAAAGAAGTTGTATTAAAAAGAGAGAAATACAGGAGATAGTTACAGCCCTGTGCCGGAGAGGGGCACAAGGGAGCAATTCAAATGAATATACCCTTCTTTATTTTGAAACAGGATCTCACTAAGTGCGGAGGGCCTCACTAGGGAACCACGATCCTCTGTTCTCCGCCTCCCAAATGCTGGGATTACAGGAGTGTGCCACCATGCCCAGCTTCTGTTTGAAGACTTCTATATTTGTTCTGTTACAGGTTGTGTTATATCATCTATGAAAAATCACTTTGGGTATTTCCAACAAGAATTCATAAGTAGAGCTTCTCTTCTGTGAGTTTGTGCATGTCCATTGAGGTGTAAGAATGATGTAGGAAACCAGGCGTGGTGGCGCACGCTTGTAATCCCAGCTTTCGGGAGGCTGAGACAGGAGGTTTGTGGTTCACGGACAGCCTCAGCTAGTTAGCGAGGCCCTTCGCAACTCAGTGAGACCCTGTTTCAAAATATAGATTAAAAATAGGGTTGGGGGCCGGGCATGGTGGTGCACGCTTGTAATCCCCGCACTTGGGAGGTGGAGACAAGAGGATCGCGCTGGTTCAGAGCCAGTCTCCCTGGCTTAAGATATATATATATATATATAGTAGGTCTGGGAGTGTAGCCTGGAGGTAGAAGGGCTTCCAGGAATCCCAGTACCAGCAAAATGCCCCTGGGTTCCATCCCCAGTAACACACACACACACACACACACACACACACACACACACACACACACACGAATGTCGTAGGGGTTTTCCACACAGATTAGAAAGGGTATTCTTTCAAAGTAGGTCCTCAAGTTTATTTATTTTTTTTTTAATTTTGTGGGTTTGGGGATAGAACCCAGACGCATTTGACCTCCAAGCTACACCCCCTGCCCAATTTTTTATTCTTTATTTTGAAACAGGGTCTCACTGAGTTGTGGAGGGCCTCACTAAGTAGCTGAGGCTGTTCGCAAACCACGATCCTCCTGTCTCAGCCTCCCGAATGCTGGGATTACAAGCGTGTGCCACCACGCCTGGCTTCTCAGGTTTAAATATTATAGGAATGGTAGAAGAATCAAAATTCATTATAGTCACAATATCTTTTTTTTTTTTTTTTTTTGGTGGTACTGGGGTTTCTGGAAACCCTTCCACCTCCAGGCTCCACTCTTAGACCTATTTTATATATATATATTTTTGAAACAGGGTCTCTTAAGCCAGCGAGGCTGGCTTCGAACCAGCGCAATCCTCATGTCTCCGCCTCCCAAGCGCTCGGGGATTACAAGCGTGCGCCACCACGCCTGGCATATCATGTCATTTTAAGTCACAATTTATACCACAAGCATTTTGAGTTCTCTACAGTGTGTTTTCCCTCACATTAAAAACTGCAAAGCCAGGCGTGGTGGTGCACGCTCGTAATCCCAGCTCTTGGGAGGCCGAGACAGGAGGATTGCACAGGTTTGAAGTCAGCCTCAGCTACTTAGTGAGGCTCTCAGCAACTTAGTGAGACCCAGTTTCTAAATAAATTACAAAATAGGGCAGGGGTTATAGCCCAGAGGTAGAAGCCCCTGGGTTCCACCCCTCAGTACCCCAAAAATAAAATAAAATAAAAACTGCTGAGAAAAGCAGGGTGTGGCAGTGAAATGGGGGTTTCTTGCGAGAAAACCCCGGCGAGTTCTTGTCTACGGAGAGCAAGTTCTTATCTACGGAGAGCAAAGAATGACACCCGCAGACCTCAGGAAGGGGAGTAAAAGGTTTATTGGAAGCAGCAGGGAATGGGGTAAGGGTGGCTGAACACCCCCAAAGGGGCTGGAACTCTGGGTCCAGCAGCTGCCTTCAGGACAATACTTGAGAGTAGCCCAAGCCGAATTGCCTTCAGGAGCAGGCTGCTTTCTTCCGGAGTCCACGGGATCTGCCAGAAGGGAATAGAGAAAAGTGGCTGAACACCCCATAGGGGCTGTCAGAACTCCGGGGTCCAGTAGCTGCCTTCAGGGTCACTACCCGAGTGTCGCCCGAGCCAAGTGCCCATCAGTTGTAGTTCCACGCGATCTGCCAGAAAAGAGGTGCAGGTCACCCCTAGGGGTCTGGTCAGCCTAGATGTCCAGCAGAGGCCTTCAGGTCACTACTCAAGAGTCGCCCGAGCCACGTGCCAGATGCACTCTGCCTTCTCTCAGGGCCAACACGACCTGCGAGAGAGAGAACAGCTCCCCAAAAGGGGAGGGGGTCCTGAGTGGGAATTCCCCGCTTTTGCCATCTGACTGGCCGATGCCTGACCGCTTGCAAGTCCGTTTGTGGTTAGGGTGACTTTGAGATTGCAAGGAGAATTTGCATAGGACATTTGCAAGTTCTTTGAAGGGTCTCCTTTCAGGAATGCCAGACTTGCTTGGTGGGTTTGTTGATTAGGAAACTCAGGATGACTTTGTGAAGCTTTGACCTTATCTCTGAACCTTTAGAGTTTCAGGTATCTGTTGTCTCTCAGGAAACTCAGGATGGCTTTGTGAGGCTCTGGTCTTCTTATCTCTGAGCCTTTGGAGTTTCAGGCATTTGTTGCCCCTCAGGGAACTCAGGAAATTAACTTTTTTCTACCAAGGCCTTTTCCCTATCTGCCTATTTCCTTTCTATCTCCTCAGCAGCACATGCTTGTAATCCCAGAATTCGGGAGGCTGAGACAGGAGGATCTTGGTTTGTGGATAGCCTTAGCTACTTAGTGAGGCTCTTTGCAACTCAGTGAGATCCTGTTTCAAAATAAAGAAGAAGAAAAAAAAAAAAAAGCTAGGCGTGGTGGCACAGGTTTGTAATCCCAGCATTTGGGAGGCTGAGACTAGAGGATATGGTTCACAGACAGCCTCAGCTACTTAGTGAGGCCCTCTGCAACTGAGTGAGACCCTGTTTCAAAATAAAGAATAAAAAATAGGGCAGGAGTTGTAGCTTAGAGGTCAAATGCCCCTGGGTTCTGTACCAGTATTGGGAAAGATTTCCAATTTAAAAAAGTATGGTTCGTAGTGAAGAAAGCCAGGGGCTGTTGGGAGAAGGCCAGCAGATTTCTGCATGGATAATTAGCAAAAGAATAGAAGGAGCCAAGGGCCTTTTTACATTTCTGAAGAGAGGCAGAGTTCCTCAAGGATGGGAGGAAATCCCAGATTGGGATAAACAACTAAACACATCTTGGGAGTGTAACAAAAGGCATGGGGGTCTGTGCCCCAGACATGGCTGCCCCCCACCCTGCAGAGGGGGTGGATCTGGCTGGGATGGAGATGGAGCAGATACCTGGGCTAGGGCAGCATATCTACATATCAAAGGATAAGAACACTCAGCAGGGACTTTAGGTGTATTCTCTCCAAACATTTTTGAATGTCATGGGGCTGTAACTACCTTCTGTATTTCTTTTAAATAAACTTCTTTAAATCTTCAGCAAGAGTCCGGGCTAATGTGTATTTTCCCTTAGCTAAGGACAAGAACCCGCGGTTTTTCTGTTTTGGGTTTTTTGTGTGTGTGTTTTGAAGAAAATTGTGTCCAGAACCCTTAACATGGGCCCTCGGGGACAGTTTCCCCAAAACCATATCATCTCAGACTGTAACAGTTTCCATCTTCAGACCTGCAAAAAAATAATAAAATAAAAAAGAAAGTGAGAAAGAAAGAAAGAAAAAAGGAAGCAAATAAAGAAACAAGTAAGGAAAAAACCAAAAGTGGGGCTGTGGGGTATAGCTTGGAGGTAAGATGCCCCCTGGGTTCCATCCCCAGTACTGCAAAAACAAACAAACAAAAAACAAACAAACAAAAAACAACTGCAGAGAGAAGCTGGGTGTGGTGGTACATGCTTATAATCCCAGTACTTGGGAGGCTGAGACAGGAGGATCACACAGGTTCGAAGCCAGGGTTCAAAGCCAGCCTTAGCTACTTAATGAGGCTCTCAGCAACTTGGTGAAACCCTATTTCCAAATAAAACACAAAGCCGGGCATGGTGGCGCACGCTTGTAATCCCAGCACTTGGGTGGCCGAGACAGGAGGATCACATGGGTTCGAAGCCAGCCTCAGCTACTAAGTGAGGCTCTTAGCAATTTAGTGAGACCCTGTTTCCAAATAAAGTATAAAATAGGTCTGGGAGTATAGCCCAGAGGTAGAAATATACCTGTATTGTATGTATTGGGAAGAGATTTTAAAATATATTAATGTACCAGTATTGGGAAAGATTTCCAATTTTAAAAATATATCCTTTGTACTAGGAAAGCCAGGGCTAGCAGAAAGGAGGGACTTGTAATTTACATTTCTAAAGGGAAGGAAAGAAAGCTGGAGCCAGAAAAGAGGCTTCTTTACATTTCTAAAAGAGAAACAAATGGCCTAAGGAAAATCTGAAGAAATCCCAGATCCCGGATAAACAATTTCACACATCTTGGGGGATGGAACAAGAGGTGTAGAGGACTGTGTTTGGAGGCAGGACAGCCCCCCCTTCCGGGGCAAATCTGGCTGGAGACAGCAGAGACCGGGCTAGTATATCTACAGATCAAAGGACCTGCCTCGGACTTGGTAGGGATAAAAACACTTAGTAAACTGGAGTTCTTTGGAGTATTTTGTTCGAATTGCGCCCTTGTGCCCCTCTCTCAGGCACAGGGCTATAACTATATCCTGTATTTCTATCTTTTTAATAAACTTCTTTAAATCTTCAGCAACTGTCCAAGCTATGCATATTTATTCTTAGCTTAGGACAAGAATCCACGGTTTTTCTGTTTTTATGTTTGTGTGGTTGTGGTGGGGGAATTACTTCTCCCCTCACACAACAAACATATTTCACCGCAACAGAAAAGCCCCTTGGTTCCACCCCCAGTACCACAAAATAAAATAAAATAGGTCTGAGAGTATAGCCCAGGGGTAGAAGGCCCCTTGGTTCTACCCCCAGTACCACCAATACAAACAAACAAACAAACAAAAACAAAACAAAAACAAAAATTGCAGAGCAAATCCTAGCGTGGTGGTGCATGTAATGCCAGTACTTGGGAGGCTGAGAGGAGGACTGGAGGTTTGCAGTCAGCTTTAGATACGTTCTGAGGCCCTTTGCACCTTAGTGAGACTGTACCAGTATTGGGAAGAGGTTTCAAAATGTATTAATGTACCAGTATTGGGAAAGATTTCCAATTTTAAAAATATATCTTTGGTAGTAAAGAAAGCCAGGAGTGTCAGGAAAAAGGGCCTTTTTACATTTCTAAAGAGAAGTGCCAGGGATAAGGGCCTCTTTACATTTCTAACAAGAGACAAACTGCCTCAAGGATGGGAGGAAATCCCAGATCCCCGATAAGCAACTTAACACATTTTGGGAGTATTACATAAGGTGTGGGGTCTGTGCCAGAGACAGAACTGTCGGAGACAGAGCTGCCCCCCCTGCCTCAGAGCAGATACCTGGGCTAGGGCAGCATATCTACATATCAAAGGACCTGCAGCAGACTTGTTCGGGTTAAGAACACTCAGCATGCAGGGACTTTTGGGTGTATTCTTTGAATCGCCCCCCCATGCCATTTCTGAATGGCATGGGGCTTTAACTATCTTCTGTATTTCTATCGTTTTAATAAACTTCTTAAAATCTTCAGCAAGTGTCCGAGCTATGTGTACTTATCCTTAGCTCAGGACAAGAACCTGCACGTTTTATGTTTGCATGGTTTTGTTGGGGGGAATTATTTCTCCCCTCACACACACCGCAACATATTTCACTGTAACAGAGACCTTGTTTTTTTTTTGTGTGTGTGTGGTTGGGGATGGTACCCAGGGACATTCTACCTCCGAGCTACACCTCCAGCCCATTTTTTATTTTGAAACAGGGTCTCACTAAATTTTGAATGCCTCACTAAGTAGCTGAGGCTGTCCTTGAACTGTGATCCTCCTGTCTCATCCTCCCAAATGCTAGGATTACAAGCATATGCCACTATGCCTGGCTTGAGACCTTGTTTTAAAAAATAAAAAGAATAGGGCTGGGCGTGGTGACACATGCTTGTAACCCCCACTCTTGGGATGCAGAGACAGGAAGATCCCACAGGTTCAAAGCCAGCCTTAGCTATTTAGTGAGGCTCTCAGCAACTTAGTGAGACCCTGTTTCCAAATAAAATATAAAATAGGTCTGGGAATATAGCCCAGAAGTAGAAAGCTCCTGGGTTCCACCCCCAGTACTGCAAAAAAGTAAATAAATAAATTAATTAAAAAGAATAAAAAATAAGGTTGGTAATGTAGCTTGGAGGTAGAATGCCCTTGGATCCAATCCCCATTACCACAAAAAATAACTGCAGATATTAGCAGAATTTTTTTTTCTGGTCTGGGGATGGAACCCAGGGGCATTCTACCTCCGAGCTACACCCCATGCCCTATTTTTTATTCTTTTTATTTTGAAATCGGGTCTCACTGAGTTGCATAGGACCTCACTAAGTAGCCGAGGCTGTCCGTGAACTGTGATCCTCCAGGTCTCAGCCTCCAGAATGCTGAGATTACAAGCGTGCGCCACCACGCCCAGCTCCTTTTGTGTGTGTGTGTGTGTGTGAGTGTGTGTGTGTGTGTGTGTGTGTGTGTGTGTGTGGTATTGGGGATGGAACCCTTTTACTTCCAGGCTACACTCCCACACCTATTTTATATTTTATTTGGAAACAGGGTCTCTTAAGCCAGCAAGGCTGGCTTTGAACCTGTGCGATCCTCCTCTCTCAGCCTCCCAAGCGCAGGGATTACAAGCATGTGCCACCACACCCGGCTAGATATTAGCAGAATTTCTACACATATGCATTTCTTCTTTTTTTGTGGCATTGGGATTGAACAGAGGTCAGAAGCTATCAACTACTGAGGCTGGGAACATGACCACATTTCAGCATGTTTCCACTATGTCAAGTCATAGGAGTTGAGCCCCTTCCTGCAAAATACATGCTGTGTGACTTTATTCAGCCCAGACTTCTAGGAAATGCACATTAATCGAGTAAGAGAAAGCAGCTTTGTGATGACCTTTTGGTGGGAGGCATATAAGGGCAGAGGTAGGCAATCTCAGTGGCAAGGACTCTGGGGGCTGATGGGCTCTCTGTTCTGTGGTGGTGGGCTCACAGGTGCACTCATGTCCAAGTTGGTTTTTTTGTTTTGTTTTGGTATTGGGGATTGAACCTAGAGGCATTCTACCTCCAAGCTACACCCCCAGCCCAATTTTATTCGGAAACAGGGTCTCATTAGGTTTCTGACAGCCTCCCTACATTGCATAGACTGGCTTTGAACCTGCAATCCTCCTGTCTCAGCCTTCCAAGAACTGGGATTACAAGTGTGCACCACCACACCTGGACCATATGTCCAAGTTTGTACAATATTGTGTATATTGAATTGTTTTCAAGAGCTGTTGTGTGTAGCTGGGCTTGGTGGTGCAAGCTTGTAATCCTTGGGAGGTGGAGACAGGAGGATCCCGTAGGTTCGCTGGCTTAAAGAGACCTTGTTTCCAAATAAAATATAAAATAGTTCTGGGAGTGTAGCCCAGAGGTAGAAGGGTTCCATCCCCAGTACCACCAAAAGAAAAAAAAAAAAGCTGTTGTGTGAATTCATAGAAGACTTATCCCTCGATTTCTCCTAACTACTTTATTTTTGCAGTACTGGGGTTGGAAATCAGAGCCTTATACCTTTTAGGGTAGCACTCAACCATTGAACAATAGCCCTGCGCCCTCTGCCGGCTTCTGATAATATCCTTCCTGTTGGGTGTGGTGGTGCACGCTTGTAATCCCAGCATTTGGGAGGCTGAGACAGGAGATCATGGTTCTTGGACAGCCTCAGCTACTTAGTGAGGCCCTTTGCAACTCAGTGAGACCCTGTTTAAAAAAAAAAAATAGGGCTGGGGGTGTAGCTCGGAGGTACAATGCCCCTGGGTTCCATCCCTGGTAACAAACACACACACACACACACACACACACACACACACACACATCCTTTCAAGGTGAAGGAACTGGGAACACTTCTCATCTACACAGACCTCAAGGTTAGTACTGGCAAGCTTCCTTTGAAAAGGCTTGTTTTAGCTGGGCGTGGTGGCTCATGCTTGTAATCCCCGCGCTTGGGAGGCTGAGACAGGAGGACCACGTAGGTTTGAAGCCAGCCTCAGCTACTTAGTGAGGCTCTCAGCAACTTAAGTGAGACCCTGTTTCCAAATAAAATATAAAATGGGTCTGGGAGTATAGCCCGGAGGTAGAAAGCCCCTGGGTTCCACCCCCGGTACCACCAAAAAAAGAAAAAAAGAAAAGAAAAGGATATTTATTTATTTATTTATTTATTTATTTATTTATGGAATCCAGGGGCTTTCTACCTCTGGACTATACTCCCAGACCTATTTTTATATTTTATTAGAAACAGGGTCTCACTAAGTTCCTGAGAGCATCACTAAGTAGCCGAGGCTGGCTTCGAACCTGTGTGATCCTCCTGTCTCAGCCTCCCAAGAACGGCGGGGATTACAAGTGTGCAACACCACACCCGGCGAAAAGGCTTGTTTTAAATGGTGCTACTTTTAGAAAACACTCTTATAACATGGGTTTACTTTTTTGTGTGTGGTGCTGAGGATAGAACCTAGGGACATTTTACCTCCAAGAAATACTGCCAGCCCTACCTTTTCTTTTTCCTTTTATTATTTTATTTTGAAACAGTCTGAGTTGCGAAGGGCCTTGCTAATTAGCTGGTGCTGTCTGTGCTCCTCCAATCTCTACCTTCTGAATGCTGGGATTACAAATTTGTAATTTTTTTTTTGTGTGTGTGATACTGGGGAATGAACTCAGGGACTTTCTACTCCCAGGCTATACTTCCAGACCTATTTTATATTTTGTTTGAAAACAGGGTCTCACTAAGTTGCTGAGAGCCTAAGTAGCAGAGGATGGTTTTGTACCTGCAGGGATCTTCCTGTCTCAGCTTCCCAAGTACTGGGATTACAAGTGTGCGTCACCATGCCTGCCCTTTTTTTTGTTTTGAGGTACTGGTGGTGGAATCCAGGGACATTTTAACTCTGAGCTATACCCCCAGTCCTATATTTTATTTTGAAACAAAGTCTAAGTAGCTGAGGCTAGTGAAAAACCCATGATCCTCCTGTGTCATCCTCACGAATTTTGGGATTACAAGCATGGACCACCATGCTCAGCATTTATTATTATTATTTTGTGGTATTGGTGGTGGTACCCAGGGGCATTCTGTGAGCTTCAACCTCAGCCCTATTTTTTTTTTTCAGTACTGGGGATGAAACCCAGGGGCTTTTTACCACCAATCTACAGTTCCAGCCCTATTTTTTATTCTTTATTTTGAAACAGGGTCTCACTGAGTTGCAAAGGGCCTAAGTAGCTGAGGCTGTCCATGAACCATGATCTTCCAGTCTCAGCCTCCTAAATGGTGGGATTACAAGTGTGTACCACCATGTCTGGCCTTTTTATTCTTTCTTTCTCTTTTCTTTTTGTGGTGCTAGGATGAAATCCAGGGGCCTTCTACCTCTGGGCTACACTCCCAGACCTATTTTATATTTTATTTGAAAACAGGGTCATTGCTGGGCATGGTGGCGCACGCTTGTAATCCCCGCGCTTGGGAGGCAGAGACAGGAGGATCGTGCAGGTTCGAAGCCAGCCGTGCGCGCTGGCTTAGGAGACCCTGTTTCCAAATAAAAATGTAAAAATAGGTCTGGGAGTGTAGCCCGGAGGTAGAAGGGCTTCCAGGAACCCCAGTACCACCAAAAAAAAAAAAAAAAAAACCAACAACAACAAAAAAACCCCAAAAAACCAGGGTCTCATTAAGTTGCTGAGAGTCTAAGTACTTGAGGCTGGCTTTGAACCTATGCGATCCACCTGTCTCAGCCTCCCAAGCACTGGGATTACAAGTGTAAGCCACCACACCGGCCTTTTTTATTTTGAAGCAGGTCTCATTAAGTTCACAGGGCTTTATTAAGTAGTTGAGGTTGGCTGCAAACCTGGGATTCCTGTCTTAGCCTCCCAAGTCTGGGATTACAAACCTGTGATGCCATGCTTGGCTAGGATCTTTTTTTTTTTTTTTTTTTTTTTTTTTCTTTTGTGGTACTGGGGTTCCTAGAAACCCTTCTACCTCCGGGCTACACTCCCAACCTTTTTTATATTTTTATTTGGAAATGATCTCTTAAGCCAGCGAGGCTGGCTTTGAACCTGTGCAGTCCTCCTGTCTCTGCCTCCCAAGGATTACAAGCATGCACCACCACGCCCGGGACTATATTTTAGTCTTTTTTGTTTTTGGTGGTACTAGGGATGGAACCCAGGGGCATTCTACCTCTGGGCGACACTCTCAGCCCTATTTTTTATTCTTCATTTTGAAACAGGGTCTCACTGAGTTGTAAAGGGCCTCATCAAGTAGCTGAGGCTGGCCACGAACTGTGATCCTCCTGTCTCAGCCTCCCAAATGCTGGTATTACAACACGCCCACCTAGTCTTTTTATTATTGTTGATACTAGGGGTGGAACCCAGAGGCTTTCTACTTCCTGGCCATACTCTCAGACCTATTTTATATTTTATTTGGAAACAGGGTCTAAGTTGCTGAGGGCCTCACTAAGTAGCTGAGGCTGGCTTTGAACCTGAGCAATCCTCCCGTCTCAGCCTTCAAAGCGTGGGGATTACAAGCATGGGCCACCACGCCTGGCTTTTTTTTTTTTTTTTTGTGGTACTGGGGGTGGAACCCAGAGGCTTTCTACCTCCTGGTTATACTCCCAGAACTGTTTTTTTTTTTTTTTAATATTTTATTTGGAAACAGGGTCTCACTAAGTTGCTGAGAGCCTAAGTAGCTGAAGCTGGCTTCGAACCTATGTGATCCTCCTGTCTGAGCCTCCCAAGCGCGGGGATTACAAGCGTGCGCCACCACGCCCGGCTTTTTATTTTTGAAACAGGGTCTGAATTGCGAAGGGCCTAAGTAGCTGAGGCTATCTGTGAACTGTGATCCTCCAGTCTCAGCCTCCTGAACGCTGGAATTATAAGCATGCATCACCACGCCTTGCTGTGATCACTTTAATACCAGATCCTATATGAGGCAGTTGACTGTGGAATCCCTAGGGTAGAGTGAGGGACTAGAGGATTAGAAGACCCTAGCCCCATGAAGATTTAGATTAACAATATAGGATAGTATTAGGTGTGTAATAGGAATTAGGATTTAGAGTATAAGGTGATATTAGGTGAGATTAAAAGGTTAAGAAATAGGAAAATAGGATAGTAAGTGTGAAGAAAAGAATGACTTTGGAATAGAAAAATAAATAAGGGTTTTGATAGTATTTTTGAGTAAAAGTCGTAGGATAGTTTTTCTTGAGAAATATGTGGGTGTGTCTTTTATGAATTGCTTGAACTTTAGCTCCTGTACTTGGCTTATGCGAAGATGTGGCCTAGGTTTATAAAGAGATAAAAAGCCTGTAAAGAAATGAATTTTGAAAAGTTTAGAAGTATGCTTTGCTTTTGAAATATGCTTTTGGAATAGGAAGGCTAAAGAAAGTTGAAAGCATTTTTTTTTTTTTTTTTTTTTGGTGGTGCTGGGGTTCCTGGAAGCCCTTCTACCTCCGGGCTACACTCCCAGACCTATTTTTACATTTTCTTTAAAATTTGGAAACAGGGTCTCCTAAGCCGGCGCACGTGGCTGGCTTTGGACCTGCGCGATCCTCCCGTCTCTGCCTCCCAAGCGCGGGGATTACAAGCGTGCGCCACCACGCCTGGCATAAGTTGAAAGCATTTTACAAGTTCTCTGTTCCAGGAAGCTTGTAACCACGAACTAATTTGGGAATATGTGAGCAGAGGTTCCCCCCCACAGCATGAAAGTTTAGCAAAGATAGCTTTATAAGTTACTTAAGATAGAATAATGTTAACAGTGATATTAAGGAATTAAGATGGCTGAATGCAGAATGTAGTAACTTGTAAGATTTTAGTTGATTGACAAGTTCCTGTTTCTATGAATAATTTGCTTGCTCTAAGCAATAAGTGGCAGGATCTTAGTTGATTGACAAGTTCCTGTTTTTATTATAATTTGCTTGCTCTTGGCTTCTGTAAATTCAGAGAATGTCTGGACATAGTTCCTTTTCTTTTTTTTTTAACAATTTTTTTATTGAACATAAATAGTATACATTTAAACTATATTTGGTGCCCTCTCCCCCCGCCCCCGTTTTCCCTTCCCCCCTCCCACCAATGGTTGTCTAGGTTAACCATGTCTTATTCATAATTTTACACATGTTCAGATGTAGACCCTCATTAATCAAGATCAGCCTTCCTCCTCTCCTATCTTTCCATTCAACCTTTGCTGGTATTTCCCCTCCATTATCTGGAGTCCCACTGGTATCCTCTATGTTTCCTAGTTTGGGCATATTAGAGGAAATATATGTACCTTCTCCTTCTGTGCTTGGCTGATCTCACTTAACATAATGTTCTCCAGGGCTTTCCATCTTCTTGCAGATGATATAATTTTGTTCTTCTTTATGGCTGAATAGAATTCCATTGTGTGTATTTCCCACAGTTTTGCTATCCATTCATCTGTTGATGGTGGTCTGGGTTGGTTCCATATTTTGGCTATTACAAATTGTAATACTGTGTAATCACTGGCCATCAGGGAGATGCAAATCAAAACTACACTGAGATTCCATCTAACCCCAGTCAGAGTGGCAAGCATAAAGAAATCAAACAACAAATGCTGGCGAGGATGTGGGGAAAGAGGAACTCTTTTACACTGTTGGTGGGAATGCAAACTAGTTCAACCACTATGGAGATCTGTGTGGAGATTCCTAAGAAAGGTGGGAATAGATCCACCATATGATCCAGCTATACCACTCCTGGGTATCTTTCCAAAGGGGTTGAATTCAGACATAGTTCCTTTTCTTAAAAATATTGAGTAACCTTTCATGTTTGAAATGCTTTAAAAGTATCTGATGTTTAAAGTGCTTTTGGAATATATATGAATGCTATAGAAAGTTTAAATAATTTTATAAGTTCCTTTACTCTGAGAGGCTTGTAACTTCCTCATTTATTAGGAAACATCTGCTAGTCAGGCAGCCCCTGAAGCACGGGTACATACCCTGCCTCAGACTCTTGGCGGGCAATGACGTAGAAGGCAGCTCTTTGAAATTATTTGCTGTGATTCAGATGTGTGTGCTTGTTTTAAAAATTATTGGCTGTACTTGTTTACCAATTTATTTGATTGGATGTATCCTGTTCTTGGCGGGCTCTGATGTATGTAACCACTCCCTATTCTGGCTATAAATTCATAGCCCTCAGTGAGCTCGTGGTCGACCCTCGACCGAACTCCCTCGCCTACTAAAGGGGCTGCGGCGTGGCTAGGGCCACTCTCTGGTAGCCTATAATCCCCTGTGAGGTGACTGGTGAGTGACGTCTGGGCTTTGACCCCTGGCTAGCCAGGAAAGAGCTGCAGCACAATAAACCTCGCTTGTCTTTTGCATCTCTGAAGTGTCCTTCGTTATTTGGGGTGGTGGGCTTGTCTCGGACTCTTCAGTAGTATGTGCATAGATGAGACCCAGGCAAAGGACTTTGTTCTAGCAGTCCTGTCCTGCTTATGACTAGGAGCATCTTTTAAGTTGGCTCCATGCCCCAATGAAACTTCGAGTGACATAGCTTTGATCATACTCAGGAATCCTTTAGCCTAGGTTACATGGGTCCAGGAAGGCCTATAATCAACCTTGCTTCTTTGCCCTAACCACATACCAGATGAAAGCTTATCCTCCCAATCCTTACCAAGGCGGCTTTGTGAGTTGGGGTGTCAGTCCCACTGGTCCAGGCAGGAATGACTTGGGCCCCTATTTCAGCTCTGCTCAGGGCAGGGCAGAGCGCTCCAGCCCCAAACTGGTAGTGGGATGTCATGTCTTGTCTCCAGAAGAAGCAGGCTCTGAGAACATCTTTCTTGGCCTGTCACGTGGAGATCTCGAGTCCAAAGGAAGCAGAACCAGGCTGCCTGACCACACAGGTTAAAGTGAGATCAGCCCGAATGTCTCACCCATGCACTGCAGCTCAACGGTCCTGTCATCTGACCCACTTACCTCAGGCTTGGACTGAAGACAACAAAGGCCCACAGACCTCACCACTGTAATGACTTCAAATGACTGGAAGGAGAACTCTATGTAGAATAACAAAACTTTAACAAATAAGACAACAATGTGTGACAAATGATAGCAGGGAGAACACTGAAGTGCTGTTCAGCACAGTACTGATGCATTTTAGAAAAAGAGGCCAACTGCTCATGTACAAAAACCTCTTTGAGTCCTTTATTAATGTTTGGAGAGGCGTGGTACATACAATCAACAGCGTCACACCAGCTATGGAGTACAGAGAGAACCGAGAACGGACTTCAGAACAAGACCTCAGAGCACGGCAGTGCCACCTGCTCTGAACCCCGAGGCTCAATTCTGACACACACAGGACAAACAACAGAACAACTTCACTTGGAAATAGTTCTTTAAAAAAGTGACAGGAACTGATAGTTCGAACCCTTTTGTGAGATGTGGCAGCTCTCTTGGTGCTGTGGCACTACTGTAAAAGGCCAACGTAGGCATTTGAAGGTCAGACAGAAGAACTGACTGGGGTGAGGAGAAGAGGTTTATTTTCAGTGTAGAAATAACAGATGGTCCAAGTGGATACTTTCAGTCCAGGCTCAGTATGGGTCCTGCAGGAATCCACCAGATAAATAAGTTTATATAAACTTGGAGGCTGAAAAGTGCCAGTCAGCCATCACACTGTGTCACTGCGCATCAGCAGTCACTTATGACACAGGGCAGGTTTAATGGGGATGTGCCTGACAGGGAGAATGGGGTTCACTGAGTCAGGTCAGCTCTGCTCCTTCGGTGCCACGGGTCCCTCTGCTTTCATGTGTGAATTAAGGAACACTTCCTTTATTTCAACATTCCATTTTGAAAATAGCCAACCCCTCCCACCCACCCCCACTGTCATTCTTCATAAATTCTGTTTCCAAACTCCTGATTCTTCTGGGTCTAGACTTTTTCCTTTCGCTTCAATTTTGACACTTTCTTGACAGTCCCATTCTTGTTTAGAAGCTTCAGGACACGATCTTTATGATCTAAAACCTTAAGCATGGAGTCTCTGGCCTCACTGATTTGATCCATCACAAGTTTACACCTCTGCATGTTTCCCTGGAACAGAAGACATCACAGCATCAGCTGGCAGTTATGAGGATGACTGAGCTCTTACAGAAACACGACCCTTTGGGCAGAGGTCATTTTGGGGCTTTCATTTACACGCAATGACTCAGTGTTTGTTGGTGATGCAGATGGAGGTAATAATGACCTCTTACTAAAGAGAGTAGTGGCCAAGAGGGAAACTGGAGAAGCAGGAATGTATGGTAAACAGTCTCAGAAAGTAGGGCATCAGAAGGGAAGGGGCTCATTCAAACCTGTATTAGTTCGTTTATTCGATGCAAATCATCATCAGTTGCTGCTTTTTTCTTTGGAATAATCCCTTCTTGTAGGTTGGTAAGTCTTTCATAAACATCATGTTCTAGATTTGTCTGCAACACACAAGAGAGAATGCATTACAATCTCAAATAAACTTTCCTATGTTCATTTTAGGCAACTGAAGCCATCTTGAATCAACTCTGAGCAATGGTATAAGAGCTGTTAGGGAAATAAAGTTCTTTAGCCCAAGGACTAAAATACTAAGGGTAAGAAAGAGTAAATGAGCTGGGTGTGGTGGCAGGCTGCTTGTAATCCCAGTAATTGGGAGGCTGAGATAGGAGGATCAAAGATTCTTGGTCAGCCTCAGCTACTTAGTGACACCTTGTTTCAAAATAAAGAATGAAGCCGGGCATGGTGGCACACGCTTGTAATCCCCGCGCTTGGGAGGCTGAGACAGGAGGATCGCACGGGTTCAAAGCCAGCCTCAGCTACTCAGTGAGGCTCTCAGCAACTTAGTGAGACCCTGTTTCCAAATAAAATATAAAAAGGGTCTAGGAGTATAACCTGGAGGTAGAAAGCCTCTGAGTTTCACCCCTAGTACCACCAACAAAACAAAACAAAACAAAAACAACAACAAAAACAAAATAAAGAATGAAAATAGGGCTGAGGGTGTAGCTTGGAGGTAGAATGCCCCTGGGTTCAATCTCCCTACACTGCAAAAAAACAAAATCAAAAAACAGAAAAAGGAAGCTGATCAACAACGAGTTACATAAAAATTTCTCATAGCCAGGCGTGGTGGCACACGCTTGTAATCCCCGTGCTTTGGGAGGCGGAGACAGGAGGATCGCGCAGGTTCGAAACCAGCTTCACTGGCTTAAGAGACCCTGTTTCCAAATAAAAATATAAAAAAAATAGGTGTCTGGGAGTGTAGCCCAGAGGTAGAAGGGTTTCCAGAAACCCCAGTACCACCAAAAAAAAAACAAAACCCAAAAAAACAGAAACAAAAATACCTCTCATAGTTCAGTGTCTGTCTTTAAGAATAATTTTAAAATATTATTTTGAATTCATAATTTCCTCTGAAAAACAAGTCCACCAAGCTCACAGAAATATAATTTTCCTAAACTGGGCATGGTTACGCACACTTGTAATCCCAGCATTTGAGAGGCTGAGATAGGAGGATCGAGGTTTGCTGACAGCCTCAGCTACTTAGTGAGGCCCTCTGCAACTTAGTGAGACCCTGTTTCAAAATAAAGAATAATAATAATAAAAAAAATAGGGCTGGGAGTGTAGCTTGGAGGTAGAATACCCTCCTAGGTTCCATCCCTAGTAACACACTAGCACACACAAAGAAATTTCTGCTAAGTAAAAACTAGCCAGGACCCTCATAGCAGATGATGTTCTTGAATTCTCTGCTATTCTAAGGATGGGCAAGTTCATGAGGCGCTCACTCCCCTTTGGTGTTGGAAGCAAACACAGGGCTTTGTGCATGCTAGGTGGATGCTCCACCAATGAGCTACATAGGCCTTTTTAATTTTTATTTTGAGGCAGGCTCTCACTAAGGTGTCCAGGCTGGCTTTGAACTTGTGATCCTCTTGCCTCAGCCTATTGAGTAGCTGAGATTACAGGTGTGTGCCATAGCACCCAGCTAACTGCCTCCTATTCACCCAGTTGAAGGAAGAGATCCTTGTCCTACAGTTATGGAAATGGCTAAAAACATAGGATCTACTATTGGACAGATGAGATAGAGAGCAGTCTATGAGTCACACATAATCACAGCTTAGGGGAGAGCACACAACTCAGGGCCACACAGGGCTTGCAGTCAGGAAGACTGTGAACAAGCAGGGGCTATGGGAGGCAGGCTGCAGCATCCAAGGGAGGAAGAGACTGGTTGAGCAATTCTGGAAGCAGGCAAGTCACTAAAGCCTGCTACCCAGTAAGAAGCAGGAACTGTGCCTGATCCCCAGGGTGAGAAGGTTTGTTTGGCCAGAGGACCTTTTCTGAAGGCACAGAGTAGGCAGGCAGGAGAGTTTCTGGGTAGGCTACTGAAGCTTCCCATTTCAGATACCATGACAGTGCTGAATTTTAATTTTCAGTCTTATGTCATAACTGTCCCATATATTTTAGATAAGGGTACCAAGCTGGGCGTGGTGGCGCACGCTTGTAATCCCAGCATTTGGGAGGCTGAGACCGGAGGATCGTGGTTAGTGGACAGCCTCAGCTACTTAGTGAGGCTCTCTGCAACTTAGTGAGGCCCTGTTTCAAAATAAAGAATAAAAAATAGGGCAGGGCGTATAGCTCAAAGGTCGAATGTCCCTGGGTTCCATCCCTAGATACACATACACACACACACACACACACACACACACACACACACACACACAAAAGATAAGGGTACCAGAACTAAGATTTAGATAATAATTATATGTAATTGATATAGTTCTTGTAATATAACAACAAAGATCCTACCATGTCCTGTATTAGTGGGGAATGCTTCAGAATTACTAAAAAAAAAAAGTTCTTGTATGCCTATTGATAAGTTGGGTCCCTCCCCACCTCCACGTGATCTCGCAGTGGGAACAGGAGGTAGAAGCCAGAAGTGGAGATATCGCTAGAATCCAGGTGCCTTGAGACTACAAATGTTGCGAGAGAATCGGCATGCCTATAAGACGTCGGTGTCTCAGATCCACCACGTGACTCAGGACTATGCGCAACTCTCCAGATGTGTGGCCTGTTGGTCCCTTCTCCTATGGTTGGCTGACTCTCCAGAGGGAGCTGGGTCTGAATAAAGCAGTGGTCTCTGATAACCTGGTTGGTGTTTTTACCGCCCTCCTAAACTCCTTAACTCTATTTTTAACCTTTCAACCTATAATCCCAATACTTGGACATCTGAGATAAGAGAATCATAGATTTGAGGTCAGTCTCAGCAACTCAGTGAGACCCTGTTTCAAATTAAAGATAAGAAGCTGAAGCCGGGCGTGGGGGTGCATGCTTGTAATCCCAGCATTTGGGAGACTGAGACCAGAGGATTGCGGTTCGTGGACAGCCTCTGCTACTTAGTGAGGCTCCCCGCAACTTAGACCCTGTTTCAAAATAAAGAATAAAAAATAGGGCAGGGGGTATAGCTCGGAGGTCAAATGCCCCTAGGTTCCATCTTCAGACCCACAACAAACAAACAAACAAACAAACAAACAAACAAACAAATAATAGCTGAGTATAGTGTATATATTGTAATCCCAGTATTTGGGAAGATGACACAAGAGGATTGTAGGTTGGAGGATAGCTTCAGCAAGTAGTGAGACTCCCACCAACCAAATGAGATTCTGTATCAAAATAAAAAATAAAGAGCCGGGCGTGGTGGCACACGCTTATAATCCTCATGTTTAGGAGGTAGAGACAGGAGGATCATGCAGGTTCGAAGCCAGCTGTGCTGGCTTAAGAGACCCTGTTTCCAAATAAAAAGTATAAAAAATAGGTCTGGGAGTGTAGCCCAGAAGTAGAAGGGTTTCCAGGAACCCCAGTACCACCAAAAAACCCCCCCAAAACCAACAAAAACAAACTGGGGTTGTAGCTTGTGTAGCTTGTAGGTAAAATGCCCCTGGGTTCAATCCCTAGTAAAACAAACAAACAAACAAAAACAAAAAAACCCCACACGCGCACACACACACTCTTCTATGAACGTGGACTTTGCCAGCATCCTCTCCTCTGTAGAGCATGATGGCATGATTTAACAGCTATACCTACCAGCTGTAGTAACTGGGCAGCACAGAGGTGGACTTTCCAGCCTTGGGCACGACAGGACACTCCTTTCTGATTAGCTATTTCCTGTAGCATAGCTTTTTTCTCTTCTAGAAAAACATAAAAAATTTATTTCAACTTTTATAAAGGTCAATGATTTGTGTTTAAGTGTAAGTGCCAATACTTTATCAAAATTTCTTTACTTAGCTGGGCGTGGTGGTGCACACTTGTAATCCCAGAGCTTGGGAGGGATTATTTATTTATTTTTTGTGGTGTTGGGGGAAGAACCCAGGGGCTAAACACCCAGCCCTATTTTTGAATTTTTTGAATTTTTTTTTTTGCGGGTCTGGAGATGGAACCCAGTGGCATTTGACTTCCAAGCTACATCTCCTGCCCAATTTTTTATTCTTTATTTTGAAACAAGGTCTCAATAAGTTGCAGAGGGCCTCACTAAGGAGCTGAGGCTGTCTGCGAAGTCATCCTCAGGTCTCAGCCTCCCAAATGCTGGGATTACCAGCGTGCGCCATCATGCCCGGCCCCTAGCCCTATTTTTATAATTTATTTGGAAACAAGGTCTCACTAAGTTGCTGAGAGCCTAAGAAGCTGAGGCTGGTTTCCAACCTGTGCAATCCTCCTGTCTCAGCCTCCCAAGGGCTGGAATTATAAGCGTGCGCCACCACGCCTGTCTCTTATTTTCTTCTTCTTTTTTTTGGTGGTACTGGGGTTCCTGGAAACCCTTCTACCTCCGGGCTACACTTCCAGACACCTATTTTTTAATATTTTTATTTGGAAACAGGGTCTCTTACGCCAGCGAGGCTGTTTCGAACCTGTGCGATCCTCATGTCTCCGCCTTCCAAGCACGGGGATTACAAGTGTGTGCTACCATGCCTGGCTTATTCTTTATTTTGAAAGAGGGTCTCACTGAATTGCAAAGGGCCTCACTAAATAGCTGAGGCTGTCCACAAACCACGATCCTCCTGTCTCAGCCTCCCGAATGGTGGGATTACAAGATATGTAATATATTTTAAAATTTGTGTATGGTAATGAGGATTGAATCTAGGGGCATTTTTAACCTCTAAGCAACACTCCAGCCCTTTTTATTTTTTTGTTTTGAACTAGGGTCTTACTAGGTTGATGAGAGTCTCATTATTTTGCTGAGATTGTTCTTGAACCTAAAATCCTATTTCGGCCTCCCAAGAATTGGGATTACAAGTGTGTGACACCAGGTCTGGCTTTTTTTTTTTTTTTTAGTGGTACTGAGGACTGATGTCAGAGACATTCCATCTCTAACTCTGAGCTACACCCCCATCCCTATTAAAATTTTTTTTTTTTTTTTTTTTTTTTTGTGGTACTGGGGATAGAATCTAGGGGCTTTCTACCTCCAGGATATACTCCTAGACCTATTTTATATTTTATCTGGAAACAGGGCTTCACTATGTTGCTGAGAGCTTTACTAAGTAGCTGAGGCTGGCTTCAAACCTGCATGATCCTCTTGTCTCAGCCTCTGTTTTTTTAACTTTTGAAACAGGGTCTTGCTACATTGCAGAGGGCCTCACAAGGTGCTGAGGCTGGTCTCAAACCTGTAATCTTCCTGTCTGAGTTTCTCCCAAGTACTGGGATTACAGGTTTGTGCCACTGCGCTCAGCATAAAACAAAATTATTGTCATTTTCTTTTCTTTTTTTGGGTACTGGGAATTGAACCCATGGACATTCTTCCTCTGAGATACAACCTAGCCCTATTTTTTATTCTTTATTTTGAAATGTCTTATTAAGTTGCAGAGGGCTTAAGTAGCCGAGGCTGGATATGAACCTGTAATCCTATATTTTGTTCTTTATTTAATTTTATTTTTTTGGTGTACTGGGGATTGAACCCAGGGAGATTCTACCTTTGAGATATACCACCATCCCAATTTTTTAAAAATTAATTTGAACCTTGGGCACGGCAGGACACTCCTTTCTGATTAGCTATTTCCTGTAGCATAACTTTTTTTCTCTTCTAGAAAAACATAAAAAATTTATTTCAACTTTTATAAAGGTTGCAGCATACCTCCCTAAGTAGCTGAGGCTGGCCGCTAACCTGCAATCCACCTGTCTCAGCCTCCCAAGTACTGGGATTACATGTGTTCGCCACCAGCTTGTTCCTTTTTTTTTTTTTGGTGGTACTGGGGATGGAACCCAGAGGCATTCTACCTCTGAGAAACACTCCCAGTCCTATTTTTTATTTTGAAACAAGGTCTCACTGAGTTGCAAAGGGCCTAAGTTGCTGAGGTTGTCCACGAACCATGAACCTCCTGTCTCAGCCTCCCAAATGCTGGGATTACAAGCGTGAGCCACCATAAACAGCTTCATATCTCTCTCCCTCGCCCCCCCCCTTCATAATACTGGGCATAATACTGGGGATGGAACCAAGGGGCACTGCACCTCTGAGTTACACCCCCACTCCTATTTTTTAGTCTTTTTTTAATTTCTTGAAACGGGGTCTCACTGATTTGTAGAGGCCCTCACTAAGTAGCTTCCTCTTGTGTCAGCCTCCCAAGTACTGGAATTACAAGATGTTTGTCAGGTGTCTTCACTGCAAAATTAACTCTTTCCTCTTTCTCTACTACATATTTTGGAAGTCTCTATGCTTTCATTTTTAGTACTGGGGAATAAACCCAGAGACATTCTACTTCTGAGCTATACTCCCAGTCCTATTTTTATTACTAATTTTTTTTTATTATCTTTTTTTGGTGGGTCTGGGAATGGAACCCAGGTGCATTCGACCTCTGTCTGAGCTACATCCCTTGCCCTATTTTGTATTCTTTATTTTGAAACAGGGTCTCACTGAGATGGCCTCACTAAGTAGCTGAGGCTGTTTGAGAACTGCGACCCTCCAGTCTCAGCCTCCAGAATACTGGGATTACAAGCACGTGCCACCATGCCTGGCTTATTACTACTTTTTACATTTTGAAGCAAGGTCTCATTAGGTTGATGAGATTTTTGCTACTTGCTGAGGCTGTTCTTAAACCTGCACTCCTCCTATCTCAGCCCTCCAAGTACTGGGACTATAGCCCTGAGCCACCTCGCCCAGCATCTCTATGATTTCATGGCTGCATGATTTATAGTAATACCCTGTTTCTTTTTGGTGCTGGGGATTGAACCACACTTAACCTCTTTGAGGTTCCTCTCAAAAACCCATGCCAAGCCGGGCATGGTGGCGCACACTTGTAATCCCAGCTCTTGGGAGGCTGAGACAGGAGAATCGCACAGGTTCGAAGCCAGCCTCAGTTGCTTAGTAACTGAATGAGACCTTGTTTCCAAATAAATTATAAAATCGGGCTGGGGGTACAGCCCTGAGATAGAAAAAAAGCCCCTGGGTTCTACCACCCAGTACCACAACAAAACAAAACAATACAAAACAAAAAAGGCAAACTGGGCATGGTGGCACATGGTTGTAATCCCAGCATTTGGGAGGCTGAGAAAGGAGGATCTGGGTTCGTGGACAGCCTTAGCTACTTAGCAAGGCCTTTTACAACTCAGTAAGACCCTGTTTCAAAATAAAAATAAAAGATAGGACTGAGGGTATAGCTTGGAGGTAGAATGCCCCTTGGTTCCATCGCACTGCAGAAAAAAAGAGAAAAGAAAAATAAAACAAAATAAAAAAACCCCAAAAAACCCATGCCAGACTCAGGCATGGTGGTGCACACTTGTAATACCAGCGCTTGGGAGGCTGAGCCAGGAGGATCGCATAGGTTCAAAGTCAGCCTCAGCTACTTAGTGAGGCTCTCAGCAACTTATTAAGATCCTGTTTCCAAATAAAGTATAAAATAGATCTGGGAGTATAGCCCAGAGGTAGAAAAGCCCCTGGGTTCCACCTCCAGTATCACCATTAAAAAAAAAAAAAAAAAAAAAGGGCTGGGGGTGTAGCTCAGAGGTACAATGCCCCTTGAGTTCTATTCCCAGTACCGGAAAAGAAAAAAAAAAAGAAGCCTTTGTGCTAATAAGATTAAAATACTAAAATAAAGGATAGGGCTCATAAACCTTTCAGCTGTCAAGTTATCTTATGATAGTTTTTTTTCCCCCTTTTTGGTATTAGGGGCATTCTACTTACAAGTTACCTCCAAGCCCTATTTCATTTTTTAAAATTTTTGAATCAAGCCGGGGGGAATGGTGGCGCATGCTTGTAATTCCAGCATTTGGGAGGCTGAGACCAGAGGATTGCTGTTTGCGGACAGCCTCAGCTACTTAGTGAGGCCCTCTGCAACTCAGTGAGACCCTGTTTCAAAATAAAGAATAAAAGCCGGGTGTGGTGGTGCACGCTTGTAATCCCCGCGCTTGGGAGCGGAGACAGGAGGATCGCGCTGGTTCGAAGCCAGCCTTGCTGGCTTAAGAGACCCTGTTTCCAAATAAAAAAGTTAAAAAATAGGTCTGGGAGTGTAGCCCGTGGGAGTGTATCCCGGAGGTAGAAGGGCTTCCAGGAACCCCAGTACCACACACACACACACACAAAAAAAAAAAAAAAGTAAAATTTTTGAATCAGTGTCTCACTAGTTTGATGAGTCTTACTACTAGCTGAGGTGGTCTTCGAATCTGTGATCCTCCTGTTTTCAGTCCCCCAAATATTGGGATTACAGGCATACGCCACCATGACTGGCTGCTGTTTTCCTTTTCTGATTATAATACAGCCAAGTGCTCTACAAAGTTCATGCATTAATACTGGACGATTTTTGGGGAAACTGACCTTTGACCCGGACGTCACTGTACCTCTGAAAGTGGTGGTAAGCAGCTTTCCAGGGGTTCCGATAGTGACGAAGCAAAGTAATGGGAGGCCTTGGACGCACTGGGACGTACCTCACACCTTCTTCATCTATTCCACAGGGAAGAAAAACATTAGAGTTCAATTTTGATACAAGTGAGCCTGACTCCAGGAATGCCCTCTGGGGTGCCTCCTGATGTAAGTGGGAAGGGAAGAAGATCATCGCCTAAGTGACCATTACCAATATACTCCTTGGGAGGAGACTTGCGCTTCTCAGCCTTCACCAAGAGACTCTTGGCAGTGGACTTCTCATCATCGGTGCTGTTGGTCTCCATCATATCCCCTTCTTCCGTGGAGATCACGTGCTGCTGTTTTCGGGGCTTTTTCCTTGGGGAGGCACCAGGAGGCAGGTCACTTGTAGGCATGGACAGATTGTTAGCCAGCAATGCAAGGGATGGAGACACAGTGTTGGTAGCCAGGGGAGGAACTGCTGTGGGAGGAAATGGGGCACATGTCTGTCAGAACCGAAACATCATGGAAATCTTTGCTTGATTTCAGGCAATAACAACAACAAAGACAGTCCTGCTAGCTAGCATCACTGGGCCCTCCAGTGAGCTGTCACTGTGCACCGCACGCTGAGGTGGAGGCTGCCATGTGCCTTGTGATGCCCTGTAGTTTCATCTTCCTTACTTGTAGAACCTTTGTTCTGACATGGGCATAATGCCATTCAGATAAAAAAGGTGTTTCTTAGATATGGTCAGATAAAATGAAGGAGAGTTTTCTAGTAATTTTACGAAGTTTCCTTAAAAGAAAGACATGGACTTCTATTCTTTGTTCTTTGTGACAGGTGGAAGGAGTCTAGATTCCTAATGGTTGGAGCAAGTCACATATTATCTCTGGACTGTCTGCCTCAGGGCTTGTTTCAAGGGAAATAAATCCTTACATGTGGAAGCCACTATTTTTCTGGTCTTTAAACATAAACTCTAGGTGGGTAATCTATTAACACACAATCTTCAAAAGAATGTGAATAAGTAGGCATTACCTATTATCTCCTGATTCACAGAAATTGGGGCCCAAGTATCAAGTGGCAGAGATGGGAGCTGAAAGGGGCAGCCCGGCTTCAGAGCTGGCTCTGTTAACTACCACAGGACACTGCCCAGATGAAAGTCTTCAGGGTGAGGAGGTATACGTGAGTTTGAGCGTGTACAGACCACAAGCCTAGGGATTTTAAAATCACACAGGAGGTTCACCTCAACTCTTGTCTTCCTCCCACCACATACGTGCCTGCCCTTCTCCTCCACCAGTCAAAGCTACCCACACTCTGTCGCCATATCCCACACTCGGTCAGCACTAATGCACACTGCCTGAGAGCCCATCTCTACATAAACCACTCTCTTTCCAGGTCAGTCCTTAGTGACTAGCCTCTAACAGTGCTTAGGCCCTTACAAACAACTGGCCAGTCATTCCTTTTTTTTTTTTTTTTTTTTTTGGAGGTACTGGATATAGAACCCAGGAGCATCCTACCTCCAAGCCCTATGTTCTTTTATTTGGTACAGGGTCTCGGTAGGTTGTGGAGGGCTTCACTAAGTTGCTGAAGCCTCCAGTCTTGGCCTCCCAAGGACTGAGATAATAAGAATGTGCCACCACGCCTGGCCTCTGGCCATTCTACCACTGTTCTGCTGCCGTACCCTTGTGGGTCCACTCACACCCATGCCAGATTTAAGTTCTACATCATGCTTAATGTATTCCTCCACTGTCCCATTCTTTTTTTTTTTTTTTTTGCTGCACTAGGGATGGACCAAACGTGCGCCACTATGCCCGGCTCACTGTCCCCATTCTTGCTGCACTGTACTCACGTAGCAAAAGCCGAGAGGTGAGGGCCAATTCTCCAACTAGGCAGCTGAATGCAACTTGCCAGACACACAGCACTTGGACAGTCCTGCCACATCTGCCAAGTCCATTCCATCCCACTTTCTCCTCCCTCAAATCTTCAACCCCTTTTCCTCTATCTGTACTTTTAGGGGGATGATCTTACCCTAATCATGAACCACCACTCTAGCTCTCTCTGGCACCGTGAGCATTTATTCTCCCTCTCTCTTCTTCTAGCAAGGACCAACCCCTTGAGGAACACACTGAGCCTGACTTCTCCTGCCTCCCCAGAGGCTGTTCCAGGAATTCCCATTGGTTTCTCTTATATCAGCAATTCTTTCCTCTCTGGTAGATTATAACACAAAACTTCTTTGTCTCATCTTAAAAACAGCTGAGTGTGGTGGTGCATGCCTATAATCCCAGTACTTGAGAGACTGAGGCAGGAGGATCATAGGTTTGAGCCCAGCCTCAGGAATTTAGAAAGACCTTCAGCAACTCAGTGAGACCCTGTTTCAAAAAAAAAAAAAAAAAAAAAATATATATATATATATATATAAAGGGCTGGGGGTATAAGCTTGAAGATAAAAGGTCCCTCAGCTCAATGCTCAGCACCACAAAAAACCTTCACACAAACAGAAACAACAAAAACTTCCTCTTTACATCACTTTCCTATAGTTCATACTGTTCTTTTTTCTATTCCTGTATGACAAACTCCTCAAAGTATATTTCTATACAATGTCTTGATTGTAGCTTTCTCTTTCTTTTGTGTACTGTACAGGGAGACTGAACCCAGGGGATACTATCTCTGAGCTACATCCCCTGCACTATTTTATTTATTTATTTATTTTTGTGGTACTGGGATGGAATCCAAGGGCATTTGACCTCCAAGCTATACCCCTGACCTATTTTTCATTCATTTTTTCTTTTTTTTTTTTTATGAGGGTTGGGATGGAACCCAGGGGCAGGGCATTTGACTTCCGAGCTACACCCCCTGCCCTATTTTTTATTATTTATTTTGAGACAGGGTCTCACTAAGTTGCGGAGGGCCTCACTAAGTAGCTGGGGCTGTCTGTGAACTGTGATCCTCCAGTCTCAGCCTCCCGAATGCTGGGTTTGCAAGCATGCGCCACCACGCCCGGCATTTTATTCTTTATTTTGAAACAGGGTCTCACTGAGTTGTAAAGGCCTCACTAAGTAGCTGAGGCTGGCCACGAACCTGAATCTTCCTGTCTTAGCCTCCCAAGTACTGGGATTACAAACATACACTACCATACCAGCCTTTATTCTTTTTACTTTATTTTTTTTTTTTCGGTACTGGAGATGGAACCCAAGGGCATTCTACCTCCGAGCTACATCTTCCTTCCTTCCTTCCTTCCTTTCTTCCTTCCTTCCTTCCTTCCCTCCCTCCCTCCCTCCCTCCTTCCTTCCTTTCTCTGGTATTGGGGATGGAACCCAGGGGCCTTTTACCTCCAGGCTACACTCTCAGACCTATTTTTTTTCCCCCTGGATCTGGGGATGAAACCCAGGGCATTTGACCTCTGAGCTACACCCCCTGCCCTATATTTTATTCTTTATTTTGAAACAGGGTCTCACTAAATTGAGGAGGGCCTTACTAAGTAGCTGAGGCTGTCAGCAAATGGCAGCTGGTCTCTGCCTCCTGAATGCTGGGATTACAAGTGAGCACCACCACACCTGGCTCTCCCAGACCTATTTTATATTTTATTTGAAAATAGGGTCTCACTAAGTTGCTGAGAGCCTCATTAAGTAGCTGAGGCTGGCTT
This sequence comes from Muscardinus avellanarius, assembly GCF_963383645.1. Lineage (NCBI taxonomy): Eukaryota > Metazoa > Chordata > Mammalia > Rodentia > Gliridae > Muscardinus > Muscardinus avellanarius. The sequence goes on along the minus strand of NC_137787.1, from coordinate 110,945,330 downwards.
CGAACCGTGATCTTCCTGTCTCAGCCTCCCAAGTACTAGATTTACAAGTGTGTGCCACCAAGCTCGGCTAATTATTTTGAAGCAGGGTCTTGCTGAGTTGCAAAGGGCCTCACTAAGTAATAGCTGAGAATGTCTGTGAACTACGATCCTCCTTTCTTAGACTTCCAAATGCTGGGATTACAAGTGTGTGCCACCACCCCTGGCTTATTTTTTATTTTTGAAACAGGGTTTCATTAAGTTGCGGCAAGACTCACTAAGTAGCTAAGGCTGGCCTTGAACCAGCAATCCTCTGTCTCAGCCTCCCAAGTGAAGAGGTGTGTCCCTTTTAGGCAGAAGCCTCAGGCAAGTGCATCCTGTAACTAAACCTGGATATGTAAAGGAATCTTAACTGCTATTAGCTTCTGTAATCAGATACATTGCTGCATGGTCTGAGGATGCTGTCTTGGCCACAAGATAGCATCTGAGTAAGTTATGATGTCTGTCCTGAATGAACACCTGGTGTCTATCAAATGATATAATGATTTTATAATAACAAAAACCTGACTTTTCCATACCCCCAACTCTGTAACCAAGGGGTATAAAGGACTGTTAAGACTGATGTTTGGGACGGCAGCATTTTCAAAACTGCTGCTTGCCCTGGCCAGCCTATATAAAAGGTGGCAGTATAGTGGTTATTGCTTCCTCTGACTGGCCGGTAAATCAAAGTGACCTCTTTGGCACTTTGGAGTCTGGTGTGTCTTTGTAGGTTACCTCATAATACAAGTACTGGGATTACAAGTGTGTGCCACCACGCCTGGCTAAAAGTTGCCTGGGTTGGTATTGCATCTGTAATCTTTTGTTTGTTTGTTTGTTTTTTTGTTGGTACTGGGGTTCCTGGAAACCCTTCTACCTCTGGGCTACACTCCCAGACCTCTTTTTTATATTTTTATTTGGAAACAGGGTTTCTTCCACCAGCGAGTCTGGCTTCGAACCTGCGCAATCCTCCTGTCTCCGCCTCCCAAGCATGGGGATTACAAGCGTGCGCCACCATGCCTGGCCATGCATCTGTAATCTTTGCTGCCTCAGATTCCCAAGTAGCTATTACTGGTGAGCCATAGCACACAAATTTACTGTCATGTCTCCTTTTTTCCTCCCTCCCTCCCTTCCTCTATTCTTATTTCTTTTGTAGTGTTGGGAATTGAATCCAGGGACATTCTACCTCTGAGATACAAATTCAACCAGCTAACCCACCTGCCCGCATCCATCCATCCATCCATCCATCCATCCATCCATCCATCCATCCATCTTTGTGGTACTGGGGATTGAACCTAGGGTCATTCTTCCTCCAAGGTATACCCCCTAGCCCTCTTTTATTTTATTTGTATTTCTTTTCTTTTGAAACAGGGTCTCACTAGGTTGATGAGAGTCTCACTACTTGCTTGAACCCGTGATCCTCCTGTCTCAGTCTTTTAAGGACTGAAATTATAGATCTGTTCCACCACCATGCATAGCTTGTAACATTTTCCTAATAAATGCTGAAAAGCTATATTGAAGTATATCCTATAGGGAAATACTAATCTTGTGATCAGAAATTAATCAATTACAAGCTGGACGTGGTGGCCCATGCTTGTAATCCAGGAATTCTGGGGGCTGAGACCGGAGAATTGCGATTCGCAGACAGCCTCAGCTACTTAGTGAGACCCTGTTTCAAAATAAAGAATAAAAGTAGGGCTGGGGGTGTAGCTCGAAGGTCGAATGCTCCTGGGTTCCATCCCCAGACTCTCAAAAAAAAAAAAAAAAAAAATCAATTAAAAAAGGACAGCAATAATGGTTTCTATTTTCTTTTCTTTTTTGTGGTACTAGGGATAGAACCTAGGAACATTCCACCTCCAAGCTACACACCCTGCCCTATTTTCTCTTTATTTTGAAACAGGGTCTCACTAAGTTGCAGAGAGCCTCACTAAGTAGCTGATGCTGTCTCTGAACCTCGATCCTCCTGTCTCAGCCTCCCAAATGCTGGGAATACAAGCATGGGCCACCACCCCCAGCAATTTTTCTTTTCTTTTTCTGTGGTACTGGGGATTGGACCCAGAGCCATTCTACCTCTGAGCTACGCCTTAGCCCAGTTTTCTTATTTGGAAACAAGGTCTCACTAGGTTGCTGAGAGCCTTTCTAAATTGCTGAGGCTGGCTTGCAACCTACAATCCTCCTGTCTCAGAGTCCCAAGTACTAGGATTACAGGCATGCACCACTGTACCTGGCTTATAGTTTCAGTTTTGAAAAGGAGCTTCTTCCATTTATTAAAAACACATGAAATGTAACATTTAAAAAGGGAACCAAGGATTCAGGCTTCCTGGCTAATGGTCACACAGCTTGCATTGTGAAGAGAATAAGGAAACAGGGAAGAAGCAGCTGCCAATGGAGAGTGCTCTGAATGAACTTACTGGAGACTGGCCTCATGATGTCCATTGGTTCTACTTCTTCTTTCACTTTGATCTCAGGTACAGGAGGGCCCAGAACGGAGGTGAGACTGCCACCCACAGTAGCTGATGGTGGCGTTGCGGCTGCCATTGTAGTGATGGGCGGAGTGATGGGGACTGCTCCAGGAATGGTTGAAAGGGCCACAGCTGATTGTGATGGGGGACTTGCTGCTGCGATCATGTTTGGAATGGTTGGTGGAGGCTGCTGGGCAGTGGGAGGGACTGCAATGGTTGGCTGATCATTATTTTGATTGGAAATGGTCTCCATGGACACAGTGACTGGAGTGGCCATAGACACGTGGATTTCAGATTTAGGTTTGGCACTGAAACACAAAAGCAAAGTAAATATAGTAAGTAAGAGAAAACTGCCTTAACCTGCAACATCTCATAGGGTAAGTATATGTCCAATTCATTTACCACATACTACAAATGACACTACTCTGTGATTCTAAATGTTTGATTTTTAAGACAACTTTTAATAAGAATTCAGGTATGTATATGTACTTACTGTGCTGGGCATTGAACCCAGGGCCTTTGGCATGCTAAATATGTGTATATCACTGGGCTAAAACCCCAGCTGGAAATTTAGGATTTTAAAATATTTCATGTAACCCGAGCGTGGTGGAGCATGCTTGTAATCCCAATGCTTGGGAGGCTGAGGCAGCCTCCCAAGCTAGCCTCATCTACTTAGTGAGGCTCTCAGCAACTTAGTGGGACCCTGTTTCCAAATAAAATATAAAATAGGTCTGAGAGTATAGTCCAGAAGTAGAAAGCCCCTGAGTTCCACCTGTAGTACCACCACCCCCCCAAAAAAATAAATAAATAAAAATAAAATTCATGTAGCCGAGCATGGTTGGTGCACACCTGTAATCTCAGTGCTTGGGAGGCAGAGACAGGAGGATTGCACAGATTGGAAGCCAGCCTCAGCTACTTAGTGAGGCTCTCAGCAACTTAGCGAGACCCTGTTTCCAAATAAAATATAAAATAAGTCTGGGAATATAGCCTGGAGGTAGAAAAGCCCCTGGGTTCCACCCCCAGTAACACCAAAAAAAAACCCCAAAAGAAAACAAAAACAAAAAAAACCCCAAAACTAAAGCTATTTATTTATTTATTTATTTATTTATTTATTTATTTATTTATTTATTTATTTATTTATCTGGTCCTAGGGATGGAACCCAGGACATTCTACCTCCGAGTTATACTCCTCAGCCCTATTTTTTTGGTCCTTTAAAAAAAAATTTTTGTTTTTTTTTTGCGGGGGTGGGGATGGAACCCAGGGGCATTTTACCTCCAAGCTACACCCCACCCCTATTTTTTATTCTTTATTTTTGAAACAGGGTCTCACTGAGTTGCAGAGAGCCTCACTAAGTAGCTGATGCTGTCTGTAAACCGCAATCCTCTAGTCTCAGCCTCTTGAGTGCTGGGATTACAAGTATGGGCCACCATGCCTGGCTCCTTTTTTAACTTTTTGAAACAGGGCTTTTTTTAAAAAAAAAAAATTGAAACTCTCATGGAGATGCAAAGGGCCTAGCTAAGTAGCTGAGGCTGTCCGTAAACCGCAATCCTCCTGTCTCCACCTCCTGAATGCTGGGATTACAAGCTTGTGCCACCACACCCGGCTACAGTTTCTTATAAAAATAACTTACTATTTCTTATAAAAGAGGAACCTCATGCTGAGTGGCAAAGTTCCAAAGGTACAAAGAATATATATTCAAAGTAACTTCTACTTTAGGCACCCAGTCCTCTACCCAGAGGTCAATCTTCAAACTTTCCAAAGATATATTAGGCACCTAAAACAGCTATAAAAATTGTTCAAAATTGTACATCCTAGGTTTTCAATTTTAAAAGGATTTATTCATGACATTATAAAATTCATCATAAAGATTTTTTTTTGTGTGTGTGTGTGTGCTACTGGGGATGGATTCCAGGAACATTTTAACTCCAAGCTACAATCCTAGTTCTATAAATTAATTTTTTTTTATTATTTTGCAGGTCTGGGGAACCAGGAGAATTAGACTTCTGAGCTACATCCCCTACCCTATTTTTTATTCTTCATTTTGAAACCGGGTCTCACTGAGTTGCAGAGGGCCTCACTAAGTAAGTAGCTGAGGCTTTCTGTGAACCGTGATCCTCTGGTCTCAGCCTCCCAAATGCTGGGATTACAAGTGTGTGCCACCACGCCCGGCTATTTTTTATTTTAAAACAGGGACTCACTAACTTGGAGAAGACTTCACTAAGTAGCTGAGGTGGGCTGAAAACCTGCTATCCTCCTGTCTCAGCCTCCCAAGTACTGGGATTACAAACTTGTGCCACCATACCTGGCTCTATAAGGGAAGCTGATACATGAGGACTGCACAGGTTTGTTTGTTTGTTTGTTTATTTATTTATTTAGGTACTGGGGTTCCTGGAAGCCTATTTTATATTTTATTTGGAAACAGGGACTCACTAAGTTACTGAGAGCCTCATTAAGTAGCTGAGGCTGGCTTTGAACCTGTGCAATCCTCCTGTCTCAGCCTCCCAAGCGCTGGGATTATAAGCGTGCGCCACCACGCCTGGCAACTGCACAGGTTTAAAGCCAGCCTCAGCTACTTAGTGAGGCTCTCTGCAACTTAGTGAGACCCTGTTTCAAAATAAATATAAAAAATAGGGCTAGGGGTATAGCTCAGAGGTAGAATGGCCCTGGGTTCAATCCCCAGCACCAGCAACGAAAACAAAACAAAATAAAATAAAACAAGCTGGGCGTGGTGGCACATGCTTGTAATCTCTGCAACTGGGAGACTGAGACAGGAGGATCAGCTACTTAAAGCCAGCATCAGCTACTTAGTGAGGCTCTCAGCAACTTAGTGAGACCCTGTTTCCAAATAAAATATAAGTCTGGGAGTATAGTCCAGAGGTAGAAAGCCCCTGGGTTCCACCCCCAGTACCACCAAAAAACAAACAAAACAAAACAAAACAAAACAAAAGCTGGGTTTGGTGGTGCACACTTGTAATCCTAGTACTTGTAAGGCTGAGACAAGAGGATCACAGGTTTGAGGACAGTCTCAGCAAGTAGTGAGACGCTTATCAACCTAGTCAGAACCCCTTTCAAAATAAAAATAAAATACTACTGGTGTAACTTGGAGATAGAATGCCCCTGGGTTCAATCCCCAGTACCCAATATATCCCCCTAAAAGCCAAAAACAAAACAAAAAACCCCACACAAAACTGTCTCAAGATAAAGCTTAAAAACAATTGTACTTTCACATGCACAGAAATGAACAGCAACCTAAACTAGGCAATGGTGGTACACATCTGTAATCTCAGTAATTGGGAGGCTAAAATAGGAGGATTGTAGGTTAGAGGCCAGTTGTAGTAAGTTAGTGAGACCCTGTTTCAAATTTTAAAAAAAGGGAGGAGAGCTGATGGTGTAGCTCTGAGGTAGAATGCCCCTGGGTCAATCCCCAGTAACCTTTCCCTCAAAAAGAAATGAATATCAACCTAAATGTCATGTCATATGTAAAAAATGTATTAAAATGGGTCACAGATTTAATTGTAAAACATAAAAATATAAAACTTTCAAAAAGAAATACAAAGGAAAATACAGGGTTAGGAATGAGGATGTAGCTCAGTGGTAGAGTACTTGCCTAGCATGCTTTGGCCCTGGATTCAAACCCTAGTATCTCCAAAAAAATAAACTTTGGGTTAGAAGAAGAATCTTTAGACGTAACTCCAAAAGCATACTCCATAAGGTGAAAAAAACAATAAGTTGTGCTTCATCAAAATTAAAATCTTAGCCAGGTGTGGTGGTGCATGCTTGTAATTTCAGCATTTAGGAAGCTGAGACACAGGAGGATCATGGTTCCCAGCTAGCTTCTGCTACTGGCAATTCAGTGAGACCCCATTTCAAAGTAAAGAATAAAAAATAGGGCTAGGAGTGTAGCTCAGAGGTAGAATGCCCCGGGGGTCCCCTCCCCACACCACATTAAATCTTCTGCTTTAACCATTAGCAGAGGTTGAAAGATTGATGCACAGCTGCGTGTGGTGGTGCCCACCTATAATCCCTGTAATTGGGAGGCTGAGGCAGGAGGACTGTAGGTTCAAAGCCAGCCTCATGAGGCTCCCAGTAACTTAATGAGACCTTGTTTCAAAACAAGAAATAGAGCCAGGTGTGGTGGCGCAATCCCAGCGCTTAGGAGGCTGCGACAAAAGGATCGCACAGGTTCGAAGCCAGCCTCAGCTACTTAAGTGAGGCTCTCAGCAACTTAGTGAGACCCCGTTTCCAAATGAAGTATAAAATAGGTCTGGGAATATAGCCTGGAGGTAGAAAAGCCCCTGGGTTCCACCCCCATTACAACAAAACAAAACAAGAAATACAAAAGTTGGGAGTGTAGGTTGGAGGTAGAATGCCCCTGGGTTCAATCCCCAGTAATACACACACAGAAAAAAGAACCAACCAGGCATGGTGGTGCACGCTTGTAATCCCAGCATTTGGGAGGCTGAGACAGGAGGATCACACAGCTTCGAAGCCAGCCTCAGCTACTTAGTGAGGCCCTCTGCAACTCAGTGAGACCGTTTCAAAAAACAAAAAATAAAAAATAGGGCTGGGGGTGTCGCTCGGAGGTAGGATGCTCCTGGGTTCCATTCCTAGTACCAAACAAAACAAAAAACAAAACAAAACCCAGAAAAAAGAACCATAGATTGATAGATTGGAAGAAAATACATGCAACACACATTATCTGCTAAGATGGACTTTACAACATTCATTATATGTCAGTGAAATAACCCAATTACAATAAAACAAATGTTGGAGCTCCAGCTCAGTGGTGGAGTTTGCTCATTTGGTATAGGCCTCAAACTAGAAGCAACACCAATGTACTTCAGTGAACACAGGATAAATTCTGGTATGTTCATATAATAATGTAATACTAACCATCCAAAACAAAAGAATAAATTATTGACACATGCTACTATTTGAATACTAATTGGAGTAAAAATAAGCCAATATCATTAGGTTACTATATTTTAAATATATAGAGCCTTTTTATGAGTCTCGCTAACGATCAATCTCTATTGCCATAAAATCAGCGCTTTTCATAGCCAGAAAACACCATCAGCAGAGAAATAAAAACTGTAAATACATGGAACAGAGAAAAAGACTAGAAGAACAACCAGAGACCAGAAAAAAAACCAGGCCGCATTGCAGCAGCAGAGCTGCGCTGGCGCCATCTTGCCTCACAGCGCTAGGCTCCGTAGAAGAAAGGGACTCAGAATGGAGCTCAAAACCAGAAAAGAAATATGTCAGCCTCACAGCCGAGGGCGCAACAGCAGCACCATATTGCCAGCAGCGACAGTGAGTTCACCGCACCTGCGACCGCTCCAGATCAGCGCAACCCACCAGGCTCCAGAGAAGAAAGGTAAACAAGGAGCTGAAGTGAGCAGCTGTGGATCATTCGGGTGTATTCAGCAGTTTTTCAGTGCAAAGAACGTCTAAAATTCCCAGTGGCCAAGCTCATCACACCTTCCAGGAACTCAGAACGGAGCTCAAAACCAGAAAAGAAATACACCAGCCTCACATCTGCCGAGGGCATGGTGGCAGCGCCATATTGCCAGAGGTGGCAAGTTCATCACGCCTGCGACAGCTCCAGATCAGCTCAATCAATAACCGTAAGTGAAACTGCGGCCCCTAAAGAAGAAATCCCAGTACCGCGCCTACAGGGACTTTCGCAGCTTTGACAATCTCCCTGGGTCTGAGATTTTGCAGTCCAACCCAGTGAAGGAGTAGTGGTGGCAGAGATACCACACCCTAGTTGCAGCTCCCCGTGGGAAAACACCCAGCCTGGTACCCCTATGGTCTCGCGCAGCCTATATTAACTCCTTATGTCTGAGACTTTGCAATACAATCGAGTAAAGGAGTAGTGGTGACTAAGATTACCACAGACTCGAGATCCACAGCACCCTAAGTGAAGTTGTAGTGACCCAGGGAAGAACTCAAAGAAGGCACAAACATCTGAAATCATGGGAAAGAGGAATAACAATGGAGCAATGAACGCCCACAACCCCACAACATCAGAACCTGATAACATAGAAAATCAGAGATATCCAGAAGATCAAATCAGGAATATAACTGTAGAAATAATACAGGACCTTCGAAAGAATTTAGAGAGAGTTTAAAAGAAATAAAGGATGCAATCATTGAAGTAAAGGCCTCAATTCAAAGTATAAACAATCAATTAGATTGGAATAATTGGAATAATTAGAATAGAGGAGGGAAAAGAAGGTGAAAGCAACGAGATCAATAATCTCTTCAAGGAAGTAATAGCAGAAAAATTTCCAAACATAAAGCAAGAGGTCGATACACAGGTCCAGGAAACTTATAGAATGCCCTTTAGACAGTATCAGATAAGAGGTTCCCCACGCCACATAATTGTCAAAATGACCAATGTGGAAGCCAAGCAGAGAATCTTAAAGGCAACAAAAACAAAAGGCCAAGTGACATTCAGAGGCAAACCAATTAGAATCACTCCAGACTTCCCAAACCAAGTCATGAAAGCCAGAAGGGCTTGGAGTAACATATTTCAAACTCTGAAAGAAAACAATTTTCAGCCAAAAATTTTCTTCCCAGCAAAACCATCAAATTAGATGGGGAAATAAGCTTCGATGACAATCAGAAATGGAAGGAATTTATGTCTTCAAAACCAGCGCTAGAGAAAATACTCAAGGAGATTAACTACAAAGAAGAAATAGGCAATACATGCCAGAACCAAAGAAACAAGATTTTGCATCCAGCAGACAACTAAGCAAAGAAGAATAAACAGTATCTCAAACAGAAATAAAATCTTAACATGTTGGTAATTAAAAATCATCTCTCAATAATCACCCTGAATATAAATGGCCTGAACTCCCCAAAAAAGACATAAAGTAGTAAAATGGATCAAAACCAGAATCCATCCATCTGCTGCTTCCAAGAAACATACCTTACAAGTAAAGATATGAACAAATTTAAGGTAAAGGGCTGGAGCAAGGTAATTCATGCTAACGGAACTCGAAGGCAAGCAGGAGTAGCAACTATGATATCAGAAAAGTTAGACTTCAAGCCCAAACTTATTAGAAGAGACAAAGAAGTTTATATTTTACTGGTAAAAGGAACAACTCACCAAGAGGAAATAACAATAATCAACATCTATGCCCCAAATAAGGGGCAGCTACTTTCATAAAACAAACTCTTTGTGACATGAAGTCACACATAAAATTCAATAAAATAATACTGGGAGACTTCAACATACCTCTCACAACATTAGACCGATCTTCCAGACAAAAGATCAGTAAAGATGCCTCAGAATTAATGAACACCATTAATCAAATGGACCTGTTGAACACATATAGAATATTTCACCCAACTACAGCAGAGTTTACATTTTTCTCAGCTGCTCACAGAACCTTCTCCAAAATAGATCACATCCTGGGACACAAAATGAGCACTAGCAAATTCAAAAAATGTTACATACTTCCCTGTGTCATTGCAGACCATAATGGAATGAAAGTAGAAATCAACTATAAGAAAAAGAGAAACAACATAAACATTTGGAGACTGAAAACCACTCTTCTGAATGAAGAATGGGTCACAGAAGATATAAGACCAACAAAATGGAAAATATCGAGGAAATTGACAACTTCCTAGATAAATACAACCTTCCTAAACTGAGTCAAGAAGATATAGAACACTTGGCCGGGCGTGGTGGCGCACGCTTGTAATCCCCGCGCTTGGGAGGCAGAGACAGGAGGATCGCGCAGGTTCGAAGCCAGCCGCGCGTGCTGGCTTAGGAGACCCTGTTTCCAAATATAAAAAAATGTAAAAAGAGGTCTGGGAGTGTAGCCCGGAGGTAGAAGGGCTTCCAGGAACCCCAGTACCACCAAAAAAAAAAAAAAAAAAAAAAGAAGATATAGAACACTTAAACCAACCAATAACAATCAAAGAGATTGAAACAGCAATAAAGAAAGAACTTACCATAAAGGAAAAGCCTAGGACCAGATGGTTTTCCAAGTGAATTCGATAAAACCTTTAGAGAAGAGCTAACCCCAATACTCCTCAAACTATTTCATGAAGTAGCAAAAACCGGGACTCTCCCAAATACATTCTATGAAGCCAACATCACACTAATACCCAAACCGAATAAAGACAGTTCAAGGAAGGAAAACTACAGGCCTATATCTCTGATGAACTTGGATGCAAAACTATTAAACAAAATATTAGCAACACACATTCAAAATCATATAAAGAAAATCATACACCATGACCAGGTAGGTTTCATCCCAGGGATGCAAGGTTGGTTCAACATATGAAAATCAATCCATGTAATTCATCATATAAACAGAATCAAAGATAAAAATCACATGATCATTTCAATAGACACTGAAAAAGCATTTGATAAAATCCAACATCCATTTATGATAAAAACACTACAGAGAATTGGAATAGAAGGAACATATCTCAACATCATAAAGGCAATCTACAATAATCCCACTGCCAACATCATATTAAATGGGGAAAAAATTCAAGAATTCCCCCTAAAAACAGGAACAAGACAAGTATGTCCATTACCACCACTTCTCTTCAATATAGTACTAGAGACTCTAGCCAGAGCAATAAGGCAAGAAAGGGAAATCAGAGGAATACAAATAGGAAAGGAAGAACTCAAACTTTCACTATTTGCAGATGACATGATACTATATTTAGAAAACCCAACCAACTCAACCAAAGGCTTATAGAACTGATCAACAAATTCAGCAAAGTGTCTGGATACAAAATCAATCTTAAAAAATCAGAAGCATTCCTGTATACCAACCATAAATCCACTGAAAAAGAAATTCAGAAAACACTTCCACTCAGGATCTCCCACAAAAAAACAAAATACTTAGGAATAAACTTAACCACGGAGATAAAATATCTCTACAAAGAAAATTATAAAGCATTGAAAATAGAAATCAAAGAAGATCTTGGAAGATAGAAAGATCTTCCATGTTCATAGATTGGCAGAATAAATATCATTAAAATGGCCATCTTTCCAAACGTGATCTACAGATTCAATGCAGTGCCCATTAAACTACCAAGATCATTCCTCACAGACACAGAAAAAAATCAGTCCTTAAATTTATTTGGAATAACAAAAAGCCCAGAATAGCCAAAGTAGTTCTCAGCAACAAAAACCATGCAGGAGGAATCACAATACCTGACTTTAATCTATACAACAAAGCCATTGTAATAAAAACAGCATGGTACTGGCACAAAAACAGATACATAGACCAATGGAGCAGAACAGAATAGCCAGAAACAAGTATACACACTTTCAGCCAATTGATTTTTGACAAAGGGGCCAAAAACATACACTGAAAAAAAGATAGCCTCTTCAACAAATGGTGTTGGCAAAACTGGTTAACAGAAAATTGGAAATTAATCCCACTTTCTCACCCTGCACAAGAGTCAATTCAAGATGGATCAAAGACTTGGAAATCAAACCAGAGACCTTGAAGCTCCTTGAAGAGGGCATAGGTCCAACACTGCAACACATAGGCACAGATAAACACTTTCTCAACAAGACCCCAAAGGCACAACAAATTAAAAGGCGAATCAAAATGTGGGATTGCATGAAACTGAAGAGCTTCTGTTCAGCAAAGGAAACTGTCAAGAACCTCAATCGAGAGCCAACAGAATGGGAGAAGATTTTTGCTACTTATACCATCGAAAGAGGACTAATATCTAGAATATACAGAGAACTCAAGAAACTCAACACTGAAAAAACAAATCATCCAATAACAAAATTGGCAAGTGAACTAAATAGACACTTCATGAAAGAAGAAATTCAAATGACTAATAAGTGCATGAAGAAATGCTCAATATCACTGGCAATCAGAGAGATGCAAATCAAAACTACCCTGAGATTTCACCTAACTCCAACTACAATGGCAATCATTTAAAACACAAACAACAACAGATGCTGGCAAGGATGTGGAGAAGTGGGAACTCTAAAACATTGTTGGTGGGATTGCAAATTAGTGCTACCACTTTGGAAAACAGTATGGAGAATCCTCAGAAGAATGGGAACAAACCTACCATTTGATCCAGCAATACCACTTCTGGGTATCTACCCAAAAGAAAGGAAACCAAACTACCAAACTAATGCATGTGTATCTATGTTCATAGCTGCACAATTCACCATAGCCAAACTATGGAACCAGCCAAGAAGTCCATCAACAGATGAATGGATTACAAAACTGTGGGATATGTACGCAATGGAATTTTACTCATCCATTTTTTTTTTGTGGGTCTGGGGGTGGAACCCAAGAGTATTCGACCTCCGAGCTACACTTCCTGCCCTATTTTTTATTCTTTATTTTGAAATTGGGTCTCACTGAGTTGCAGAGAGCCTCACTAAGTAGCTGAGACTGTCTGTGAACCACGATCCTCTGGTCTCAGCCTCCCAAATGCTGGGATTACAAGTATGCGCCACCACGCCTGGCTTACTCAGCCATTTAAAAAAACTCAATTACATTATTTTCAGGGAAATGGATGGAACTGGAGGACATTATGCTAAGTGAGATTAGTCAGACACAAAAAATAAGAAATCAGATGCTTTCCCTAATACGTGAAAGCTAAGGAGAAATGGGCCATAGAAGGAACTCTAGATGAAAAAGGAAATCCTATAGAGGAGCAAACAAGACAACCTAAATGAGGGGATGGGAGTGGGGAAGAAGGAAATTCTCTAAAACATGCAATGTACTTAAATATATCGAAGTCAACCACTAAGCCAAGCAAGGGAAGGAGGGATGGGGAGGGAATGGGGTGGGAATTTAGTAGGGGTTAAATTGGTGATGTGTACATGTATGTACACACAAGTTTTTTTTACCCCAATATGATGTATGAATATAATGCACCAATAAAAATTTTTTAAAAATATATAGTTAGATATTCAAATGATTCCATTTTTATCAAACTGAAAACAAAACTAAAGTGATGAAGAACAACTCAAGCGGCAAAGGGATTCAGACTATCGTAGTGGCTATACAGATCTAAAGTGATAATTAAAATTCTTATTATTCCTTACTATTCCTTTCCTTCTACTTCCCACAAAAAAGTACATATAAAAACTGATGACATCCTAATAGAGCTGGAAGTTAAGTCAATAGTACTAAAACAATTTCTTTTCTTTTCTTTTTTCTTTTTTTGTTGTGTGGTATTAAGAATTGACAGGGGCATTCTACCTCCAAACTACACCCCAGCCCTATTTTATTTTTATTTTGAAACAGGGTCTCACTAGGATTATGAAAGTCTCATTACTTGCTTAGGCTGTCCTTGAGCCTGCGATTCTCCTATCTCAGTCTCCCAAATACTAGGATTAAAGGCATGTGCTACCATGCTGACTGAAACAATTTCAATTATTGGGGGGGGGCACTGGGGATGGAATTCAGGCATATTCTACCTTTGAGCTATATCCTGAGCCCTATTTTATTTGAAAACAGGGTCTCACTAGGTTGATAAGAGCCTTACTAATTTATTGAGGCTGGTTTCTAACCTGCAATCCTGCTCAACCTCCCAAATATTGGGATTACAGGTGTAGGCCATCACACCTGGCTTAAATTATTATATATATATTTGCGTTATGGGGGATGGAACCCCAGGGCATTCAATTCTCCAAGTTATACCCCCAGCCCTATTTTTTATTCTGTATTTTGAAACAGAGTCTCACTGAATTGCAAAGGGCCTAAGTAGTAGCTGAGGCTGTCCACGAACTGCAATTCTGCTGTCTCAGCCTCCCGAATGCTGGGATTATAAGCGTACGCCACCACACCCAGCTGAATTATTTCAGCTGGGGCTGGGTGAGGTAGCGCATGCTTATAATCCCAGCATTCGGGAGGTTGAGACTGTAGATCACGGTTCGAAGACAGCCTCAGCTACTTAGTAAGACCCTCTGCTTAGTGAGACCCTGCCTTAAAGAATAAAAAAATAGAGCAGGGGATATAACTCGGAGGTAGAATGCCCCTGGCTACCATTCCCAGACCCGCCAAAAAAAAAAAAAAAAAAAAGTACCAGGGGTTATGTAAAATGCAATAATTCAGGAATGGGTACAAGGGGATTCTGTTCCTTTTGTGGTTTCTTGCGAGTCTTAAAATATTTCAAAATAATTTTGTTTGTATTTTGGCACTGGTGATTGGACCCAGGGGCATCCTACCTCTAAGCTTTACCTCCAGCCCTATTTTTTATTCTTTATTTTGAAAAAGGATTTCACTAAATTGTGCAGGGCCTCATTAAGTAACTGAGGCTGGCTGCAAACGTATAATCCTTCTGTCTCAGCATCCCAAGTACTGGAATTACAAAGTATGTGCCACCATGCCTGGCTCAAAATAAAAAAATATATATTTTTTGGTGGTACTGGGGGTGGAACCCAGGGGCTTTTCTACTTCTGGGCTATACTCCCAGACCTATTTTATTCTTTATTTGGAAACAGGGTCTCACTAAGTTGCTGAGAGCCTCACTAAGTAGCTGAGGCTGGCTTCAAATCTGTGCGATCTTACTGTCTCAGCCTCCCAAGTGCGGGTATTACAAGCGTGTGCCACCATGCCTAGCTAAAATAATTTTTAAAAATAATTTGGGTGGGTGGGAATAGAGTCTCCTGGAATTAAAGACAAGATAATCAAAGATATTGATAAAAAGCTGGGCATTGTGGCGCACACTTATAATTCCAGCATTCGGGAGACTGAGACAGGAAGATCATGGTTCCCAGCCAGCCTAAGCTACTTAACATAGTGAGGCCCTTTGCAACTCAGTGAGACCCTGTTTCAAAATAAAGAATACAAAAGAGGGCTGGGGGTGTAGCTCAGAGGTAGAATGCCCCTGGGTATCCATCCCTAGTGCCATACACACACACACACACACACACACACACACACACACACACAAAAAACCCCCCAAAACCAAAAAACAACAACAAAAAACAAAAGGCAGGAGCACACTTGTAATCCCAGCTTTGGGAAGCTGAGACAGGAGGATTGTGGTTTGCAGCCAGCTTCAGCTACTTAGCGAGGCCCTTTGCAACTCAGTGAGACCCTGTTTCAAAATAAAAGAATAAAAAAAATAGGGCTGGGGTGTAGCTCAAAGGTAGAATGCTCCTGGGTTCCATTCCCAGTACTGAAGAAAAAAAAAAAAAAGGAACAACAATAAAAAGGCAAAATATAAAAAAAGAAAAAAGCCAGGCATGGTGGGATCATGCTTGTAATTCCAGTACTTGGGAGGCTGAGACAGGAGGATCACAGGTTCAAGACCAGCTTCAGCAATTTGATGAGATTCTCAGTAACCTAGCAAGGCCATCTTTCAAAACAAAAAGTAAGAAGGGTTGGGCGTAGCTCAGAATGCCCTTGAGTTCAATCCTCAGTGCCACTGTAAAAAAAAAAAAAAAAAAAAAAAAAAAAAGAAAAGAAAGAAAAAAGAAAAAGAAAGAAGATAAAAAAAATAAACGAGACAGCCAAGCGTGGTGGCGGATGTTTTTAATTCAAAAATTTGGGAGGCTGGGACAGGAGGATCAAGGTTGCAAACAGCCTAAGCCACTTGGTGAGGCCCTTTGTAACTCAGTGAAACCCTATTTCAAAGTAAAGAATAAAAAATAGGCCTGGAGCTAGGCATGGTGGTACATGCTTATAATCCCTGCACTTGGGAGGCTGAGACAGGAGGATTGCACAGGTTCAAAGCCAGCCTCAGTTACTTAGTGAGGTATAGCCTGGAGGTAGAAAGCCAAAAAAAAAAAAAAAAAAAAAAAATATATATATATATATATATATGGCTGGGAGTGTAGCTGGGAGGTAGAATGCCCCTGGGTGGTTGTTACATCCCTAGTACTGAAAAATAGTGAGAGAGAGGGGTGGGGGGGAGGCAGGCCAAAGAAGCATACCTTTTTCAGAACTCTGGAAATCAACGGAAGATTCCAAAATCTGGCAGAATTATTCAAGAAAACCGGCTCAATCTAGCAAGAACACCAAGGTTCCTGGTGTTTTAACTTGCCTTCATTTCATTCCTCTATCTCCATGGCAGGCATGCACACTCACAGTACACACTTAGTGGAGAAGATCAGTTGTTTAAATGGCTGCAAAAGAGGCTGGATCTCCTTCAATCTTTAGTTCCAGGACACTCTAAGACTCTAGGACTGGTCTGCTTGTAACCTGGAAGAAGACTCCACATGCAAAACTGTTTTTGACCTGAGCAAGAGTGGATCCAGTTGCAAATTATTTTTTTCCAAGAGACATTTGTTAAAAATTAGAGGCAACTGATCAACTTTGCAGCTAATTAAGAAAGAGGATGCTGGCAGCTAGAGCAAACAATAAACTATAACAAAAGCTTAAAAGAAAAGCTAAAGAAGGAAGTATCCACAAGGTCTCTGAATAGTTCTGACTCATTCCTGGCAATCTAGGAAGCAACACACGTGTGTGGGACTGCGTGCTTGGCAGGAATGATGGGCGGGCCTTGAGCTCTGTCTCCCCTCCCTAGCTGACTCTGAGGTGAACAGCTGTAGAAGGGTAAGCCAGAGCTGTTTAGATGCTTACTTTGAGATAAGGTCTTCCCATTCTCTCAAGGTAATCTCCAACTCCTGAGCTCAAGAGATCCTTATGCGTCAGCCTCTTGAGTAGCTGCAGCTGTGGGTATGTGCCACCCCACCTGTCTAAGGCAGAGTTTTCTTTTGTGGTACAAGGGATTAAACCCAGGGGCATTCTGACTCTGAGCTACACTCCCAGCCCTATTTTATTTTATTTATTTTTACTTTTATTTTATTTATTCTTTGCGGAACTGGGGTTGGAACCCATAAGCAACAGGGTCTCACTCAGTTGCAAAGGGCCTCACTAAGTAGTAGCTTAGGCTGTCTGTGAACCTGGATCCTCCTGTCTCAGCCTCCTAAATGCTGGGATTACAAGCGTGCACCACCACACCCAGCTTATTTATTTTGACACAGGGTCTCATTGAATTGTGGAGGGCCTCAGTAAATTGCTGAGACTGGCAGAAAACCCGTCTCAGGTTCCCAAATACTGAGATTATAGGCATGTGCCACCATGATGAACTTGACAGGTTTTTTTTTTTTTTTTTGTTCTAGGAATTGAATCCAGGGGCATTCTACCCCTGAGTTACACTCCAGCCCTCCCCCCACCTTTTTTTTTTTTGTGTGCTGGGGATTAAGCCCAGGGGCATTCTATCTATGAGCTACAGCTTCCAGTCTGATTTATTTTTATTCTTTGAAACAGGTGTCACTAAGTTGTGGAGGGCCTCACTAAGTAGCTGTGACTGACTGAGAGCTTGTGATCCTGTTTCTGCCTCCCAAGTACTGGAATTATAAGTGTGTGCCACCATGCCCGGCTTCTCCAGCTCCAGTTTTTTTTTTTTTTTTTTTTGGTGGTAGTGGGGAGTGGAACCCAGAACCTGGCTACCTCCAGGCTATCCTTCCAGACCTATTTTATATTTTATTTTGAAACAGGGTCTCACTAAGTTGCCGAGAGCCTCATTAAGTAGCTGAGGCTGGCTTTGAACCTGTGCGATCCTCCTGTCTCAGTCTCCCAGGTGCAGTGATTACAAGCATGTGCTACCACGCCCAGCTCCAGCTATTTTTTATTTTGAAACAGGGTCTAGCTAGGTTGATGAGTCTCACTACTTGGCTAAGCTTGTCCTCAAACCTGTGATTCTCTTGTCTTAGCCTTCCAAGTACTGAGATTCCAATTGTGCGCCACCACCCTTGGCATTAAGGCAGAGTTTTAAACCACCTGCCAGGGCAACCAAGGGGAACCTCAAGACACACACATAGCCTCTCAGCAAAGGCAGGGAATATTTTCATTTTATGCATTCAAGGAAATCTGTCAAGATAATTCATGTCCACATAAGACCAAGACTTAGAATGTAAAGAATTAGTTTACAAAGTCACTAATCAGCTATAACTAAAATGAACAGTGACAAAATGTCCAATTTTAGCCTGGCATTCATAATCCCAATACTTGGGAGGCTGAGACAGGAGGATCACAGGTTCGAGGACAGTCTTAGCAAGAAGCGAGACTCTCATCAACCTAGTGAGACCCTGTGTGTGTGTGTGTGTTTCTTTTTTTGGTGCTAGGGGTTGAATCCAGGGACATTCTACCTCTGAGCTACACTCCCAGTCCTTTTTTATTCTTTTTTTTTTTGTGTGTGTGTATTACTGAGGATTAAACTTCTTCTTTTTTTTTTTTCTGCAATACTGGGGGATAGAACCCAGAAGCATTCAAACTAGACCCCCCTGCCATATTTTTTATTCTTTACTTTCAAACAAGGTCTCACAAAATTGCAGAAGGCCTAAGTAGCTGAGGATGTCTGTGAATCACGGTCCTCCTGTCTCAGCCTCCAGAGTGCTACCATGCCCAGCTCTTATTCTTCATTTTGAAACAGGGTCTTACTAAGTTGTGGAGGGCGTCACAAGTTGCAGAGGCTGGCTATGAACCTGCAATCCTCCTGTCTCAGTCTCCCAAGTACTGGTATTAGAGTGTATGCCACTAGGCATGGCTTAGAAGTCATATTTCCAGCCTTTTTTATTATTTATTTTGAAACAGGGTCTCACTAAGTTGTGGAGGGCCTCACTAAGTAGCTGAGGCTGGCTGCAAACCTGTGATCCTCCTGTCTCAGCCTCCCAAGTACTATGCCTGGCAAATTTGGGCTTTTTGTGACGGAGGAGGAAGGGGGCTGGGGATTGAACCCAGGAGTATATTACCTTTGAGCTACACCCTCAACCCCATTTTATTTTTATTTCAAAAGAGGGTCTCATCTTGGCATGGTGGTGCATGCTTGTAATCCCAACATTTGGGAGGCAGAGACAGAAGGATATAGGTTTGGGAACAGCCTCAGTTACTTAGTGAGGCCCTTTGCAACTAGTGAGACCCTGTTTCAAAATAAAGAATAAAAAACAGGGTTGGGGGTGTATATCAGAGGTTGAATACCCCTGGGTTAAACTCCCAGTGCCACAAAAAAAAGTCAAAACTTTCAACAAAAAATTGTGAGATAAACAAGAAAATTTGGCCTCATACATGGAAGATGGAAGAGGGAAATGGGGGAGAGTGATAATAAAACTGTCACTGAGGAAACACAGATGTTGGATAAGAAGTGAAATACACTGAAAGAGTGCATATATTTATCTCTAATTTGTCTTCTGCTTTGCTTATACAGTCTTTTTTTTTTCCCTTTACCAACCTGTCCAACATAGTGAGAACCCAGTTCAGAAACAAATAAAAGAAACTATTAATCTATGTATAAGTAGAAAAAGATGTGGAAAAAGCCGGGCGTGGTGGCGCACGCTTGTAATCCCCGCGCTTGGGAGGCAGAGACAGGAAGATCGCACAGGTTCGAAGCCAGCCGCGCGCGCTGGCTTATGAGACCCTGTTTCCAAATAAAAAAGTATAAAAAAAAATAGGTCTGGGAGTGTAGCCCGGAAGTAGAAGGGCTTCCAGGAACCCCAGTACCACCAAAAAAAAAAAAAAAAGATATTTATCAAAGCTGTTACCAATAAATATTAGTCTGGGGAATGGGACTGGTAAAGTAGGTGGACAACAGGACAATAATTTTATTGTCCTCTTACCTCATACTTATTTTTTTTAATTTAATTTTTTTGTTGTTGTGCTGGAAAAGCAACCCAGGGGCATTCTACTATCTTAGCTACATATTCAGCCCTATTTTATTTTTTTTAATTTTTTTTGCAGTACCAGGGATAAAACCCAGGGGCATTCTACCTCCGAGCTACACCCCCAGCCCTATTTTTTTACTCATTTTTTGAAACAAGGTTTCACTGAGTTGCATAGGAGCTCACTAAGTAATAGCTGAGGCTGTTTGCAAATGATGATCCTCCTGTTTCAGTCACAAATGCTGGGATTACAAGTGTGTGCCACCATGCCTGGTTATTTTTGTATTGTTATTTTTTTATTTTGGTGGTACTGGGGATGGAACCCAGGGACCTCAAAGAAATAGGGGCTTGGATAGTATTTTTTTTTGTGTGTGTGTGTGGTACTGGGGTTCCTGGAAGCCCTTCTACCTCCGGGCTACACTCCCAGACTTATTTTATATTTTTATTTGGAAACAGGGTCTCCTCAGCCAGTGAGGCTGGCTTCGAACCTGTGCGATCCTCCTGTCTCCACCTCCCAAGTGCAGGGATTACAAGTGTGCGCCACCAAGCCCGGCCTCTGAGGCTGGTTTCAAATCTACAATCCTCCTGTCTTAGCCTCCCAAAGTACTAGGATTGAAGATCTACACCATGTACTTCATTCTTTAAATGAGATAAATTATGTTATTTTAAATGCTGACTCTCATCTTTTGTTTTTATGGTATTGGAGACACAATCCAGAGCCTACCTATGAAACCTACGCACTATACCACTGAGCTACACACCCATCCATATATATATATATATAATGGGGTTTCACTCACAGGCTAGCTGTTAAGATCTGTGCTCAAATGATCTTCATTTAGCTTAGCTTCCTGATTACCTGGGATTATGGGACTGTAAACCATGCCTGGACTTATATATTTTAAATTAATTAATTAATTAATTTATTTATTTATTGTGGTGCTAGGGATGATATCCAGGGGCTTTTCTACCTCTGGGCTACACTCCCAGACCCATTTTATATTTTATTTGGAAACAGGGTCTCACTAAGTTGCCGAGAGCCTCACTAAGTAGCTGAGGCTGGCTTCGTGTGCAATCCTCTTGTCTCAGCCTCCCTACTGGGATTACAAGTGTGTGCCACCACGCCTGGCTCTAAATGTTTTTTATATTGTCTGATTTTTTTTTTCAAAATAACATTACCTTTAGATTTGAGAATGAAGGAAAAGCATACTTTTTTTTTTCATTTTTGCAGGTCTGGGGATGGAACCCAGGGGCATTTGACCTCTGAGCTACACCCCTGCCCTATTTTCTTTTTATTCTTTATTTGAAACTGGGTCTCACTGAGCTGCAGAGGGCCACACTAAGTAGCCGAGGCTGTCTGTGAAACGCGATCTTCCAGTCTCAGCCTCCCAAATGCTGGGGTTACAAGCGTGCGCCACCACACCCAGCATACTTTTTCTTAACTACTGTTGTGAGACCATTTTTCACAGCAGTAACAACTGGTTGCTCACTATAAGGCAGGCTTTGTGCTAAGTGCTTTAAGTGTATCATTTTCATTTAAGTACAAGAATCCTATGAGGTAATTCTGTAAGTATGCTCACTTTATAAATGATGCAAATGGGGACCAGAGGTTGAGAAATGTGTCCAGGTCATGTAGCCAGAAAGGATGTTAAAAAGATACAGAAAGGAAAAGGTTGTGAAATTGGTCACAGTATTTAGACTCTTCCTTATACAGTGATGTATAATTGAAATGAAGAGGAATAAGAACATTTATGTGCTTACCCTGCAGGCCTAGGAGACCCAGATGTACTCCGTATGGAGCTCTCCACTCGAGGACTGGTCACTTCAGGAGGCTGAGGAGGAATGAGGGTTTTCCGAACTGCCATTCTGAAAGACAAGAGAGACAAACCTGGAAAATGGCAGGCGCAGGGTGTCAAAGGATGTACAGTACAAGATACCACTTGCTGGGAATACCGCTGGCAAAATAAAAGCACCACACTGGCTAGGTTTTTTTTTTTTGGTACTGAAGAATTGAACCCAAGAGCATTCTCTCCCCAAGCTACACTCCCAGCCCTTTTAATTTTTTACCTTCAAGCAAGGTCTCCCTAAATTGCTAAAGCTGGTCTGAAACATGTGATCCTCTTATCGTAACCTCCTAAGTACTGGAATTAGATACAGGTGTGTACCATTGTGCCTGGTAGGCTAGGTATTTTTTTAATGGATTTTTATTAAATCAAGTAACAGAAATACATACTGAAAGGGCCAAACAGTATAAAAGGCTTTTAACTAAACGGGTTCTTTCCCCATCCTTACTGGCTTTCTGCGATCTCACTCCAAAAAGCAAAGGAACCATTGTGACTCTTAGCTGCTGCTTCTAGAATGCCACATCTCCTTTTTACTTAATATTCTTAAATTAAAACCCATGTTAAATGGGGCATGGTAGCACACTCTTGTAATCTCAGTACTTGGGAGGCTGAGACAAAAGGATTGCAGGTTGGCAGCCCTCCACAATTTAGTGAGATTCTGTTTCCAAATAAAGAATGAAAAAACAGGAGCCTGGCATGGTGGCTTACGCTTGTAATCCCAGCATTTGGGAGGCTGAGACAGAAGAATCTGGGTTCGTGGACAGTCTCAGCTACTTAGTGAGACCCTGTTTCCAAATAAAAAATAAAGCTGGGGGTGCAGCTTGGAGGTAGAATGCCCCTGGGTTCCATCCCCAGTACTGGAAAAAAAAAAAAAATAGGGCTGGGGAGAGTAGCTCAGAGGTAGAATGTTCCTGGGTTCGATACCCAATATAGCAAAAAACAAAACAAAAAACATGTTAAGTGCTCACAGTCATCATAAGGCCTATATACCAATAGACCATGGAAGCCAGGTGAAAACATATATCAAGGAAGAGATAAGAGATCAACTGTGTCCTGTGGTACAGAGGAGATGCTATGTTTTTTTTTTTTTTTTTAAGGTGGTACTGGTGTTCCTGGAAGCCCTTCTACCTCCGGGCTATACTCCCACACCTATTTTTTTTTATACTTTTTTATTTTTGGAAACAGGGTCTCTTAAGCCAGCGCGGCTGGTTTCGAACCTGTGCGATCCTCCTGTCTCCACCTCCCAAGCGCAGGGATTACAAGCCTGTACGCCACCATGCCCAGTGATGACTGAATAAGAATTTCACCCCTATATTTAGCTATGTGATGTCATGAGCAATCCTCACGTTTAGTTTGAGTAGAGTGGTAGAACAAATGCCACATGAGAGTGGGTTGAAGAGAAAATGTCCAGAACTAGATACAATATACTATTTTCCAGTGCTTAATTAGGCTACTACCATCTCAAAAAGATTAACCACCAGACAGCCTGTATCTCCTGGTAAAAGACTAAATTACCCAACTGTGACATAGCCTTCTCACAAGAAAAGGGGAAAGGCTAATCTAATCAAACATCCATCCATCCATTTATCTATATATTGGGGTACTGGTGATTGAACCCAGGGCAATTCTGCCTCTGAGCTATACCCCCATACCTACTGTTATTTATTTATTTATTTATTTATTTATTTATTTATTTATTTATTGGTGTTACGGATTGAACCCAGGACATTCTACCTCTAAGATACACCCCCAGCCCTGCCTGGTGGTGTGTGTGTGTGTGTGTGTGTGTGTGTGTGTGTGTGTGTGTTACTGGGAATTGAACCCAGAGGCATTCTACTTCTGATCTACACCCCCAGCTTTACTTGGAAAACAGGGTCTAAGTTGCAGAGGGCCTCACAAGTCGTGACCCTGGTGCTAAGCTGAGATCGCTTATTTCAGTCCCCCAAGTGCTAGGATTAGAAGCGTGCACCACCCCACCTAGCTTGTTTTTATTTTGAAACATATGGTCTCATTAGGTTGATGCAATTCTCACTCCACGCTGAAGATGTCCTTGAACCTGTGACCTCCTCCCATATACTGGGATTACAAGCCTACACTACCATGCCCAGCTAATCAAATCTTTAGATTCAATAACTTACAAAATATGCAAAGAACATAAGAACATAAATACAGTCAGTCCACTGAATTCCATGTAAAGAACTATATGTCCTAATCCTTGTACTGTGAATGTGTCTTTATTTGGAAAAAAAGGTCCTTGCAAGCATAATTAAGGATTTCAAGATGAGATCATTCTGGATTTCCCTAAGTCCAATGACTCATATCCTTATAACAGAAAGGAAAGGGAGATTTGAGACACACAGACCCAGAGGGAAGGCCATGTGAATATGGAGGCGGTATTTGGAGTAATATGATGTGTGTAATATGATGAAAAAGGACTGCTAACAATTAGGAAAAGCATAAAGAGATTCATCACTAAACCTTTTAGAAGGGACTGACCCTGCCAAGACCTTGACTTCAAACTTAAAGCCACCAGAACTGTATGTAAGATAACAAATTTGTTATTTTGAGCCACTAAACCTATAGCAATTTGTTGCAGCAGCCCTAGAAACAATAAGAGATAGCTGCTGACAAAATTTAGAGCGAGGGACAAAGTTTTTTCAATAAATATATTAGAAAAAAAAGATAAAGGAAACCTATGTATTAAAAGAGTTAGATGGATGTGGTGGTGCACACCTGTGATCCCAGTATTGGAAGGCTAAAACAGGAAGATCAGAGATTCAAAGCCAGCCTCAGCAACTTAGTGAGAACATGTTTACAAATAAAAAATAAAATGGGGCTGGGGGTATAGCTTGGAGGTAGAATGCCTATGGGTTCAATCCCCAGCACCACCAACAAAAAGAAGAAAAAAAAGTCTTATGCATCATGTTGACTAATCACAATGTATGTATATTATTAGAATACCAATTCAGGGCTATGGGTGGAGCTCAGTGGCTCAGTGGTAGAGTGCTTGCCTAGAATGTGTAAGGTCCTGGGTTTAAACTATGAAACAGAAAAAACAAAAAAACTAAGAATACCAACTTAAGCTGGGCATGGTAATGCACGCTTGTAATCCCAGCATTTGAAGCATTTGGGAGGCTGAGACAGAGGGATCTTGGTTCATAGACAGTCTCAGTCTCAGCTACTTAGTGAAGCCCTTCGCAACTCAATGAGATCCTGTTTCAAAATAAAGAATAAAAAATAGGGCTGGGGGTGTAGTTCAGAGGTAGAATGCCCCTAGGTTCCATTCCGAGTACTGCAAGAAAGAAAAAGAAAAAAAAAAAAAAAAGAAAAAAAAAGAATACCAATTCAAATAATATAAAACAAAAGAAAATTTATGACATTTGAGATTACTGGAAATTTGAACAACTGACTAGATATTTGGTAATATTAAGGGGTTATAGTGTGTGTGTGTGTGTGTGTGTGTGTGTGTGTGTGTGTGTGTAGTACTGGGGGTGGAACCCAGGGGCTTTTTTTTTTTTTTTTTACCTCCGGGCTATACTCTCAGACCTACACACACACACACACACACACACACACACACACACACACACTTTTGTGTGTGTGTGGTATGGGGGTTCCTGGAAACCCTTCTGCCTACGGGCTACACACTCAGACCTATTTTATATTTTTATTTGGAAACAGGGTCTCTTAAGCCAGCAAGGCTGGCTTCGAACTTGTGTGATCCTCCTGTTTCCACCTCCCAAGCACAGGGATTACAAGTGTGTGCCACCATGCCCGGCTCCCAGACCTATTTTATACTTTATTTGGAAACAGGGCCTCACTAAGTTGCTGAGAGCCTCACTCAGTAGCTGAGGCTGGCTTCGAACCTGTGCAATCCTCCTGTCAGCCTCCCAAGTGCAGGGATTACAAGTGTGTGCCACCATGCCCGGCAGGGTTTATAGTTTTTATAAAATTTGAAGTATGCACCTCTTAATAAGTATATGCTCAAATATATACAAACAAAATGACAATATTCAAGATCTGCTTCAAAATAATATGGAGAAGGTGGTGGTTAGGCACACAGATAAAACTGTTCATGAAACCAGGCGTACTGGCGCACGCTTGTAATCCCAGCATTCTGGAGGCTGAGATCGGAGGATTGTGGTTTGTGGACAGCCTCAGCTACTTAGTGAGGCCCTTGGTAACTCAGTGAGACCCTGTTTCAAAATAAAGAATAAAAAATAGGGCTGGGGGAGTAGCTCAGAGGTCTAATGCCCCTGGGTTCCATCCCAAGACCCGCAAAAGGAAAAAAAAAAAAAAAAATTGGTCATGAGGTCATGAGCTGATAACAGAAGCTGGGTGATGGATATTTATACATTCAAATTTTTATTACATTTATTTATTTATTTACTTATTTATTTTTTGTGGTACTGGGGATGGAATCCAAGGGATTTCTACCTCTGGGCTATACTCCCAGACATATTTTTTTAATACATTATTTGGGATAAAGCCTGAGATTACAAGAGTGTGCCACCACGCCCGGCTTTCAATTTTTTATTATGTTTAAACTTTTACAAAATAAAAGATAAATGAAAGAAAGAAAAAGTGAAAAAAACAAACAAACAAAGCTGGACATGGTGGCACATGCCTGCAATCCCAGTTTTTGGGAGGCTGAGACAGGAGGATTGAAGGGTCAAAGCCAGCCTCGCTGACTCAGAGAGATCCTGATTCAAAACTTAAAAAAGGAGTCAGGCGTGGTGGCGCACACTTGTAATCCATACTTGGGTGGCTAAGACAGGAGGCTTGCAGGCTTTTGGCCAGTTTCAGCAACTTGTGAGGCCCTCTGCAACTTAGTGAGAGCCTGTTTCAAAATAAAGAGTAAAACAGGTCTGGGGGTATAGCTCAGATATAGAATGCTCCTGGGTTCAATCTCCAGTAAAAAAAAATTAAAAAATAAAAAATAAATAAAATGCTGGAAGGGTAGGCCAGAGTACACGCCTGGGTGAAATCTAGGGGCATTCTACCTCCAAGCTAGCTAGCTACCGACCTACCTTCCTTCCTTCCTTCCTTCCTTCCTTCCTTCCTTTCTCCTTCCTTCCTTCCTTCCTTCCTTCCTTCCTTCCTTCTTTCTTTCTTTCGTGATACTGGGGGTGGAACTCAGGAGCTTTCTACCTCCAGGCTATACTCTCTGAGACCTATTTTATACTTTATTGGAGACAGGGTCTCACTAAGTTGCTGAGAGCCTTACTCAGTAGTTGAGGCTGGCTTTGAACCTGCGCGATCCTCCTGTCTCAGCCTCTCAAGCGCTGGGATTACAAGTGTGTGCCACCACGCCCGGCTTATTTTTTATTTTGAAACAAGGCCTCACTGAGTTGCAAAGGGCCTCATTAAGTAGCTGAGGCTGGCCACGAACTGCGATCCTCCTGTTTCAGCGTCCCAAATACTGGGATTACAAGTGTGCTCCACCACTCCCACTTAAAGGCAATCTTTCTACCTCACCTTCAACTAAACGAAACACCCTAACAAGAAGCTCATGTGTTACAGCACTAAAATTCCCCTGATGACCAAACTTACATAGTGCCAATAACGTGTTGGTGAGGACACAGAAATGATCTGCACTGCTGGCGAGAGTGTACATGGGTATTATCACTTGGAAGAGCCCTGGGCATTATAGACTCCAGGTAAATATGAGCAAGTCCCACATGAATCAAAGTTGACAAAGCTGATGCACAAAAACATACAGGGTAACACTATAGGCAAAATCTGGAAACAACCTAAATATCCACGGAAAACTCTGCTACTGTTATAAAGTTACAATCCTGTGCAAACATGTGGATGGACTATATAAAACGAGTGAAAGAACTGACTCATACCCCAAATGCAAAATAATGTGTATGATTCTATTGGTGGGGCCAAATCTTAAAAAAAAAATAGATAATCTTTGAGAGAAGATGCCACCTGCAGTGGTTAGAAATTATGTTTACCAGCCAGGCATGCTGGCACACACTTGTAAAATCAGTACTTGGGAGGCTGAGACAGGAGAATCACAAAATCGAAGCCAACCTCAGCAACTTAGTGAGGATCTCTGCAGCTTAGTGCAACCCTGTTTCCAAATAAGAAATTACATTGGGTTTGGGGTATAACTTGGAGATAAAATGACTCTCGGTTCAAACCCTAGAACCAAAGGAAAAAAAGAGATTATATTTACTTTGTGCTAACTCATTAGGCTATACATGCAGTATCTGAGCTGTTTTCTATACTTTAACGAAAATGCTGAAAGATGCTGGGAATGGTGGCGCATGTTTGTAATCCTAGTTCTTGGGAGGCTGAGACAGGAGGATCACAGGTTCTCGGCCAGCCCCACTTCCTTAGTGAGGCCCTTGGCAACTTAGTTAAGAACCTGTTTCAAAATAAAGAATAAAAAATAGAACTAGGGGTGTAGCTTGGAGGAAGAATGCCTCCAGTTCTGAAAAGAAAAAGCTGAAATACTGCCACATTAGAGATAGCAAATATAAGCAAGTCCTTTATTTTTCTTTTAAAGAGAAGCTAAAGTCAGACATGGGGGCACTTGTCTGTAGTACTTGGGAGGCTGAGACAGGAAGATCATTGATTTGAGAGAACAGTCTCAGCAATGCAGCAAGACTTTTAGCAACCTTGTGCCACCCTGTTTCAAAACAAAACATAAAAAGGTCTGGGGGTATAGCTGGGAGGTAGAATGTCAGAGTTCAAGCTCTTGTACTACACACAAACATAAAGGAGAGAAGACAAAGAAAAAAAAAAAAGGAGTGGTAGATGTTGGAGAAACACAGGCTCAACGTTATCTTTTTTCTGGTAGAAGAAATGACAACATGCAAGGGATGGGGGCTGTAGCTCAGGAGTGGAGAGCTTGCTAGCATGTGTGAGACACTGGTTTGATACAGAGCACTGCAAAAGACAAACAAAAACCAACCAACCAACCAACCAACCAACCAAACAAACAAACAAAAGAAATGATAGGTTTATACTTTTTTCTTGCACTAGGAAATGTAGAAAAGACAAGAGAGAAGAGCTCCTTCTAGAGCACTGAACTTGAACAGCCAAAAAAGGGGGATCTAGTGGCCCATTCTAAAGTCCCAGTGGAGGATGGTTAAGATTGAGCACTGGACGCCGGGCGTGGTGGCGCACGCTTGTAATCCCCGTGCTTGGGAGGCGGAGACAGGAGGATCACGCTGGTTCAGAGCCAGCCGCGCTGGCTTAAGAGACCCTGTTTCCAAATAAAAAATATAAAAATAGGTCTGGGAGTGTAACCTGGACATAGAAGGGCTTCCAGGAACCCCAATACCACCAAAAAAAAAAAAAAAAAAAAAAAAAAAAAACAAAACAAACCAGGTAAGCACTCTACCACAGGGGATGCCTCCAGTCCTGTAATGTATTTTTTTTTTTTTTGGGGGGTGGTACTGGGGTTTCTGGAAGCCCTTCTACCTCCAGGCTACACTCCCAGACCTATTTTTATATTTTTATTTGGAAACAGGGTCTCTTAAGCCAGCACAGCTAGCTTCGAACCTGCTCCATCCTCCTGTCTCCGCCTCCCAAGCGCAGGGAATTATAAGTGTGCGCCACCACTCCCAGCAAGTAATTTCGTTTTAATTAATTTGAATATAAAGACATGATTTCAGTTATACAAAAGCTTTATTGTGACTGAAATAACATGGTTATATGAAAGCAATTTTTCTGCTCCAAATCTGATGAAATCTAAATACAGGTTAAGTACTTTTGAAGGGGTATGGCCTGGAAACAGCAGTTAAGGTATGAGGAGGACACCTACCCAATTCCTGCAGAGTGGCAGGGAAATGGAGTGGCTGAGGAAGAGTCACATTTAGAGCAAGACAGCATGGATAAAGAGGAGGTGAGGGCACGGGGCATTCCCATGGCAACTTATGTGAAATGAAGAGAAGAGCAGAGGGTCTTTGGAAGGGGACAAAGTATGAGAGATGGGCAGATATTTCTGTCTCCAAGGTTGTGGAATATCAAAATACTGGTGTGGATTAATTGCATCCATTTTATCTACCATGCTGAGCACATCTTTTTGAATTTTTAAATTATATATATATATATATATATATGTATATTGGTGGTACTGGGGGTAGAATCCAGAGGCTTTCTACCTCCGGGCTATATTCCCAGACCTATTTAAAATTTTTAGGTTGGAAACAGGGTCTCACGAAGTTGCTGAGAGCCTAAGTAGCTGAGGATGGCTTCGAACCTGTGCGATCCTCCTGTCTCAGCCTCCCAAGCGCAGGGATTACAAGCGCGCACCACCACGCCTGGCTTTTTTTATTTTTTATTTTTGCAGTACTGAGGATGGAACACAGGGACATTCTACCTCCGAGCTACACCCTTAGCCCTATTTTTTTTTATTTTTGTGTGGTAATGGGGATGTAACCCAGGGGCATTCGACCCCCGAGCTACACCTCCTGCTGTTTTTTATTCTTTATTTTGAAACAGGGTCTCACTGAGTTGCAAAGGGCCTAAGTAGTAGCTGAGGCTGTCCGCAAACTGTGATCCTCCTGTCTCAGCCTCCGGAATGCTAGGATTATAAGCACATGCACCACCATGCCTGGCTTGAGGATTCTTTTTTTTGTGTGTGGGTTTAGGGATGGAACCCAGGGGCATTTGACCTCCAAGCTACACCTCCTGCCCTGTTTTTTATTCTTTATTTTGAAACAGGGTCTCACTAAGTAGCTGAGGCTGTCTGTGAACCGCGATCCTCCGGTCTCAGCCTCCAGAATGCTGGGATTACAAGTGTGCACCACCATGCCCAGCTTGAGGACTCTTAATATCCTACAGTCTGAGCTGTGCAAGTCTCTACTGAACAATCCCATGGTCAAGCTGCTTTGGAGGAAATGTTAAAATGCCACGGAGAAGCACTGGAGATGAGAGCCTATTATTTATACTAGTTTTATCTAGAACCAGAGGCGACCCTTGGTGCTTCTGGAGCTACTCACCCATCAGTGGCAGGTTTCTTTCGGAGGATGCTTGGTCGGGGGGAGGAGCCCTGGGCTGGAGCATTGGTGCTCACACTCTGGCTGTGGGTCTGTACCACAGTTGTTGCTGCTGGAGCAGCACTGAATGGATTGCTGATAGGGTTGGCTACAATTGTGGCTCCATCTGCCAATACCACTGTTGGAGGAAAGGCAGTGTTAGAAAGAACAACAAAGAGAGGGAGATGGAAGAAACACTACTGAAATGTCACATAAAGCACAAATGCAAACAATTCCATCACTGGCCTTAGGTATCCATGCTGTAACTGTTCCACTTCATGAGAATTTGGGGATATAGTTCAGTAGTAGCAAACTTGGCTGTTATGTGTGAGACCTTGGGTTCTATCCCTAGCACTCAGAGGACAAATAAATAAATAAAATAAAGACAAGGGGGCAAAGGACAATGCTCATATGTCTAAAAGCAGTTGCACAGAGGAGAACTATGAAGTCTATTGAAGGAGCTCAGTATTATTTTTCTTTGCTCTATAATTACAGCTACAAGCTAGGTGTGGTGGCATATGCTTCTAATCCCAGCATTTGGGAGGCTGAGAAAGGAGGATCACTGTTTGCGGCGAGCCTCAGCTACTTAGTGAAGTCCTGTTTCAAAATAAAGAATAAAATATAGGGCTGGAGGTGTATCTAGGAGGTAGAATGTCCCTGGGTTCCATCCGCAGTACCCCCACCCAAAAATCACAGCTACTATTGAGATACACAAAGTATCTCAATCTATCACTTCATATTTTCACTTACATGATTCTTATTATCATTGCTATTCCTATTAGAAAAAATGGGAGAGAGTAGGGTGTGGTGGCACATGCTTATAATCACAGTTCTTGGGAGGCTGAGACAGGAGGATGGCACAAATTTTGTGGCCAGCCTCAGCTATTTAGTGAGGCTCTCAGGGACTTAGTGAGACCCTGTTTCCAAATAAAATATAAAATAGGTCTGTGAGTATGGCCCAGAGGTGGAAGCCCCTGGGTTCCATCCTCAGTAACACTAACACACACACACACACACACACACACACACAAAAAAAAAAAAAAAAAAAAAAAAAAAGAAAAAGAAAAAAAAAAAAGGGGAGAGCCAGGCATGGTGATGGTGGTACATGCCTATAATCCCAGCACTTGGGAGGCTGAGACAGAAGGATACATGGTTTAAGAATAGCCTTAGCAATATTGTGAGGCACTAGCCATAACAATACCCTGTTTCAAATTAAATTAAAGCCAGGTGTGGTGGCGCAAGCTTGTAATCCTAGCATTTGGGAGGCTGAGACTGGAGGATCGTGGTTCGTGGGCAGCCTCAGCTACTTAGTGAGGCCTTCCGCAACTTAGTAAGACCCTGTTTCAAAATAAAAGAATAAAAAATAGGGCAGGGCATGTAGCTTGGGGGTAGAATGCCCCTGGATTCTATCCCTAGACCCGCAAAAAAAAAAAAAAAAAAATTCTTAAATTAAAAAAAGTAACGGGTATAGCTGGGAGACAGAATGCCCCTGGGTTCAAGTCCCAGTACTGTTAAAAAAAAAAAAAAAGGGAGAATTAAAACTTAAAATAAAGCTAATAAGCCAGGCGTGGTGGCACAAGCTTGTAATCTGTAATCCCAGCATTTGGGGAGGATGAGACATGAGGATCACAGTTCACGGCCAGCCTCAGCTACTTAGTGAGGCCCTTTGCAATTCAATGAGACCCTGTATCAAAATAAAACTAAAAAATAGTGCTGGGGTGTTGTGTAGAGGTAGAATGTCTCTGGGATTCATTCCAGGACCGCCAAAAAATAAT
This sequence comes from Muscardinus avellanarius, assembly GCF_963383645.1. Taxonomy (NCBI): domain Eukaryota; kingdom Metazoa; phylum Chordata; class Mammalia; order Rodentia; family Gliridae; genus Muscardinus; species Muscardinus avellanarius. The sequence continues at coordinate 110,912,611 of NC_137787.1, read as the reverse complement.
AAAAAAAAGCTACAAATAGTAAATATGATCAGCTGGCTTTATAGCATGCTCCTTCAAGAAACGTGCTGATGCAGTTTTTATAAAATATGACTCCTCTTTGATATCATCCTCTAATCTAACTTTAGAAATACACTCAAGCAACAGATTTTTTTTTTTTTTGTGTGTGTGTGTGTGGTGGTACTGGGGTTTCTGGAAGCCCTTTTACCTCTGGGCTACACTCCCAGACCTATTTTTATATTTTTATTTGGAAACAGGGTCTCTTACGCCAGCGCGGCTGGCTTCGAACCTGCACAATCCTCCTGTCTCCACCTCCCAAGCGGTGGGGATTACAAGCGTGCGCCACCATGCCCGGCAAGCAACAGATATTTTAGCTGTACACTAAAGTTGGCATCAAAATACTAGTGACCAGGCCAGACTTGGTGGCGCACGCTTGTAATCCCCGCACTTGGGAGGCAGAGACAGGAGGATTGCACAGGTTCGAAACCAGCCGCCTGTGCTGGCTTAGGAGACCGTGTTTCCAAATAATAATGTAAAAATAGGTCTGGGAGTGTAGCCCGTAGGTAGAAGGGCTTCCAGGAACCCCAGAACCACCAAAAAAAAATAAAAAAAAATACTAGTGACCAAGCCTGGTGTGGTGGCACACGATTATAATCCTAGCATATGCGAGGCTGAGACAGAAGGATCATGGTTCGAGGATAGTTTCAGCTACTTAGTGAGGGCCTTTGCAACTCAGTGAGATCCTGTTTCAAAATAAAAAAAGAATAGCGAACAGAGCTGAGGGTGTAGCTCGGAAGTAGAATGTCCCTGTGTTCCATCCCCAGTAACGCAAAAAAAAAAAAAAAAAAAAAAAAAAAACAACAACAACAACAAAAAAAAAACCTGGTGACCTAAGCAAGGCGTGTTGGTGCACACTTGTAATCCCCATACTTGGGAGGCTGACAGGATGATCCAGGGTAGAATGTACCTGGGTTTAATCCTTAGCACCACAGGGGGGAAAATACTGGTGACCTTGAGGATCTAATCACAAACTACCCATGCCAAACTGTTTTGGATCCACAAAAATGACAGCTTCATAGGTGTTTCCTAGCAGGCATTTTTATTTTTTTGTTTTGTTTTGTGGGGTATTCTACCTCTGAGCTACACCCCCTGCCCTATTATTTATTTATTTATTTTGCGGGTCTGGGGATGGAACCCAGAGGCATTTGACCTCCGAGCTACACACCCTGCCCAATTTTTTATTCTTTATTTTGAAACAGGGTCTCACGGAGTTGCAAAGGACCTCATTAAGTAGCTGAGGATGTCCATGAACTGTGATCCTCCTTTCTCAGCCTCCCAAATGCTAGGATTACAACCATGTGCCACTATGCCCAGGCTCCCAAATGCTGGGATTACAAATGTGCACCACCCTGCCCGGCTCTAGCAGGTGTTATTAAAGATATAGCCATGCCACTCTACCAGATTAGCCACTAGGGACAAATTCCAACTATGTGAAAATCATTAATCAATTAAGAATCTAAGATACTATGTAGTTATATTCTTGTGCAGCCAGGTGTAGTGTATACATCTATAATCCCAATACTCCAGGCTGAGAATAGAGGATTGCAGTCAGGAGGACAGCCTCAGCAATTTAGTGAGACTCTTGTTTCAAACTAAAAATTAAAATAGCATCATAGTGCAAGCTTGTAATCCTAGTACTTGGGAGGGTGAGACAGGAGTATTGAAGGTATTCAGCCACCCTTAGCTGCTTAGTGAGATAGGCCCTCCACAACTTAGTGAAACTTTCTTTCAAAATAAATAATAAAAAATAAAGCTGAGTGTGTGGCTCAGATGTAAAATGCCCCTGGGGTTAAATCCCAGTACTACAAAAAAATTAAAAAAAAAAAAAAAAACATGGGGGGGGATATAGCTCTGAGGTTAATGCCCATGGGTCCAATCCCTAGTAAAACACAAACACACATACACATATTCACTTCATGTGGCAATTAAAATTCTTTTTTTTTTTTTTTTTGCGGTACTGGGATTATAAGCGTGAGTCACCATGCCTGGCTGCAATTAAAATTCTTAATTTCCATTTGGTTTCTTCATGTCATAGATAATTTAAGAAATAATCTTTAAAAGCAATATCCAGACCAGGTGTGGTGACACACGCTTGTAATCCCAGTGCTCAGGAGGTTGAGACAGGATTCAAAGCTGGCCTCATTTACTTAGTGAGGCTCTCAGCAACTTAATGAGACCCTGTTTCCAAATAAAATATAAAAATAGGTCTGAGAGTATAGTCCGGAGGTAGAAAAGCTCCTGAGTTCTACTCCCAGTAACACACACACACACACACACACACACACACACACACACACACAGTATCCAAACTGAGAAGTAATCTTTATATTTCTTTATATTAGAGAAATAGCTAAGATTTTATGTACAATGACTTATACTCGATTTTTCAACATGTCTATTTCACTGGTATTTTTATGGATTTACAACTCTATAATTCTCCAGTCTCAGCTTCCCATGTACTGAGATTACAGGCATGTGACACTATGCATGGCTTCTACTTATACAATTTCTTTTTTCTTTTTTTTTGCAGGTCTGGGGGTAGAACCCCGGGGCATTTGACCTCCGAGTTACCCTCACTGCCCTATTTCTTATTCTTTATTTTGAAACAGGGTCTCACTAAGTTATGGAGGGCCTAAGTAGCTGAGGCTGTCCGTATACCGCAATCCTTTGGTCTCAGCATTCCAAATGCTGGGATACAAGTGGGCTCCACCATGCCCGGCCTACTTATATTATTTCTAATACTTACAATGACCTTGAAAATTAAGTTGTAAGCATTTTATAAAAAGGAGATAAATGACAAAGTCAGCCAGTGGTAGAGCCAGGATTAAACATAGGTACATGACATTTCTCTGGACTAACTTCCTTGAAAAAGTTAAATTTACCTGAAGTTTTCCCTTCAGGCTGTGGCTGCTGAGTACCCAGTGGTGCAGGCTGAAGCCCTTGAGTGTTGATTGGGGTTGCTGAGTGGATTCCCTGTGTGCCCATTGGTGCTGGCTGTATCCCCGGTGTCCCGATGGGGGCTGGCTGGATTCCTTGCGTACTTATGGGTGCTGGCTGTATCCCTTGGAGATGTCGAGCATGTGAGGCATCTACTGTCATCAATTGCATGGGGTTTAGATGGACAGTAGATGCTACCCCAACACCAGTCTGAGCTGTGATGGCAGAGTTTGGAGCCTGAGCTGAAACTAAAAATGATGCAAAAGATGACAAGGTTAGGTCTCATTAGACACAGTCCACACAATGAGAAACACACTTAAAATGAAGACAACTTTTCTACCATATATAAACTCTAAATCCAGTTTTTGAAACCATAACATTGCTACTTGTACTACACAATTAGTTTCTCTTTATATTTCCTACTAATATGAGATAGTCTTTCTCCAAATTATTAGTAAAATTATAAAAATTAGAAAAAAGAATCATATATTAAATCCCAAATATTAAGCTTAGCAAAGTGATATATTCCTATAATCTCAGCTACTCAGGAAGCCAAGTCGGGAGGACAGCAAGTTCAAGGCCAGCCACAGCAATTTAGCAAGACCTTTCCTCAAGTAAAATAAAAAGGGCTGGAACTAGATACAATGGCAAACACATGTAATCCCAGAACTTGGGAGGCTACAAAAAAAGATCACAGGTTTGAGACTAGCACACACTACCTCAGCAAGACTATGATTTACAATTTAAAAAGGGGTTGGGGAGCCGGGCGTGCTGGCGCACGCTTGTAATCCCTACACTTGGGAGGTAGAGACAGGAGGATCGTGCTGGTTCGGAGCCAGCCTTGCTGGCTTAAGAGACCCTGTTTCCAAATTTAAAAAAATATAAAATAGGTCTGGGAGTGTAGCCCGGAGATAGAAGGGCTTACAGGAACCCCAGTACCACCAAAAAAAAAAAAAAAAGGGGGGGGTTGGGGGGTGTAACTCAGTGGTAAAACAAGTATATTCTCATTCTACCTGGGTTTAATTTCCAGTACTCATCGCCCCCTTACATGGTTGGGGATGTATCTCAGTGGCAGAGCACCTCTGGATTCAATCCCCAATATCTTTTTTTTTTGGTAGTACTGGGGGTGGAACTCAGGGACTTTTCTACCCCTGGGCTATCCTCCCAGACCTATTTTATATTTTTATTTGGAAAGAGGGTCTCACTAAGTTGCTGAGAGCTTTACTAAGTAGCTGAGGCTGCCTTTGAACCTGTGAGATCCTCCTGTGCAGCCTCCCAAGCGCGGGGATTACAAGCGTGCGCCACCACGCCTAGATCCCCAATATATTATTATTATTATTATTATTATTATTATTATTATTTTTTTTTTTTTTTTTTTTTTTTGCGGTACTGGGGATGGAACCCAGGGCATTCTACCTCCGAGCTACACCCACTGCCCTATTTTTTATTCTTTATTTTGAAACAGGGTCTCACAAAGTTGCAGAGGGCCTCACAAAGTAGCTGAGGCTGCCCGCGAACTGCGATCCTCCAGTCTCAGCCTCCCAAATGCTGGAATTACCAGCATGTGCCACCATACCAGCTCCCCAATATCTTAAAAAAAAAAATATATATATATATATATTGCTCACCTCTGGATTCAATCACCAATATATTAAATATACACACATTTAAGGTATATATTTAATACATATTGCTCATTTTTTGTGTGGTATTAAGAATTGAACTCAGATGCATTTTACCTCTGAATCCTAGCCCTTTTTATTTTCTGTTCTGAAGCAGAACAAGACCAAGCCAGGCAATTGTGCTCAATAAGTAATATAAAACTTGTGAATTAAATTCATGGATCCCAGATTAATAATTTTTGCTTTAATTAAAAGACCACAGGCAGCTGGGCATGGTGGTGCACGCTTGTAATCCCAGTACTTGGGAGACTGAGACAAGAGGATTCCAAGTTCATGGCCAGCCTCAGCAACCTAGTGAGGTTCTCAGCAACTTAGTGAGACTTTGTTTCCAAATAAAATATAAGTCTGGGAGTATTGCCTGGAGTTAGAAAGTCCCTTCAGAAATATAGTAGTAGCCAGGCTTGGTGGCTCATGCTTGTAATCCCAGCATTTGAGAGGCTGAGACCGGAGGATCGGGGTTAGCAGACAGCCTCAGCTACTTAGTGAGGCCCTCCACAACTTAGTGAGACCCTGTTTCAAAATTTAAAAAAAAAAAAAAAAAAAAAAATATATATATATATATATATATATATATATATATATATATATATATATATATATATATGGCAGGGAGTGTGGCTTGGTGCTTGGTGGTCGAATGCCCCTGGGTTCCATCCCCAGACCCCCCAAAAAAAAAAAAAAAAAAAAAAAAAGAAGAAATACAGTAGTTATAAACTGGGTGTGGTGGGGTATGCTAGTAATCCCAGCATTGGAGAGGCTGAGACCAGAGGATAACGGTTCAGACAGCCTTAATTACTTAGCAAGGCCCTTCGCAACTCAGTGAGACCCTGCTGCAAAGAATAAAAAACAGCTGGGTGTAGTGGGGCACATTTGTAACCCCAGCATTTGGGAGGCTGAAATGAGAGGATCTCAGTTTGTAGCCAGTCTCAACTATTTAGTGAGGCCCTTTGCAACTCAGTGAGACCGTTTCAAAATACAGAATAAAAGGCAGGGCTAGGGGTGTAGCTCAGAGGTGGAATGTCTCTGGGTTCCATCCGCAGTACCACACACACACACAAAAAGAACAATGAATGAATAAATAAATAAATAAGTAAATAAATAAGTAAGTAAGTAAAAGACTACAAAAAGTAGGGCTGGGAGTGTAGCTTGGAGGTGAATGCTTCTGAGTTCCATCCTCAGTACTGAAAAAAATAAGTACAGTAGTTATAAATTTCAAATTTTACTTTATTTTTGAGGTATTGGGGATTGAACCCAGGGACATTCTACCTCCAAGCTATACCCCCAGCCCTATTTTTATTCTTTATTTTGAAATAGGTCTCACTAAGTTGTGGGGGGCCTCACTAAATAGCTGAGGCTGGCCACGAACCTGCGATCTTCCAGTCTCCCAATTACAAGTGTGCACCACCACAGCCGGCTTCAAATGTTTTATATTTACTGGAGACAGAGAACAAACAAATGTCTTTTTTTGTACAATGAAAATCCCACCTACTGAAAATGAAAGTAACAAAAAGGGATTTCTCATTCAATGAAAAAACAAAAAATATTATTCTTTTTTTTTTTTGTGGTACTAGAATGGAACCCAGGGGCATTCTTCCTCCAAGCGACACCCCCAGCCCTATTTTTTATTCTTTATTTGGAAATAGGGTCTCACTGAGTTGCAAAGGGCCTCACTAAGTAGTAGCTGAGGCTGTCCGTGAACTATGATCCTCTGGTCTCAGTCTCTCAAACGCTGGGATTAAAAGTATGAGCCACCACACCTGGCCCAAAATATTATTCATAATAGTCATCAGAAGCAGTGTGATATGGAGGAACCTATTTCCAAGGCTAAGAAATACCTTGAAATGTTTGAAATTTTAGACTAGTGTTGTCTAAGAAAGTAAAAGAAATAGGCTGAATGTGGTGGCACATGCCTATAATCCCAGTACTTGGGAGGGTGAGACAGGAGGATCGCAGGTTCAAAGCCAATCTCAGCAACTCAGTGAGGCTCATATAAACTTAGTGAGATTCTGTTTCCAAATTAAAAAAAAAAAATAGAGCTGAGGGTATATCTTAGAGGTAGAATGCCCCTGAGTTTAATCCCTACACACATAAAAACAATAATAAAGGATGGGGTGTAGGTCAGAGAGAGAATGCCCCTGGGTTTAATCTCCAGTACCACACAAAGAAAGTAAAAAATAGGTCAAATTTATTTTAGTAAGTTTTATTTAACCTAATATATTCATATCATACCTCTAAGCTACATCCCAGCCCTTTATGTTTTTTGTTTTGAAATAGTTTCCCAACTACAAAGATTATAGGCAGGTGCCACCACACCTTGCTACTGGAGTACTGGAGTACTCTTTTTACCTTTTGTGGTACTGGGGATTGAACCCAGACTCATCCTACCTCTTAGCTACCTACCAGCTCTATTTTATTTTTTAGTTTGAAAAATGGTATTAAGGCCAGATGTGGTGGTGCACACTTGTAATCCCTGTGCTTGGGAGGCTAAGACAGGAGGATTGCACAGGTTCAAAGCCAGCCTCAGCTACTGAGTGAGGCTCTCAGCAACTTAGTGAGACTCTGTTTCCAAATAAAATATAAAATAGGTCTGGGAATATAATCCGGAGTTAGAAAAATCCATGGATTCCACCTCCAGTACCACAAAAAAAAAAAAAAAAAAAAAAAAAGAAAGAAAGAAAGAAAAAAAGAAAAAGAAAGAAAGAAAGGAAATAGGTATCAACTAATAGTTGAGGAGGCTCTCACTAAACTGCTGGGGTTGGGCTAAAATTTTTAATCCTACTGTCTCAACCTCCCAAGTACTGATATTGCAGATGAGCCATCACCCCTAGATTGTTGCCTTCTCATTTTAGGTAGTGCTGGACATTAAACCTAGGGCTTGGCCGGGTGTGGTGACAGATACTTATAATCCCAGCATTTGGGAGACTGAGAAAGGAGGATCTGGGTTCACAACCAGCCATCCCTTGCAACTTAGTGAGACCCTGTTTCAAAAAAAAAAAAAAAAAAAAAAGGACTGAGGTTGTAGCTTGGCGGTAGAATGCCCCTGTTCTTTTTTGGTGGTAATGGGGGTGGAACCCAGAGGCTTTCTACCTCTGGGCTTTACTCCCAGACCTATTTTATATTTTTATTTGGAAACAGGGTCTCACTAAGTTGCTGAGAGCCTCACTAAGTAGCTGAGGCTGGCTTCGAACCTGCGTGATCCTCCTGTCTCAGCCTCCCAAGCACGGGGATTACAAGCGTGCACCACCACGCCCGGCTATGCCCCTGGTTTTGATCCCCAGTTCTGAGGAGAAAAAAAAAAAAAAATGTAGGGCCTCACATATACTAGGTAAGTGCTTTACCACTAATCTATATCCCTAGTCCCTTATATTGTACTTACTCTTAATGTATATTTCTATTCAGATACTACTTTTCTTTTTTATCAGAAACCTCTTTTTTGCAGGGCATGTTGGCTTACGTTTGTAATCCCAGCATTCAGGAGGTGGAGACCAGTGGATCACGGTTCGAGCAACGCCTCAGCTACTTAGCGAGGCCCTTTGCAATGCAGTGAGACACTGTTTAAAAAAATTAAAAGACTGAAAAATTAAAAAATAGGACTGGGGGTATAGCTTGGAGGTACAATACCCCTGGGTCCCATCCCCAGTACCATTACTGCCAAAAAAAAAAAAAAAAACCCTCTTTTTTACTAGATAAAATTTGTGAAATATGTTAGGTATGGTAGCACATACTGTAATCCCAGTACCTGAAAGGCTGAAACAGGAGGATCACAGGTTCAAGGCCAGACTTAGCAATTTAGTCAGGCCCTTAGCAACTTAGCAAGACTCTGTTTCAAATAAAAATAAATAAATAAATAAAAAGGGCTAGGGGTATACCCAGCTGGTGCTGGTAGAAAGCCCTGTGTTTAATTTCCAGGACCAAAAAAAAAAAAAAAAAAAAAAAGAAAAAAGAAACAACCACAAATCAGATGGGAACTAAAATAGAAACTACAACAGCTATCTCACAAAACAATAAAAATAAAAGCCCTGTGAACATACAATTATATTCACTTTAACTATACTATCATTTTAAGGTGTAGCAAAAATTGGTAACCTGTATTTTTATTTCATAAAATATGATTTAAAAAGTAGTTTGTAGGCCGGGCTTGGTGGCTCACGCTTGTAATCCCCGCGCTTGGGAGGCAGAGACAGGAGGATCGCGCAGGTTCGAAGCCAGCCGCGCGCGCTGGCTTAGGAGACCGTTTCCAAATAAAAATGTAAAAATAGGTCTGGGAGTGTAGCCCGGAGGTAGAAGGGCTTCCAGGAACACCAGTACCACCACCAAAAAAAAAAAAAAAGTAGTTTGTATTGTTAAGCTGTTCCAATCATATTTGAAACTTCATTTTTTTTTTTTTTTTGTTGGTGGTGGTACTGGGGATTGAATCCAATGGCATTCTACTTCTGAGATATACCCCTGATTCTTTTTATTTTTAATTTTTGGTATAGAGGAGGAATGCAGGGGCATTCAACCTCTGAGTTACAACTCCCCGCCAAGACTTATTTTTTATTTGGAAACAAGTTCTCACTAAGTTGCAGAAGGCCTCACTAAGTAGCTAAGGCTAGTAACAAACCTATGATCCTCCTGTCTCAGCTTCCCTAGAACTGAGATTAAAAGTATTTGCCCCCATGGCTGGCTTTATTTTTAATTTTGAAATAGGTTCTTGCTAAGTTGCTGAAGGTAGCCTCAAACCTGTGATCCTACTGTCTCAGCCTCCCAAGTACTGAGGTTACAGGTGTTTGCTATGATGTGCGGCCTAAACTCAGATTTAAGGATTTTCCCCCTCTGGATTAGGAAAAAGAACATTATTTACAAATTAGGTTGGACTAGAATTTAAACTATAACATCCCACAAAACAACAGAAGCCTATAAACATACAATTTTATTCATTGTTAACTGTAATGCCATTTTAAGATGTAGCAAAAATTAACACAATTATTCCCAAGGTAGATAAAATTATGCAAATATGTAACAATACTTTCACAGATCACAAAGATCATGTTTAAAGACCATAAAACTTCTTATTTCATCCCTATCAGAATCTGAAAATAGAAGTTGAAGTAATTAAATCTCATACTAAAAATATCCCCTAATCAATTAATTTCTCTTTGTTGGCAAACCTGAGAATGTGAATAGTCATCTTAAAAATGGGGCTCATACCTGGGTACTGTCGGATGGTGGATACAGAACTGGTGATTGGTGTGTACGTGTGTGCAGCCAGTGGGTATGCAGAGGGTGGGTAAGTTGGCAAAAAGTACTGGAACTGAACAGGAACAGATGGTCTAGAGATAGAATACAAGTCATAATAAACAAAATCAGTGTTTTCTTTACTTTCAAATGCTCTGATCTTCCAAGCCCTCTTGACGCTTTCTTAACTGCCATAATGGCTGCTCCCAAATTGTGTTCTAACCTCTGAGATCAAGAAATAGATAATGATAAAGTGAAAACTTAAAAATAAAGGTTACCGCAAAGACCTATGTCAATAAGCGTAAAAATACAGATATTACTTTTAATGTCTGTATAACAATCCCCCCCAAATTACCAAATTTTTGGTAATTCTTATAAGAATAACAATTATTTATTGAATAACAATGACCAAATGAGAGAATAGCAATTACCAAAAAAGATTCACACAAATTCAGTAATCAAAAGTGTTTCATGAGCCGGGCGTGGTGGTGCACATTTGTAATCCCAGTGCTTAGGAGGCTGAGACAGGAGGATCACACAGGTTCAAAGCCAGCCCCAAGTACTTAGTGAGGTTCTCAGCAACTTAGTGAGACCCTGTTTCTGAAGAAAATATAAAATAGGTCTGGGAGTATAACCTGGAGATAGAAAAGCCCCTGGGTTCCATCCCCAGTATCACAATAAAAAAATTAAAAAACAAACAAACAACACGTATTTCGTGGTAGCACACACCTGGCTGAACACCTGTAATCCTAGTTTGTGGGAGCTGATACAAGAGGTTTGCAGATTTAAGGTCAGCCTCAGCAATTAATGAAACCTTCAGAGACTTATGAGACCCTATTTCAAAATAAACAAATAAAAAGAACTGGGATGAGCCAGGCATGGTGGCGCACATTTTTATTCTTTTATTTTGAAACCGGGTCTCACTGAGTTGCAGAGGGCCTCACTAAGTAGCTGAGGCTGTCAGCGAACCATGATTCTCTGGTCTCAGCCTCCCAAATGCTGGGATTACAAGCATGCGCCATCACGCCTGGCCATGGTGCACACTTGTTATCACTGTATTTGGGAGGCTGAAAGAGAAGGCTTGCAGATTTGCGGGCAGCCTCAGCTTCTTAGTGAGGGTCTCTGCAACTTAGTGAGACTCTGCTTCAAAATAAAAATTAAAAAAAAAAAATAGGGTTGGGGATGTAGATTGGAGGCAGAATGCCCCTGAGTTCAATACCCAGTACCAGGAAAAAAAAAAAAAAAAAAAGGCTGTTTCAAGAGAATTTCTATTTAATTTAAGAATAAGAAAAGAAGGCCAGGTATGGTGCCGCAAGCTTGTGATTGCAGTACTTGGGAGGCTGAGAAAATGAGGGCTGCATTTTGTGGCCAGCCTCAGCTACTTAGTGAGGCTCTCTGCAACTCAAGACTCTGTTTCAAAATAAAGAATTAAAAATAGGGCTGGAAGCCGGTTGTGGTGATGCACACTTATAATTCCAGCATTTGAAAGGCTGAGAAAGGAGGAATGTGGTTCTCTGACAGCCTCAGCTACTTAGTGAGGCCCTTTGTAATTCAGTGAGACCCTGTTTAAGAATAAAGAATACAAAATAGGGCTGGGGGTGTAGAGGTAGAATTCCTTTGGGTTCAATCCCCAGTATTGCCAAAAAAAAAAAAAAAAAAAAAAAAAAGAAAAAAAGAAAGAAAGAAAGAGAGGAAGGAAGGAAGGAAGGAGGCTCATTGGAGTCAGGCATGATGGCACAGGCTAGTAAGCTCAGCATTTGGGAGACTGAGACAGGAAGGTTCTGGTTTGCAGCCAGCTTCAGCTACTACTCTTTTTTTTTTGGGGGGGGGTGGTACTGGGGTTCCTGGAAACCCTTCTATCTCTGGGCTACACTCCCAGACCTATTTTATATTTTTATTTGGAAACAGGGTCTCGGCTGGCTTTAAACCAGCGCATCCTCCTGTCTCCGCCTCCCAAGCGCGGGGATTACAAGCGTGAGCCACCACACCCAGCTTAGCTACTATTCTTGGTGAGGCCCTTTGCAATTTAGTGAGACCCTGTTTCAAAATACAGAATAAAAATAGGGCTGGGGATGTAGTTCGGAGGTACACTGCCCCTGGGTTCCATCCCCAGTACTGGGGAAAAAAAAGGCTCATCATCTTTCTGTTGAAAGCTTTTATCAAAATAAGAAAAAAAGATATATATATGAACCAGGTGTGGTGATGTACTCCTGTAATTCCAAGCATTTGAGAGGCTGAGACATGAGAATAGCAAGTTTGAAGCCAGTCTTAGTAATTTAGCAAGGCTCTCAGGAACCTAGTAAGACCATGTTTCCAAATAAAAGGTAAAATGGGCAAATGGGCTGGAGGTATAGTTAGAAAGTAAAGGGTCCTTGCTTCAATCTCCAGCATCACAAAACAAAAATGAAGGGACTAACTTAGCCACCTACTAAGTACTTTCCTTATTAGTAGATGAAATATCTACATAGGATAGTTAAGAAATTCCCGCCTGACTTATAAAAATAAAATACCCAAAATAAATAAATGTGGGGGAAGAGAAAGTTTCTTCATATATATTAGAATACCACCTAATAAATAAGAATGAAGTCAGGTGTGATGGCATAGACCTGTAATCTCAGTACTTGGGAATCTGAGACAGGGAAATAGCAAGTTCAAAGCAAGGCTCAGTAATTTAGTGAGACCCTGTTTCAAAATACAAAATAGGCTGGGCATGGTGGTTCACCCTTTAAATTCCACTAAATGGCAGGCTAAGACAGTAAGATCACAGGTTCATGGCCAGCCTCAGCTACTTAGCAAGGCCCTCCAAAACTTAGATCTTTAACAACAACAACAACAACAACAACAACAACAACAACAACAACAACAACAACAACAACAACAACGGCTGGGGGTGTAGCTCAGAGGTAGAATGATCCTGGGTTCAATCCCCAGCACCAGATAAAAAATAAAATAAAATAAACAAGATATGATACATAGAGAAAAAGGTACTAATTACTGAACAGAAGTTTACCTGTGAACAGGATATGGAAAGTCTCAAATTTCCATATAGATTTGTTTACAGAAAATAAAAACATGCCTTTACAGTATAAAAACTGGCAAAATCAAGCCATAGTGGCTCATGCCTCTAACCCCAGCACTTGGCAGGCTAACATGGGAGGATTGCATGTTCATGGACAGCCACAGCAGACAGTGGGAATTTCATCAACTAAGTGAGATTCTGTTCCCAAATGAAAATAAATAAGGCTGAGGGTGTAGCTCAGAGGTAGAACGTTCCTGGTTCAATCCCCAGCATCAAAAACAAAACAGAACAAAAGTACAAAAACCTGGCAAAATCAGTGCTGGGTAATAAATGCTAGCCTAACCAAAACATGGGACAAATGTAATTGATGTGATAATGGTAAGAAAACATCAATTCAGTGGTAATTCCTCCAAAAATGTGTAGCCTGAATATAACCTGGAAGAGACGATGTGATAGAGTAAACTGAAGAATATTCCTCAAAACAACTGGCCTATGTACACTCCTAAAAAGATGCCAATGTACTCTAAAGAATCATCCCATTTATTTATTTATTTATTTATTTATTTATTTATTTATTTATTTATTTATTTTTGTGGTACTGGGGGTGGAACCCAGGGGCTTTCTACCTCCGGGCTATACTCCCAGACCTATTTTATACTTTATTTGGAAACAGGGTATCACTAAGTTGCTGAGAACCTCACTAAGTAGCTGAAGCTGGCTTAGAACCTGTATGATCCTGTCTCAGCCTCTCAAGTACTGGTATTACAAGCATGCGCTGCCACGCCTGACTTATCCCATATATTTGTAACTGTGGTTAAGTAAGAGAATGTACTCTTCTTAGGAGATACAATAGGGGGAACTTAAGGATAAAGCATTACAACCCTTACTCTCAGAATGGCTCAAAAAATTTAAATATACAAATAAAATGGGTACAAAAAAGAATATCCATTAAAAGGAGAATGGCTTAAAAAATAGTATATTTTCCTATAAACTCCAAAAGAGGAACTATACAATGTGTTCTTTTTGGTAGGAAACTCAAAAATATAAATAAACACATGCTATATTTGTATGAAAGATTTTGTTTTATTAAAATGACAAGAGCTAAGCCAGGCGTGGTGGTGCACACTTGTGTTTCCAGCATTTGGGAGGCTGAGACTGGAGGATTGTGGTTCGCAGACAGCCTCTGCAACTCAGTGAGACCCTGTCTCACAATAAAGAATAAAAAATAGGGCAGAAGGTGTGGCTCATAGGTCAAATGCTCCTGGGTTCTATCCCCAGACCCGCAAAAAAACAAAACAAAACAAAGCAAAAAACAAACACAAAAGCAAGAGCTAAGTGTGGGGCGCATGCTTGTAATCCCACTTCTTGGGAGGCTCAGACAGGAGGATAGCAGGTTCATGGCCAGCCTCAGCCTAGTGAGGCCCTCTACAATGTAGTGAGACCCTGTTTCAAAATAAACAATAAAAAATAGCAGCTGGGCGTGGTGGTGCACACTTGTAATCCCAGCATTCAGGAGGCTGAGACTGGAGCATTGAGACTCGTGTTTAGTCTCAGCTACTTAGTGAGGCCTTTTGCAACTCAAAATAAAGGCCCAGTTTCAAAATAAAGATTAAAAATAGGGCTGGAGGTGTGACTTGGAGGTAGAATGCTCCTGGGTTCTATCCCCAGTTACCACCAAAAAAAAAAAAAAAAAAAAAAAAAAAAAAAAAATATATAGGGCTGTGGGTGTAGTTCAGAGGTAGAATGACTCTGGGTTCAATCCTCAGTAGTGCAAAAACAACAACAATAAGCCGGGCGTGGTGGCGCACACTTGTAATCCCAGCATTTGGGAGGCTGAGACCGGAGGATCACGGTTCGTGGACAGCCTCAGCTACTTAGTGAGGCCCTCTGCAACTCAATGAGACCCGGTTTCAATATAAAGAACAAAAAATAGGGCAGGGGGTGTAGCTCAGAGGTCAAATGCCCCTGGGTTCCATCCCTAAACCCACACACACACACAAAAAAACCCAATAACAACAACAGAAAAAAACAAAGACAAAAACAAAAAATATCAAGTCCGGCATGGTGGCAAGCACCTATAATCCTAGCACTTGGGAAGATGAAACAAGAGAATTACAGGTTCACAGACAGCTTTGGCAATGTAGTGAAACCCTATTTCAAAACAAAAAATAAAACTGGGCTGGAGGTATAGCTTATAGGTAGAATGCCTCTGGGTTCAATCATCAGTATCACATACCAAAGAAAACAAATAAATAAAACATCAAAAGAGGGACACAACAGAACAGGGTAACTGGTGCGCTGCCTCTTACCTGTTGTCACTTCGGGTTTCCATGGCCACAGGATTTGGAGAGGCCCGATGTCCTGAAATGGGAATCAGACTACTCCTTTCTGCAGGATAATCAGGCTGGATCCGAGGAGAAGTATGTGTGATTTGCTGAGGCACCACCTTGGCTGTGAAAAGTAAAGTCCAATTATACATTACCACTCCTTTTATCTTTGACCTACAGAACCAGACCTTTTTATTTTGTGTTTTGAAACAGGGTTTTGTTAACTGAGCATCTCACTACATTACTGAGGCTGACCTTGAACCTGGGATCCTCCTGTTTCAGACTCCTAAGTGTTGGGATTACAGGTATGTGCCACCGAGCCTAGCTCACTCGTATTTTTTTTTTTTTTTTTTTTGTAGAATTGGGAATTGAACCTGGGGCATTCGATCTCTGAGCTATGCCCTCAGCTCTATTTTAGTCTTTGCCTTGAAACAGGATCTCACTAAGTTGTGGACAGCATCACAAGTAACTGAGGCTGATGGTGAACCTCCAAGTATGGGGATTACTGAGGTGCGCCACTGCTCCTGGCTCATGCATATTCTTTTATTGGTATGCCAAAACATTCTTGGCAAGCAGTGATTTCACTAATACAGTGATAAGCCTGGGTTTTGATCAAAATGAAAATGAAAAGATGCCTACAAAAGGTTCAACTGAATTATTTCAAGCCAATAAACCACTGTTCACATATATATAAATATAATTTTTTTGTGTGGTACTGGGGTTCCTGGAAGCCCTTCTACCTCCGGGCTACACTCCCAGTCCTATGTTTACATTTTTATTTGGAAACAGGGTCTCCTAAGCCAGCGCGCGCGCCTGGCTTCGAACCTGCGCGATCCTCCTGTCTCTGCCTCCCAAGCACGGGGATTATAAGCGAGCGCCACCACGCCCGGCCCACTGTTCATATTTTAATTTGTCAGAGTTGGGTCAATACACAATACATAAACAAAAATATTAGCAACCATGCCCTTTTCTCTCAGCCTCACTTCTTGAAGAATTCAACATCCCTTCTGGGGGAGAAAATTATTTAAAAAAAAACAAATTTAAGCCGGGCATGGTGGCGCACGCTCGTAATCCCCGTGCTTGGGAGGCTGAGATAGGAGGATCACACAGGTTTGAAGCCAGCCTCAGCTACTTAGTGAGGCTCTCAGCAACTTAGTGAGACCCTGTTTCCAAATAAAGTATAAAATAGGTTTGGGAGTATAGCCCGGAGGTAGAAAGCCTCTGGGTTCTACCCCAGTACCACCAAAAAAAAAAAAAAAAAAAAAAAAAAATATATATATATATTTTTTTAAATAAAAATCAGCAAAAACCTTAGATTATATTTCAGAGACAGGCACTTTTTTCCTCCATAACCCAACACATACCTATTAGTAACAAATAGCTGAATTTTTTTTTTTTTGGTGTGTGTGTGTGTGTGTGTGTGTGTGTGTGTTACTGGGGGTAGAACCCAGAGGCTCTTCTATCTCCAAGCTATATTCCTAGACCTATTTTATACTTTATTTGGAAACAGGGTTTCATTAAGTTGCTGAGAGCCTCACTCAGTAGCTGAGGCTGGCTTCAAATCTGTGTGATCCTCCTGTCTCAGCCTCCCAAGTGCTGGGATTACAAGCTTGCGCCACCACGCCTGGCTCAAATGGCTGAATTTAAGATTGACTGGAGAAAGCAAGTACAATGTGGGAGTTCACTCAGGTGGTTTTAACATATCCAATACACCTTGACATGTAAACCAATGATCTTTGATTCTATCAGATTTCCTGTCTTGTGTATGGTACCTTCTTAGAAGGATCCTATTATGATGTAGTCAGTATTTGAATTATTACCTAAGAAAACAACACTAGAGCATAAACGATGTAATTTAGGAATGAATATACTGATGTCCTCTGGTACTTTGGGTGAGTTTACTTTAGTGTAATATCTTAGGAAGAAACAGTCTCTTAAATACAATTCTTGGCAATGAAGGGGTCAAGAGGAAAGGAGACAGTGTCTAGGGCATAATGCCCTCTTTACTGGTCTGCATTTTCAAAGCTACAGATAGCCTTGAACCTTCTGATCCTCCTGCTTCAGTCTCCCCAGTAGTGGGATTACATGTACCATTGTGCCTGATTCAATAAATAGTCTTATCCAGCAAAAGTATCTTAAGGCCAAAATAGATATAAACTCAAAACTTCCTTTCACAAAAGCTAATTAATTTGAGAGGACACAAAAAGTTTGGTCTCTCCACTGCCAAGCCATTGTAGGCAGTAAAAGGAGAAACCAAGCAGCAGCATTCTCTGATAAAGGCCTTCTGTGGGGCTGAGTACATACATACTTAAGGACTTGTGCACCCTGCTTACCTAAAAGAGGACTGGGGACTTCCTGGGTCCTACAGTTTATTTGTTCTCAAAGTGTACTGAGGGGCTGGGAAGCTGTAGGTTACCTCATGCATAGGAAGGACGGAAGGGAATCAGTAGAAGGAAGGCACACCTCATCTCAGGTTACCAAGGGTTGTTAGACTTCTGACAATTCAGTATGTTACTGTGTCCTCTTCAAGAAAACCAATCTTACTTTAAAAGTAAATTATGAGTCGGGTGTGGTGGTGCACACTTGTAATCCCAGCATTTGGGAGGCAGAGACAGGAGAATCAAGGTTCGCAAAACAGCCTCAGCTAAGTAGTGAGGCCCTTTGCAATTCAGAGAGACTGTGTTTAAAATTTAAAAAAGACAAAAAAAAAAAAAAATAGGGCTGGGGTGTAGCTCATAAGTAGAATGTACCTGGGTTCTATACTCAGTACTGTAGAGAAAAAAAAAAGTACATTATGTTAAAAATAGGGCAGCTAGTTGGGCATGGTGGTGCATGCTTGTAATCCCTGTACTTTTGAGACTCAGACAGGAGAACTGCAGGTTCCCAGCCAGCCTCAGCTACTTAGAGAAGCCCTCCACAACTTAGTGAGACCTTGTTTCAAAATAAGAATAAAGTTGGAGCCAGGTGTGGTGGTGCAGGCTTGTAATCCCAGCATTTGGGAAACTGAGAATAGAAGATCGTGGTTCGTGGACAGCCACAGCTACTTAGTGAGGCTCTCAGCAATTTAATGAGACCCTGTTTCCAAATAAAGTATAAAACAGGTCTGGGAGCATAGCCCGGAGATAGAAAAGCCCCTGGGTCCCACCCCTAGTACCACAAAAATAAATATATAAATAAAAAGAAAGATAGAAAAAAAAAATAGCGAAGGGAGTATAGCTCAGAGGCCAAATGCCAATGGATTCCATCCCCAGACCCACAAAAAAACAAAACAAAAACAAAAAACAAAAAAAAAAACAATAGAGCTGGGCATGGTGGTACAGGCTTGTAATCATAGCATTTGGGAGGCTGAGAAAGGAGGATCATGATTCAGCAACAGCCTCAGGCACTCAAAATAAAGAATACAAAATAGGAGTGTAGCTCGGAGGTAGAATGCCCCTGGGTTCTATGCTCGGTACTCAAAAAAAAAAAAAAAAAAAAAAAGATTAAAAAATGAGGCTGAGGGGTGTAGCTCAGAAATAGAATGCCCCTGGGTTCCACCCCTAATCAAATGGGGCAGCTAGAGCCACATGTGGTGGCTCATGCTTGTAATCCCAGTACTTGGGAGTCAGAGACAGGAGGATCTCAGGTTCAAGGCCAGCCTCAGGAATAAAGTGAGGCCCTCCAAACTTACTGAGATCCTGTTTCAAAAGACCCTGGTTCAAAAATAAAGCTGGGCGTGGTGGCGCACGCTTGTAATCCCCGCGCTTGGGAGGCAGAGACAGGAGGATCGCACGGGTTCGAAGCCAGCAGTGCTGGCTTAAGAGACCCTGTTTCCAAATAAAAGTATAAAATAGGTCTGGGAGTGTAGCCCGGAGGTAGAAGGGTTTCCAGGAACCCCAGTACCAGCAAAAATAAAAATAAAAATAAAAATAAAAAAGAATAAAAAATAGGAGCTGGGGGTATAATTTGGAGGTAGAATGCCCCAGGACTAAATTTCCAGCCCCCCTCCCCAAAAGATGACAAGCTCAGAATTACAGGACCAAGATGAAGAAAGCACTGGAAACTAAAACCTGTTGCTCAATGGGTCAAAGAGAAAAAAAGTTTGCCAATCTCTGTTTTTTTTTTTTTTTCTTGCGGTACTGGGGATGGAACCTAGCGGCATTCTACCTTTGAGCTACAGCTCCAGCCCTATTTTTCTGTTCTTTTATTTAGAAACAGGGTCTCACCGAGTTGCAACAGGTCTCACCAAATAGCTAAGGCTGTCGCAAATCATGTTCTTCCTATCCCAGTCTCCCAAATGCTGGGATTACAAGAGTGTGCCACCACGCCCGGCTCTAATTTCTTTACTTTTTTTTTTTCTTTTTTGTGGCTCTGGGGATGGAACCCAGGGGCATTTGACCTCCGAGCTATACACCTTGCCCTATTTTTTATTCTTTTATTTTGAAACCATGTCTCACTGAGTTGCAAAGGGCCTCACTAAGTAGTAGCTGAGGCTGGCCATGAACCGTGATCTCCTTTCTCAGCCTCCCAAATGCTAGGATTAAAAGTGTGAGCCACCATTCCTGGCTTGTTTGCTAGAAATATTTTAAAGATTAAAAAAAAATACTCAAAGTACACATTTACTTAAAAGGGAGTAAGAGCTGGGCCTAGTGGTGCACACTTGTAATCCCAGTATTTCGCAGGCTGAGGCAGGAGGATCACAGGTTCAAGGACAGTCTCAGCAAACACTGAGATCCTCATCAACTTAGCTAGTCTCTATTTCCAAATAAGAAATAAAATTGGGACTTCCGGGAAGATGGCGACCGAGAAAAGCGGGGCTTAAGAGCCCCGCTAACAACCAATCTCCATTACCACAAAATCAGCGCCTTTCATAGCCAGAAAACACCATCACCAGAGAAACAAAAAAATCACCAGGCTCCAGAGAGAAAGCGGACTGAGAACAGAGCTCAGAGCCACAGAGGAGATAACTGGCCTCACGCCCGAGGACGCGGCAGCAGCGCCATACTGCCGGTGGCAGCGGCAAATTCACCAGACGGCTACAGCAAGCCGAGGTGAGCCGCTGCGGAACAGCCAGGCGGGATTTCTCGCCGCAGGTAAAATCTAAAGCTCCCAGTGGCTGAGCTCAGCACACGCCGCCGCAGGGATTCAGAGTGGAAATCAAAACCAAGAAGAAATACGCCAGCCTCAGGGACGAGGGCGTGGCAGCGGCACCATATTGCCACCGGCGGCAGCAGCAGAGAATTCACCGAATCCAGTAGAGCTACATCTGCATAATCAAGAACAGTGAGTCAAATTGCGGGCCACAGAGGAGAAATCCCAGTACTGTACTCCCTGGGACTTGACCCAGTGGGGGAGGGGCGGTGGCAGAGATATCACACCATAGGAGAACGTGTAACCTAGCACCCCCCACAGTCTAAAGCAGCCTCTATCGACTCTCTGGGTCGGAGACTCTGTGATACAACCCAGTAAAGGAGTAGTGGGGTCTGAGATACTACTGACTCGAGATCCAGAACACCTTAAGTGAAGTCATAGTGACCCAAGGGAAGAACCCAGAGAAGGCACAAACTTCCGAAATCATGGGAAAGAGGAATAATACTGGAGCAATGAATGCCCACAACCCCACAACATCAGAACCCGATAAAACAGAAAATCAGAGATTTCTAGAAGATCAAATCAGGAAAATAACTGTAGAAATAATAGAAGTGCTTCGAAAAGAACTCAGAGAGAGCCAAAAAGAGATAAAGGATGCAATTAATAAAGTAAAGGCCTCAATTCAAAGCACAAACAACCTATTAGACCACATGGAGAACAGAATCTCGCTCTTAGAAGATGATCATTCCAAAAATGAACGCATAGTTTCTAATCTAGGAAAAAATATCCGACAGCTGGAATCTGATATTGAAGAAATATGGGCCCATTTTAAGAGAGCTAACCTAAGAATAATTGGAATAGAGGAGGGAAAAGAAAGTGATACCAAAGGGATCAACAATCTCTTCAAGGAAGTAATAGCAGAAAATTTTCCAAACATAGAGCAAGAGGTTGATACACAGGTCCAGGAAACTTATAGAACTCCCTTTAGACAGGATCAGAGAAGAGGATCCCCACGCCACATAATTGTCAAAATGACCACTGTGGAAGCCAAGCAGAGAATCTTAAAGGCAACAAAAACAAAGGGCCAAGTGACATTCAGAGGCAAGCCAATTAGAATCACTCCAGACTTCCCAAACCAAGTCATGAGAGCCAGAAGGGCTTGGAGTAACATATTCCAAACTCTGAAAGAAAACAACTTCCAGCCAAAAATTTCCTACCCAGCAAAACTTTCTATCAAATTAGATGGAGAAATAAGAATCCTCCATGACAAACAGAAACTGAAGGAATTTTTGTCTTCAAAACCAGCACTAGAGAAAATACTCAAAGAGATTAACTACAAAGAAGAAATAGGTAACACACACCAGAACCAGAGAAACAAGAGTTTCCATCCAACAGTCAACTAAGATTGGTTATCTGTGGAGATTCATTACTTATGTTAGTCTTTTACCTATCTCTAAATGGTATTGTTTGCCATTATTGTTGTAAATTTTTAGGATTTCTAGTTGTAATATTAATATACCTTCAGATATAGCATTTGGAAATATTTTATCCCATTCTATTAGTAACTTTTAACTCTGTTTACATTGTCTTTGGATATACAATTTTTTTTTTTTATTTTTTAGGGAGTTTGTATACTCTTCTTTTGCCTGTGCCATTGAAATCATATCCAAGAAATCACTGCCAATTTCAGTGTTGTGAGGTTTTATGACCCAGATTTTCTCCTAAAAGTTTATAGTCTTAAGATTTATATTGAGGTCTTTTATCTATTTTGAGTTAATATTTGTATATGGGATTAGGTAAGGGTCCAACTTTATTCTTTTCCATGTAATTAATATGTTTCAACAATATTTAGTTAAAAGATTATTATTTCTACCACCAAATGTTCGTGGAAACCTTGTCAAAAATAACTTGACAATATAGGGAAGAATTTAGCTCTAGGCTTTTATTTAACTCCAATGGTTTATATATCTGCCTTTAGAACAGTACTACACTGTTTCAATTATTGTAGCTTTATATGGTTTGAAATCGGAAAATATGTATCTTCTAGCTTTGTTCTTTTTCCAGATCGTTTTGGGTATCTAGAGTCCATATTCCATATTGGATAGAGTTTTTTTCTGAAAAATAAATATATAAATATGTGATAGTTTCACCTAAAAAAAACAGAAAAAAAATATTCTCTGGTAAGAAAGAAAGTAAAAAGAAATACTGAAATGTTATCTCTAAGTCATCAAAAGCTTGGTATCAGACAAATGAAACTGTTATGTGAGATTATCATTTTTAATTTTGGATAAATTGCTATAATACTAGATGTCAACCACTAAGCCAAGCATTGGAGGGAGGGATGGGGAGAGAATGGGGTGGGGATTGGGTGGGGGCTGAATGGGCGATGTGTGCATGTATGTCTACAAAAGTTTGTATCCCACTATGATGTATGAATACAGTGCACCAATAAAAAAAAAATAAAAATTAAAATTAAAAAAAAAGAAATAAAATTGGGCTCAAGGTGTAGCTCTTCTGGGTGGAATGCCTCTGGGTTCAACCCCCATTAAAACACATACAAAAAAGGGGGGATAAGGAAGCCTAAAAGAAGTGATTGGATGATGATGAAATACCTTGGGAGCACTCAGATGAACACCGAGGGTGATCTACTAGAGGTTTAATGCTCTTTTTGCTGTTGTAGCAACCAGATTTTTTCCTGAATGGTCTATCAGATAAAGCATGTAAGTCCTCCTCAGTCCTGATCCTGCTTTTCTTAATCGTTCTTGTCTAACTATGTCAGTAAAGTTAACTTATTTCCATACAGAGCACACAGAGAAAAGGTACAGTGCAGTAAGAAAGTCAAAACCAGAGTTGAAGCCTGAGTACTCAAAGGTCATTTCTCTCTCTTTTCCCCTACTGTCAATGCCAGATTTATATGTGATATAATAGTAAAAGTCAAATTCAGTGTTGCTTTGAAAATTAGCAATTAAAACAAAAACCAAATGATACTTGCTTGTGACATGAAGTACTGGTAAGAGGGGCTGAAAAATCTCTTCTGGGCTTCTATGTGAAGGCCACATATCACTTACCAACTGGGATGTTTGAGGTGGTCACGGCAGTTGCATGGGATGAATGAGAGGGCATTGTCATGGTAACAATTGTACTCGTGGGAGCTTGTGTGTGTGACACAGATCCTGAAAAGAAGGAAAAAAGGAATTTTTTTTCAACAATGGCCTCTGCACACATTACAAATTCTTAAAAACCTTGGAAAAGGTAAAAAGTATGTTAGCCTACTGTTTCTCTTTCATGGTGAGAAATGAAAAATTAACTCACCACTATGTCAGGTGGGAAGAAGCGCCGGGTCACTGACTTACCGGCTGTCGTTGCTGAAGGAAGGGTGTTGGTTGCCAAAATGGGTGCTACTGTTGCTGCAGCCACCGGTGTGCCAGTACTGAAGATGGTTTTCTGTGGGTGGAATCCCACAACACAGAGTTAAAAACAAGAACATTTCCCACTCCATTCAGTCTGAAAAAAAATCACTACCTTCATACTGCCAAGTCCTAAGCGAGTTGCATACAGTTTTGGGTCTATCCCAAAAGGCAGACAGCTGCTTCTCCACCTCTGCTTTTACCTGAGCCATCGTATGAAGCTGCTGCTTTGGCGTCCCTAATGCAGGGTGAGATGGTAGTGTGATTCTTGTTGTCACATCCCGCGACTGGGCAGGACGCTGAATACTAATTGCTGCAGATGGTGGATGCTGGATAGACAAAGTAGGGCGACTGAAAGGAGAGAAAAGATATTATGTGACTCGTAACTTGTACACAGACACAATTCAAGCAGTCAAGGTCATTTATTATCTTGTGCTAGATTATTGTCATACAAATTGTAATTTTTCATATCTCTGTGAGGTCCACAGTTAAACAATACTTGGTCTTTAATAACATAATTAAATGTCTATCAAGTTTTGCTCCTGAAACTGCTCTTTCATTTTAAAATGGTATCAATTGTACCACAAACTAAGTAAATTAATCCTTAGCCATGGTGTAATCAGAATTCCGTAACAATCCTTTTTTTGTGTTGTGGTGCTAGGGATTCAAACTACGGCCTTGTATATGCCAGGCAAGTGCTCTGCCATTGAGTTACACTCCAGCTTTGCATAACAAGCTTCAGTGAAAATTATTACAATAATTACACATCACTCTGGAAAAATCTAAAGATAGCTGGGCATGGTAGTGCACATATGTAATCTCAGTACTTGGGAGACTGAGACAGGAGGATCACAGGTTCACAGCCAGCTTCAATTACTTAGTGGGGCCCTCTGCAACTTAGTGAGGCACTGTTTCAAAATAAATAATAAAAAATAGGGCTGGGGGATGCAGCTCAGTGGTAGAATGCCCCTCGGTTCCCTCCCCAGTACTGGAAAAAAAAAATTAGCCCTTTATGAAATGCTACAATGGCAAGAAAACTTGACAATATAACAATGTTGGAGCCGGGTGAGATGGCGCACGCTTGTAATCCCTGTGCTTGGGAGGCTGAGACAGGAGGATTGCACAGGTTCGAAGCCAGCCTCAGCTACTTAGTGAGGCTTTCAGAAACTTAGTGAGACCCTGTTTCCAAATAAAATATAAAAAAAGTCTGGGAGTATAGCCGGGACGTAGAAAGCCTCTGGGTTCCACCCCAGTACCACCAAAAAAAACAAAAAAAAACAAACAAACAAAAAAAAAACCAATGTTGGCTTCTCTAACCGGTTAACACGGGGGAAATGGACTACTTAATAAGTGGTGCTAAAAAAAATGTAGGCATTTGGGAGAAATAAAAACTGAATCAAAATCTCAAAACAGTATACCAGGACCAATACTAAAAGTACTAAAGATTTAAGGCAACTAAAAATACATAAGAAAAAAAGGAATTACTTTCTAACTTTCCTTTGTGCTGGGGTTAAAGAGGAACATTCTAATTCCAAGCTACACACACACACACACACACACACACACACACACACACCCCTACCCCCCCCTCTCTCTATATATATATTTTTTGAAACAGACAGTAGCTGAGGGTGAATGCAACAAACCTACAATCCTGTTTCAGCTCCCGAGTACTGAGATTACAATTCATGCCACAATGCCGAGCTCTATTTTATTTATTTTTTGCAGGAATGGGGATGGAACCAGGGGCATTCTAACTCTGAGCTACACTCCCAGGCCAGTTTTTATACTTTATTTTGAAACAGGGTCTCACTGAGTTGCAAAGGACCTCACTAAGTAAACTGCCATCCTCCTTCCTCAGCCTCCCAAATGCTGGGATTACAAGTGCGCGCCACCACACTTGGCTTTCCTGTTAGCTTTCTCACTGTACAAAGCTCTCAGGGCTAGGATATGGATCAGCGATAGGGGGCTTCCTAGCAGGCAGTAGGTTCAATTCTCAGCAATGTAAAAACAAAACAAAAACTGGGGGCCGGGTGTGGTGGTGCTTGCTTGTAATCCCAGTACTCGGGAGGCTGAGAAGGATCACGCAGGTTCAAAGCCAGCCTCAGCAGTTTAGTGAGGCTCTTGGAAACTTAGTGAGACCCTGCTTCCAAATAAAATATAAAATAGGTCTGGGGATTTAGCCTAAAGGTAGAAGGCCTCTGGGTTCCATCCCCAGTACCACAAAAACAAAAGAAAACAACACAACTGAAAAACTTTCAAAATCTGAATGCTATAAAAGAAAATACTGAAGCTAGGCATGGTTGTGCACACTTGTGACCCCAGCATTTAGGAGGCTGGGACAAGAGGATCAGGCTTTGAGGACAGTCTCATCTATTACTTAGTGATGCCCTCCACAACTTAATGAGACCCTGTTTCAAATTAAAAAGAATAAAAAATAGGGCAGGGAGTGTAGTTCAGAGGTCAAATGCCCCTGGATTCCATTCCCAGGCCCGCAAAAAAAAAAAAAAAAAAAAAGATAAATTTGAGTATGTAAACAAACAAGCAAATATTCTACATGGCAAAACACATTGTAAAGAGACAAAAGTATAATCTTCCTAACGTACTAAGTTCCTAAAAATCAGTAAGAAAAGGCAGGTATGGTGGCACATGTTTGTAATCCCAGTACTCCGGAAGCTGAGACAGGAGGATTAAAGGTTCACAGCCAACCTCAGCTACTTAGTAAAGCCCTCTGCAACTTAGTGAGACCATGTTTCAAAATAAAAAATAAAGAATAAACTGGGTGTGGTGGCCTGTAATCCCAGTACTTTGGAGGCTGAGACAGGAGGATTGTGTGAGGCTCTCCTCAGCATAGTGAGACCCTGTTTCCAAATAAAGAATAAAAATAGGGCCGGGGGTGTAGCTCAGAACCAGAATGTCCCTGGGTTCAATCCTCAGCTTTGGAAAAAAAAAAGAAAGAAAGAAAACAAAATTAAGAATAAAAAATGGGAGTGTAGTTTGGAGGTAGAATGTCCCTGGGTTCAATCACCAGTTCCAGAAAAAAAAAAAAATCAGAAAAATAACAGCCTAATAAAAAAGGCAAAAAATATGAACAGCTAGTTCAACAACAACAAGCTGGATGTGGGGGCACATACTTGTAATCCCAGCATTTGGGAGGACAGCCTCAGCTACTTAGTGAGGCCCTTTGCAACTCAGTGAGACCTGGTTTCAAAATAAAGAATAAAAAATACAGCTGGGGTTTAGCTTGGAGGTAGAATGCCCCTGGATTCCATCCCAGTACTGCAAGAAAAAAAAAAAAAAAAAAGAATACAAAATAGGAGTGTAGCTCGGAGGTAGAATGCCCCTGGGGTTTCATATCCAATACAGCAAAAAAAAAAAAAAAAAAAAAGAACAACACCCCCCGCCCCATGGCCAAATGGCTCCTTAAGAAAAGATCTTCAAGCCGGGCATGGTGAAACACGCTTGTATTCCCAGTACTTGGGAGGCTGAGACAGGATGATCTCAGGTTCGCGGATAGCCTCAGCTACTTACTAAGCCCCTCTGTAACCTTGTGAGACCTTGTTTCAAAATTAAAAATCAAAATAGGGCTATGGTGTGTAGCTCGGAGGTAGAATGCCCTTGGGTTCCATCCCCAGTGCACCCCCCAAATGTTCAGTTTTTGGTTTTTTCTTTTGAGACAGTGTCTCATTATACTGCCCAGGCTGGCCTTGAACTCCTGGGCTCAAGTGATTCTTTAGCCTCGGCCTCCTGAGTAGCTGGGACTACAGTCAGGTGCCTCTGTGCCCAGCTCATTCTTACTCTTGAAAAAAGAAATGCAGACTGGGTGTGGTGGTGCACGCTTGTAATCCCAGCATTCAGGAGGCTTGTAATCCCAGTACTTGGGAGGCTGAGACAGGAGGACTGCAGGTTTACACCCAGCCTCGGAAGCTTAGTGAGACCCTGTTTCACAATAAAGAATAAAAAATAGGGCTGGGACTGTAGCTTGGAGGTAGAATGCCCCTCGGCGTTCTCTATTACCACCCACAAAAAATAAAAACAAAATAAAATTACAATCGCATGTACCCTGTAATCACGTTCGGGAATTGATACTTGCACACATGCATAGTGACACAAGTATAAGTTTATTCATTATGATATTATCCATGAAAGTAAAGAACTGAAACTCCATCTGTACAAGGGATCACTGTAAGTAGTAGAACCCTATGTGCTAGCAATGAGCTCTCTCATCTCCTTGCTTCAAGATGGAAAAAAAAAAAGAGCAATGGTTGTGTTGAAAAGGACTGCAGTCATGTAAGCCTACTGGCTACAAGGGCAAGTGCACTAGACACGTGCACCTTGGCAAATGCCAAGGACAAAGCCATTTGCAGCATAGTGGTTAGGATCAGTCTTGTGAATCCAGGAAGACAGAACACATGTACCGCAATTGAGATCTGCTGGTGTTACCCCATAATTATCAAAGCCCCTGGTAAAGAATAAAGCAAAACTATTCTCTGGAAAAAGTTAAATGAAAATTATACTAAAACAAGAAAGGCAAAGGGAAAGGAATATAGGCACTTGGGAGATGGGTGACAGAAGGGATAATAATAGCCTATGTACCTTTTCATGTTTTTATTTTATTTTTTTTTTTGGTGGTACTGGGGGTGGAACCCAGAGGCTTTCTACCTCCAGGCTATGCTCCCAGACCTTTTTTTAATATTTTATTTGGAAACAGGGTCTCACTAAGTTGCTGAAAGCCTAAGTAGCTGAGGCTGGCTTTGAACCCGTGCGATCCTCCTGTCTCAGCCTCCCAAGGGCGGGGATTACAAGCGTGCGCTACCACGCCCGACCTTTTCATGTTTTTATATTTTGAAATAATGTGAACATAAATGTTGAAGAGAACTGGGGGGCAGAGCTCAGTGGTAGAGCATTTGCCTAGTAAGTCTGACTTTGAGATTGATCCAATTGTGTAAAAATAAAGCAAAACAGTTATGTACAGTACATAATACTTGATAATAAATAACTTTTGCCAGTTTATGTACTATACTTTTTATAATTATTTTAGAGTATATGCCTACTTAAAAAAACCTTACAAGCGTGCGTGGTGGCGCAGGTTTGTAATCCCTGCGCTTGGGAGGCAGAGACAGGAGGATCGCGCAGGTTCGAAGCCAGCTGCGCGCGCTGGCTTAGAAGACCCTGTTTCCAAATAAAAATGTAAAAATAGGTCTGGGAGTGTAGCCCAGAGACAGAAGGGCTTCCAAGAACCCCAGTATCACCAAAAAAAAAAAAAAACAAAAAAAAACAAAAAAAAACTTCACAAGCCGGACGTGGTGGCACACGCTTGTAATCCCAGTACCTGGGAGGCTGAGACAGGAGGATCACAGGTTCAAGGCCAGACTCATTACGTAGGGAGACTCTATTTCAAAGTAAAGAATAAAAATAAGGTTGGGGGTGTGGCTCAGAGGTAGAATGCTTCTGTGTTCAATACCTGGTATCACAAAACCAAAAAAACAAAAAACCACTTTACTATAAAAGTTATGTCTTACACTGGCAGCAGTTTCAAACATTCGATGTATATCTTGTCTCCTGGTTATATTATATCAAGAGGCCATGCTGAGAACCGGGCGTGGTGGATGGCGATTATAATCCGGGCGTGGTGGATCGCCCTTATATCCCCAGCATTTGGGATGCTGAGAAAGGAGGATCCATGTTCATGGAAAGCCTCAGCTACTTAGTGAGGCCCTCTGCAGGTTAGTGAGACCCTGTTTCAAAATAAAGAATAAAAAAACAGGGCTGGGGGTATAGCTCGGAGGTTGAATGCCCCTGGGTTCCATTCCCAGATCCACAAAAAAAAAAAAAAAAAAAAAAAAAAAAAAAAGGCTGGAGGTATAAATAACTTGGAGGTAGAAAGCTCCTGGGTTCTACCCCTAGCACCACACACACACACACACACACACACAAATAAATAAATAAATAGGCCACGCTGAATGACTAAACCTATCATCTAGCTTTATGTATGTACATTTGGTGTTTCCACAATGATGAAAGTGCCTTACAATTCACTTCTAAGAACATATCCCCATCAGTAAGTGCCCTGTGACCATTCCATCACAAACATCCAAAGGCATAAGCCAGTACACCTGTACACTGGGGACTGATGCAGCCAAGAAGAGGAGTAAGCTGAAACAATACAGACACATTTTACATAATATGATGCATTTTCTGCAAGAAAGTAATGAATATAGAGAAAACTATGTAGTCCCCCACCCACCCAGTACTGGGAAATTCAATCCAGGGGCATTCTACCTCCAAGCTACACCTCCAGCCCTATTTCTTTATTTTGAAACAGGGTCTCACTGAGTTGCAAAGAGCCTCACTAAGTAGCTGAAGCTGTCCACAAACTCGGATCCTCCTGTCTCAGTCTCCCAAATGCAGGAATTACAAGCATGTGCCCCATGCTCGGCTTCAGGCAATCTTTTTATGCAGCTTTCACTTTGAAAAACAAATTGACTAATAATCCTAATTATGAATTAAATTATAATGAAGAAATACTGGCAGCCACGTGTGGTGGCACACAATTGTAACCCCAACATTTGCGAGGCTGAGACAGGAGGACAGCCTCAGCTACTTAGTGGGGCCCTTTGCAACTCAGTGAGACCCTGTCTCAAAATAAAGAATAAATAGGGTTGGGAGTGTAGCTTGGAGGCAGAATGTCCCTGGGTTCCAGTCCCAGTACCACAGAAAAAAAGAAAAAAGAAGAAGAAAAAAAAGAGATACTGGAGGAGCCAGGCATGGTGACACATGTTTGTAATCCCAGTACTTCAGAGGCTGAGACAGGATGATCGTGGGTTCGTGCTCAGCCTCAGCTATTTAGTGAGACTCTCTACAACTTAGTGAGAACCTGTTTCAAAATAAAGAATAAAAAATAGGGCTAGGGGTGTAGCTCGGAGGTCGCATGCCCCTGGGTTCCATCAACAGACCTGCAAAAAAAAGGGGGGGGGGGCTGGGTGTGGTGGCGCACGCTTGTAATCCTCGCGCTTGGGAGAAGGAGACAGGAGGATCACACAGGTTTGAAGCCAGCTATGCTGGCTTAAGAGACCATGTTTCCAAATAAAAATATAAAAAAAAATAGGTCTGGGAGTGTAGCCCGGAGGTAGAAGGGTTTCTAGGAACCCCAGTACCACCAAAAAAAAAAAAGAAAAGAAAAGAATAAAGAAGCCAGGGAAGCCAGACGTGGTGCACACCTGTAATATCAGTACTTGGGAGCCTGAGGCAGGAGAATCATGGATTCAAGGCCAGCCCCAGCAACTTTGCAAGGCCCTATTTATTTATTTATTTATTTATTTATTTTTATTTTTATTTTTGGTGGTACTGGGGTACCTTGCCCGGCATGCAAGGCCCTATTTAAAAAAAAAAAAAAAGGCTTAGGATGTAGCTCATAAGTAGAATATCTCTGGGTTTGATCCCCAATATCAAAGAAAAAACAAAATGTTACTACATATCCTCAGGGAAAAGACTCATTTCAAGTGACTTTCAAACACATTACCACTCAGGTTAGTGGGATTTATTCAGAGGACCAAGATAACTGTGAAGTAGGTTCACGCAGTAGTCTTGTTACTAGTAGTAATCTACAGAATGTAACAGGCTAACTTATGACAAGTAGACTTAAGACTTTGCATCATTACTCTAAAACTAGTTTTTTGTATAGTATATAATGAAAAATAGCTACCTTTATATCTTTAATGGAATAAGGTTTCTTTCTTTTTCTTTTTTTTAGTACTGGGGATGGAACTCAGGGGGGATTCTACCTCTGAGCTACACCCCAGCCCCATTTTTTATTCTTCATTTTAAAACAGGGTCTCACTGAGTTGCAAAGGGCCTCACTAAGTAGCTGAGACTTGCTGTGAACCATGATCCTCCTGTTTCAGCTTCCCAAATGCTGGGATTATAAGCATGAGCCATCACGCCTGGCTTGGAAATAAGGTTTTTAGCGCAAGAAAAAAGATACACAAATATAAAATCTAGCAAAAGCAGGAAAGAAATATACAACACTAAATTTCATTTCCACAGAATGACCCCAAAGCAATAACACCCAGAAGCAATGAGCACCCAGATCTTGGCTTCTAAATATTACGTGCCACTAAAAGGAATCAAGGATCATGAAGAAATGGCTGATTTCAAGACTGAAAAAACTGAAAAAGTAAGAGTCTGAAAAAGAAGACTAACAGGAGTTACCAAAAGGATACTCAAGTCAACTTAGAGTTCTCAGGACAACTAGGAAGAAAGAAGGGAGTCTGATTAAGACCACTGAGTAATTATAATACCTATGAGTCCATGGTGTATAAACCTCCTCAATCAAAAAACAAGGTTAGAGAGTTAGAGAGTGCTCCTTAGTCTGTTGGTTTAATCCTGTATTATTTTTCTCAATGATAAAGAGTTGTTTTAAAGATCGAATTCAGGGGCATTCAACCTCTGAGCTACATCTCCAGCCCTACTTTTTATTCTTTTTATTTTGAAACAGGGTCTCACTAAGTTTGTGGAGGGCCTCACTAAGAAGTTAAGGCTGGCTATGAACCTATATCCTCCTGTCTCAGCCTTCCAAGTACTAAGATTACAAGCATGTGCCACCACCCCCGACTTGGAGGAGTTGTTTTTTAAATACCCTGAAAGCCAACTCTAGGGACAGAGACCGAATTTAGTAACTTGACATCTACAAAAAATAATGGTTAATTTTCAAAAAGTGGCCCTGTGCTCTTCTGGTGTTCAGCTAGCTGAGCCCTTGTCTGACTTCTCTGGAGTAAGGACAAGAAGAACGCAGGCAGAGATTACCAGTTTGATATTTTCTCTTCTCAGAGAACACTAATGAGGAAAGCATAAGAGGAGTATAGTCTCCATCTTTGGCAAAACTAGGAAACATGTAAAGTCACAAGCTACAGGACACATAGTAGAACTGGCAAAGACAGTGATAACTAAACAGAGATGCAGGAGCCAATGAACACATGATTTCCTCAGCTCTAACTTTAGGGATGAAAAATCATAAAAGCATAAGTCTCCAAAGTGAGGAGAACACAGTGACACAGGAAAGCAGTCTGCTGTTTGTACCAGTGGGAAGAGGTGAACAGGATCTGGTGGTGAACAGGATCTGGATCAGTTCCAGAGTTGAGAAGTAAAAGATGTAAGGTTGGATCAGCAACTGTACTAATTCAGATTAAGTGGAGAACACAGTGGTGAGATCTGGAGAAGAGAAATCTTTGCCATTTTGAGTGGTCTTACTGGCGGGAGAGAAGTAGTGGCCAAGAAAATTCAAACACAGGACACTGAGTCATGTGGAAAATTTCTCCTTATCCATCATACAGCAGAGGCTACAAGAACCAATGACAAATAGATGACCCAGAATAAACAAAATCCAATTAAAGATGAGAACTCCAGGAGGAAACCAGCATAGAATCTTTTCCTTTTTTGGTACCTGGGACTGAACCCAGGGGCATTCTACCTCTGAACTCTACTTACAGGCCTTTTTTATTTTGTTTTTTTAAAACAATGTCTCCCTAGGTTGCTGAGAGTCTCTCTAAATTGGTGAGGCTGGCCTCTTCCTGCTGTCTCAATCTCCTAAGTACTAAGATTACAAGTTGTGCCACTATGCCTGGCAGGATCCATTTTAAAAATCTATAAGCAGTGGAAAGAAATGGAGAAAATGGTAGAAAGGTTTTCACTAGGCAGATGAAATTGTGCCAGGGATTTAAAAAACTTAATAGCTGCTTCTATGATGTTAAAATCTCAGGGGAAGTGATAAGAACAAAAGGGAACAACAACATGAAAATGAGCAGCCAGGTGCAGTGGTGCACACCTGTAATCCAAGTACTTGGGAGGCTAAGACAGGAAGATCACAGGTTTGAAGCTAGCTTCAGTATCTTTTTTTTTTTTTTTCGGTACTGGGAGTGGAAGCCAGGGGCATTCTACCTCCGAGCTACACCCCTAACCCTATTTTTTTTTTTTTTTTTTTTTTTGCGGGTCTGGGGGTGGAACCCAGGAGCATTCAACCTCCAAGCTATACCTCCTGCCCTATTTTTTATTCTTTATTTTGAAACAGGGTCTCATTGAGTTGCAAAGGGCCTCACTAAGTAGCTAAGGCTGTCCACAAACTCCAATCTTCCGGTCTCTGCCTCCCAAATGCTGGGATTACAAGCATTCACACTCCTAGCAACTTAGTGAGTCCGTTTCCAAATAAAAAACAAAATAGGTCTGGGAGTGTACCCTGGAGGTAGAAGGCCCCAGAGTTCCATCCCTAGTACCTGAGCAGAGCTCAAGTGAAACAGGAGATAATTTTTGTGCATTTTAGAAATAAAGGCAAAATTAAGAGCAAGAATGCTGAAAATACACTAAGGGGTGGAGATCATGAGCAGAATCTAAAGAGAGTAACAGTTTAAAAGGATTAGAGGTGAGATTCTGGGCCCCGGGCTGGAACGCGTGGAGCACGCCAGACCCCTGGAGAAACTGGGCCCAGTACCCTGGGTCCCGGGTGGGGGTCGCCCGGGTCACGATACTCTGGGCCCCAAGCCAGAATGCGCATAGCACGCCAGACCCCTGGAGAAACTGGGCCCAGTACCCTGGGTCCTGGGTGGGGGTTGCGCAGGGCACGCAAGCCGGGGCCCGGGTCACAGGACCCTGGGGCCCAGGCAGAGTAGTGGGGAGCACTCTGGACCCATGGGGAAACTGACCGGGTCACAATGCTACTGAGTGCCTGATCCCACTACCTCCTCAAACCACATATACTGTCTTCTCTTATTAAAAAAAAGAAGAAAAGAAAGAAAAAAGAAAAGAAAAAGAAAAATATCGGAGAGGAGTTAAGAAAGCCATTGCGGATGCCAGGACACTGGAGATGCAGACAAAACTTATCCAAATGCACTGGAACTTATGGAAAAATTCCCCGTGAGGGAGGACTGCTGTTTCTTTACATTGCTAAGAATCTTGGACATCACCTGTAAGGAGAGAGTTTAGCGGAGACCAAGGAGAAAGGCGGTGTTGAAAGCGGTCTCCGTGATGGCAGTGGAGACTTGTATTCAGGAGAAGCAGAAACCGGATCCTGCCAACCTTATTTTTTTTGGAGAAATTACACCAAATGTCGAATGCTACTGTCATGCATGCTTAGGAACACTGGACAACATTCAGAGTGGAAAAAGAGCCTGGGAAGGATTTGAAATGGTACAGGCAGTGGTAATGGCAGTGGCCAGTACTCAGGGGAGGCAGAGATCTGATACATTACACCTGGAACCTTGGATAGAATAACCCCAGAGACAGTGATCGTAGCCTGCTGAGGGGTTAGGCCAGTGCCGGGGCCAATGGCCGACATCAGAGCCTCCATGAGGCAAGGCCGCTACTGGGGCCTCCGAGGCTAGGATCAGAGCCTGCAAAGGGGTTAGGCCGATGCCGGGGCCAGCAGCCAGCAGCGGAGCCCGCCATGAGGCAAGGCTGGTGCTGGGGCCTCCGAGGCCGGGATAAGAGCCTGCTGAGGGGTTAGGCTAGTGCTGGGGCCAGCGAGGCCGGCATCGGAGCCTGCTGTAAGGCAAGGCCGCTACTGAAGCCTCCAAGGCCGGGATTGGAGCCTGCCGAGGGGTTAGGCCGGTGCCGGAGCCAATGGCCGGCATCGGAGCCTGCCGTGAGGCAAGGCCGCTACTGGGGCCTCCGAGGCTGGGATCGGAGACTGCCAAGGGGTTAGGCCGATGCCGGGGCCAGTGGCCAGCATTGGAGCCTGCCCTGAGGCAAGGCTGGTGCTGGGGCCTCCGAGGCCAAGATAAGAGCTAGCTGAGGGGTTAGGCCGGTGCTGGGGCCAATGGCCAGCATCGGAGCCTGCCGTGAGGCAAGGCCGCTGCTGTGGCCTCCGAGGCCGGGATTGGAGCCTGCCGAGGGGTTAAGATGGTGCCAGGACCAACAGCTGGCATCGAAGCATTCCATGAGGCAAGGCCGGTGCTGAGGCCTCCGAGGCCAGATCAGAGCCTGCCGAGGGGTTAGACCGGGGCTGGGGCCAACGAGGCTGTCATCAGAGCCTGCCGTGAGGCAAGGCTGGTGCTGGGGCCTCCGAGGCCGGTACTGGAGCTTACCAAGGGTTTAGGCCGATGCTGGGGCCAATGGCTGGCATCGGAGCCTGCCGTGAAGCAAGGCCACTACTGGGGCCTCCGAGGCTGGGATCGGAGCCTGCCGAGGGTTTAGGCCAGTGCTTGGGCCAGAGAGGCCGGGATTGGAGCCTGCTGTGAGGCTAAGCAGGTGCTGGGGCCTCCGAGGCTGGGATCGGAGCCTGCTGAGGGGTTAGGCTGGTGCCGGGACCAATGGCTGGCATCAGAGCCTGCCGTGAGGCAAGGCCACTACTGCAGCCTCCGAGGCTGGGATCGGAGCCAGCTGAGGGGTTAGGCCAGTGTCGGGGCCAGCGAGAACAGAACTGGGGCCTCCCACGAGGCAAGGCCGCTGCTTGAGCCAGTGAGGTCTGGATCAGTCCACCGGGTAGCCAGGCCACTACTGGGGCTGTTAAGAGTGGGATCGGTACTTGCAATGCGGCATGCACAGAGAAATATCGCAGAAAATATAAATCAGATGCTTCCCCTAATCAACAGGAAGAGGTTGAGCTATAGAAAGGGCCCTATAGTGAAGCAACTAATGTGACCAATCAGAGGGTATGGAATAGTGGAGTATGGAGCCTCTTTAAAACGCAGGAGGTACATAAACAAATGTATGAAAGTTAATCACCAAACAAGCATGGGATGGAGGGAGGGGGAGGGAATGGGATGGGGGCTGGATGAGGGCTAATTGGATGATGTGTGTTTGTATATCCTCTCAAGTCTTGTACTCCAATGTGAATGATATATGACTATAATGCACCAATTAAAAAAATAAAATAAAAAAATAAAAAAGGATTAGATAAGGAAGTCATGCAAAAATATCTAGGATAGCCAGGTATGGTGGCACAGGCTTGTAATCCTAGCATTTGGAAGGCTGAGACAGGAGGACTGCAGTTTGTAGCCAGCCTCAGCTACTTAGTGAAGCCCTCCGCAACTTACTAAAACCCTATTTCAAAATAAAGATAAAAATTAGGGCCAGGAGTGTAGCCGGAAGTAGAATGCCCCTGGGTTCCATCCCCAGTACTGGAAAAAAAAATTTAGCACAGCATAATTAGGTACCTCCCCCCTCCCAATAAAATAGAAGGGACTGAATATAAAAATAAAATTTAAGTAAACTTTTCATATAGTTTTAGGCTACAGACTGAAAAGGCATACCATGCTCCAAGACAGTCCACGCCTAATAGTCACTACAAAACTATCCTGGTAGCTGAAACTCAATGATAAGGACTCTAGGGCAATCAGGAAGAAAGATCCAGTTCTTTGTAAGGGTTAGAAATGAAAGTAGGCTGGACACAGACTTCTCAACAGCATCATCCAGCTCTAGAAGCCATGGGAGAAATAACTGTAAAGTATTCAGGGAAAGAATAAGGAAACAACAACAAAATCACAGCAGCCAAACTACTGCTTAAGTGTAAAGATATCTATGGAAAGATTCTGGGCATGGGAAAATTCAAAATATTGGTCCTTTATAATAAGGTCTTTTTGTGGATAGAGATGTAGCTCAGTAGAAGAGCACATGCTTAGCATGTGCCCTGGGTTTGATCCCTAGCACTGTAAAAAAAAAAAAAAAAAATTATATATATATATATCCTCCTGTCTCAGCCTCCCAAATGCTGGGATTACAAGTGTGTGCCACCATGCCCTGCTTATCTCTGTAAACTTTATAGATGTATCTCTAGCAAGATCTCAACCTCTTCTTATCCTCCTCTTCTGCCTGGAAAAAGTCTTGGTTTTTCCCTGAGACCATTCCTGCTCTCCAGGCCTCTCAAGTGGGAGATGTTTCTCTCATAGCCCTCTTTCTCATTTCGCCTTTCCTGAACTGTCTCCCTCTCTGGACTCTACACTCATACATCAATCTCTCGTAATATCTCCACTTGAGTTCTCAGAAGTCATCATAGCTTAAAATGCCCCCAAACGAAGTCTGAACCTCCCCTAAACCATTTTTCTCCACGGTTCTCCATTTCTAGTTACTGCACCCACCCTCAGGTGCACAGGCCAACTAGTACCACCTTAATTCCAACTCTTGCTCTTCTCTTACACCCTCATTTAATTCCTCTTGATTCCATCTTCAAAATCTATCCAGGACCAAACCATGTCTTTCTACCTCCATCACTCTCTCTTTCAGCCTCCAGTTATATATTCTTCTTCGTTTTTGCAGTACTGAGGTATGAACCCAGGAGCATTCTACCTTCAAGCTATACCCCAGCCCTATTTTTTTTTTTTTATTCTTTATTTTGAAACAGGGTCTCACTAAGTTGTGGAGGGCCTCATTACATAGCTGAGGCTGACCATTAAGCTGGATCCTCCTGTTTCAGCCTCCCAAGTACTGAGCCAACTCAACCTTCAGATCATGGCATGGCTCTGCTCAAAACCCATCACACCCAGCAGAGTCCACATTCTTGGAGTGATTTATAAGGCCCTTTGTGATCTAGACCTGAACTTATCCTTTGCCATTCCTATTTTTTTTTTTTTATTCTTTATTTGGAAACAGGGTCTCACTAAGTAGCTGAGGCTGGCTGCAAAATTGAGAACCTCCTGTCTTAGCCTCTTAGGTACTGTCATTACAAGTGTGTGCTGCCACGCCTAGCTCTCAAGTACCTCAAATGAAACTGCTCCCTCCAATGCACCATATATCTGCCACTTGAAATCCCCCTCACTACTTCATTTTTTCCCAAAGCACGTTTCATCATCTAAAAAACTATACATTTATTTACTCCAAGAATAGAATCTCTAGGAGGACAGAAATTTCTTCATGTGTTTGTCATTTTATCCACAGTATCGAGGACACTATACTAAAATGCTCTATTAAATAAATACTTATTGAGTTGATTGAAGGAAGAAAAGGAAAAGGTAGGGAGCAGGGAGGACAGCCAGATGGCTGGTCTTCACACGCCAAGTCGTACCTCAGTGCTGAATCAGTAGCATGTGCTGCTGTGGTAGTGATGACTGGAGACTGCGCTCGGGTGGCTGAGACCGTGGCCACAACTGCTGGAGGGATGGTATTGGATGTGGTAACAGGTGGACGAGACTATCAAGAGAAGACAAAATAGTATTTCATTTAAAATAAAACACAAGCCCGGCATGGTGGTGCATGCTTGTAATCCCAGCATTCAAGAGGCTGAGACAAGAGGACCATGGTTCGCAGACAGCATCAGCTACTTCGTGAGGCCCTTTGCAACTCAGTGAGACCCTGTTTCAAAATAAGAATAATAAAAAATAGGGTAGGGGGTGTAGCTTGAAGGTTGAATGTCCCTGGGTTCTATCTCCAGACACACACACACACACAAATTAAAGATTAAAAACAGGTTGCCGGGCATGGTGGCGCACGCTTGTAATCCCCGCGCTTGGGAGGCAGAGACAGGAGGATCGCGTAGGTTCAAAGCCAGCCACGCGCGCTGGCTTAAGAGACCCTGTTTCCAAAAATAAAAATGTAAAAAGAGGTCTGGCAGTGTGTCCTGGAGGTAGAAGGGCTTCCAGGAACCACAGTACCACCAAAAACAAACAGGCTGGGGGTGTAGCTCGGAGGTAGAATGCCCCTGGATTCAATCCCTAGTACAGAAAAAAGAAAAAAAAAAAAAATAGGGCTGGGGAGTATAATTTGGATGTAGAATGTTTCTGTATTCAGTCCTCAGTACTTAAAAAAAGTCTAATTTGAAACTTTAGCCTCTAGGTATGTATATCCATGTTCAAAAGGGTTGGACAAGACGCAAATCCCTCCTTTTCAAATATGACTAAAGTAAAAATACTGCCCTACTCTTAGTACGAAGTGGGACTTAACCCTTGAGACCTAGAGTTCTCATTTTGTTGTGGGTCTTGGTATAGAAATTTTGCACCACTATAAAACCTCCCCAGAGGCCTTACTCAGCTACTGCTGGATTTCAGGGAAAGTTAGCATGCAAAAGGTAAATACAGTTTTGATTCTCAGCATAAAACATAAAGAAGCATTTGTAACCCCAGCAGTTGGGAGGCTGAGACGGGAGGATCATGGTTCGCAGACAGCCTCAGCTACTTAGTGAGGCCCTCCGCAACTTAGTGAGACCCTATTTCAAAATAAAGAATAAAAAACAGGGCAGGAGGTGTAGCTTGGAGGTCGAATGCCCCTGGGTTCCATCTACAAACCCACCAAAAAACAAACAAATAAACAAACAAACAAAACAAAAAACCAAACCCAGAAATAGTAAACATAGAGTAACAGTATTCTGGGCTGGCAGAAGTCAGGGTGCTCAAAGAACAAAAGGCAGGATACTCAAGATAACTTCTAGAATGTTTTCATCTGCACATAGGACCCTAACCTTTACCACAACTTCATGTGGCCTTCACTTGCCTGCCCACTGTCATTCTTTCAATCATCTGAGTCCATCTGATTCAGAACTTTCTTCATCCTCATACCTGCAGTTAAATCACCAAACTCTGCCTGTTCTCCTTTTTGTGCATGTGGGAATAGGGACTGATTCCAGGGGCATTCTGCCCCTAAGCTGGTTTTTTTTTGTTGTTTTTTTTTTTTAGTGGTGGTATTTATGTATTGAACCCGAGGCATTCTACCTTTGAGATATACCCCTAGACCCAATTTTATTTCTTATTTGGAAACAGGGTCTCGCTAGGTTGATGAGTCTCACTACTTGCTGAGTCTGTTCTCAAGCCTGCGATCCTCCTGTCTCAGCCTCCCAAGTGCAGGGACTATATCTTTGTGCCACCATACCTGGCTAGCGGAATTAATTAGTTAATTTTATGGTACTGGGGACTGAACTCAGGGACATTCTACCTCTGAGCTATACTCCTAGATTGATTTCATTCTTTATTTTGATACAGGGTCTCACTAAGTTGCAAAGGGACTCACAAGTTACTGAGGTTGGCTGCAAACCTGTGACCCTTCTGTCTTAGCCTCCCATGTACTGGGATTACAAGCGTGTGCCACCACACATGGCTTAGAATTTTATTTATATATTTTGTAGTACTAGAAACTGAGCCAAGGGATATTCTACTTGAGT
Source organism: Muscardinus avellanarius (assembly GCF_963383645.1). NCBI lineage: Eukaryota > Metazoa > Chordata > Mammalia > Rodentia > Gliridae > Muscardinus > Muscardinus avellanarius. The sequence continues at coordinate 110,871,821 of NC_137787.1, read as the reverse complement.
TATACCCTCAGCCCTACTTTTTTTTTTTTTGGTGGTACTGGGGTTCCTGGAAACCCTTCTACCTCCAGGCTACACTCCCAGACCTATTTTACATTTTTATTTGGAAACAGGGTCTCTTAAGCCAGCAAGGCTGGCTTCGAACCAGTGCAATCCTCCTGTCTCCGCCTCCCAAGTGCAGGGATTACAAGTGTGCGCCACCATGCCCGGCTATTTTTTATTATTATGAAACAGGGTCTGGCTAGGTTGCTGAAAATCTCACTAAATTGCTGAGGCTGGCCTCAAAGCTGCAATTCTTTTATCTTAGCCTCCCAAGTACTAGGATTACAGGCACACATCACCATGCCGGGCAAAGTATTTTGATTTTATTTGAAAGCTTTAGATGGGACATGTACAATCCAGTGTCTTAATCAGGACAGTTCCTTATTATGTAAATATAATGGTTTCACACATGTTACCTATACGACCTCTGAAGGCATTTGAATTCCTATCTCCTATACATACTTCAGCTAGATGAACCTAATCTCTCAAAGATGTATTTTTTGTGACGCTAGGAACTGATTCCAGGGGGAGGAGGAGTTCTACCTCTGGGTTATACCAGTTCTTCTTCTTTTTTTTTTTTTTTTTTTTGCGGGTCTGGGGATGGAACCCAGAGGCATTCAACCTCCGAGCTACACCCCCTGCCCTATTTTTTATTCTTTATTTTGAAACCAGGTCTCACTGAGTTGCAGAGGGCCTCACTAAGTAGCTGAGGCTGTCTGCGAACCACGATCCTCCTGGTGTCAGCCTCCCGAATGATGGGATTACAAGCATGCACCACCATGCCTGGCTATCCAGTCCTTATTTTTTATGATGCTAGGGATTCCATCTAAGGGGGTTCTACCTCTGAGATATACCCCCAGCCCTTTTTATTTTCAAATAGGATCTAGCTAAATTGCCAAATCTGGCCTTAAACCCCTGATCCTGTCTCAGCCTTAAAAGTACTGGAATTAAAGGAGTATGCTACCATACCTGGGTCTCAAAGATATATTTTTGGTCATACATTATGGTTAAAAACAAAAACTCAGTATCTCTGAACTGTCTACAAAATTAAGTTTACATTTTCTGGTGTCTCTTCTGTATTATATCTTCTGTATTATACCTTAGTAGTACTGAAGTTATATATTTCCTTGAAAATAAGTTGAAAGACATAGACTACCTTCCTAGAAAAGCAAATGTGTACACATAGGACTCGGGGTATAGCTCAAGGTAGAATGCCCTGGATTCCATCCCCAGTACCTAACACACACACACAAGTCTCTGAGGTTAAGGACTCTCCCAGAGTGAGTAACTATATGCATGTGTATGTATATATACATATATATAAACATATGTGTGTGTATGTATATATATACATGTACACACACACACACACACACACACACACACACACACATATGTATAATTTTTGGTACTAGGGTTTGAACTTACCTACTACTCTATCTGCAAATTAAGTCCCCAGACCAATTTTATTTCTTTATTTGGAAGCAGGGTCTCACTAGGCTGCTGAGAGCCTCACTATGCTGCTGAGGCAGGCTTTAGACCTGTGATTCTCCTGTCTCAGCCTCCCAAGTACTGGGATTAAAAGCATGTGCCACCACACCCAACCAGAGTAAGCAACTCTGATCACATGCTTAACACTCGCAGGCAGAGAACCCCCTGCCCCCACATGCCTGGATTGGCTGATGAATAATGTGCTGCACTGCTGGCTGGGCTGTAGCAGCATTTGGCAATTGTGAAGTCGGCCTCAGGACCGTGGTGACTTTAGAACTGGACATTACGGCAGCGGCAGCTGCACCTGCAAAAAAAATTTTTAATTAGATAGTCTATTGGTTCACAATTCAAACAGATCCATTTATGATACCCACGAAAATAATAATTTCTACAACTTAGTATGTTGGTACTCAGCTGAGGTATGTTATATACGTCTCATTTAATCACAAAGAAAATTTAAAAAAGGTTGGCGCAGTGCCTACAGTCCTAGCTATACGAGAGGCTCAGAGAGGATCATTTAGATTCAGTACTTCCAGGACAGCTGGGCAACAAAGCAAGACCCCCATCTCAAAAATAAACATGAGAGCCAGGTGCGGTGGCGCACGCTTGTAATCCCAGCATTCGGGAGGCGAAGACCAGAGGATTATGGTTTACAGACATTCTCAGCTACTTAGCCAGCCCCTTCACAACTCAGGGACAGTCTGTTTCAAAACATAAAAAGGACTAAAATAGGGCTGGGGGTGTAGCTCAGAGATACAATGCCCCTGGGTTCCAGCCCCAGTACCACAAAAGAAAGAAAGAAAGAAAGAAAGAAAGAAAGAAAGAAAGAAAGAAGGAAAGAAAGAAAGAAAAGAAAGAAGCAAATAAACATAAGAAAATTAAGAAAAGTAGTTTTTTTTTTGTGTGTGTGGGTTTTTTTTTTTTTACCGGTCTGGGGATGCAACTCAGGGATATTTGACCTCTGAGCTAGACACCCTGCCTTATTTTTTATTCTTTACTTTGAAATAGGGTCTCACTAAGCTGCAGAGGGCCTAAGTAGCTGAGGCTATCCACAAACTGCCATCCTCTGGTCTCAGCCTCCCGAATGCTCAGATTATAAGTGTGACCCACCAAGCCCAGTTAGGGTTAAAGTTTAATAAGATAATGTGTATCTCTTAGGGACATCTTTTCTTTTTTTTTTTTTTGTGGTACTAGGAATGGAACCAGGGGCATTCTACCTCCAAGCTACACCCTCAGCCCTATTTTTATTCTTTATTTAGAAATAGAGTCTCACTACGCACCACTACACCCAGCTGCTTAAGGACATTCTTAAGTGAAACTAGCCCATTGTTTTGTTTTTATTTTTTAACTGTTTTTATGAAAATATTTCGGGTCCATGGGCCCCCTAAAAGGGCTTGTGAACCACATGTTGGCAATCACTGAATCATCCTATGACTGAGCAAACCTGGTTTTGTGTTTGTCAGCTAGACTTTGCTAAAATTCTCCAACTGTTTTATACTCTTCAACAGAAAATAACAATTTCTGGTCAAGAGTCCATAAGATATGGGCATGGTGATCCATGCTTATAATTTCAGTACTTGGGGGGCTGAGACAGGAGGAGCACAGGTTCACGGCCAGCCTCAGCAACTTGGGTCTTCTACAACTTAGTGAGACCCTGTTTCAAAATAAAAACTAAAACAGGGCTGGGAGTGTAGCTCAAAAGTAGAATTGGGTTCAGTCCTCCAGTGGTACACAACACACATAAAAATTCAGTAATTACTTTACAACCTATTAAAATGTAATCATAGCCAGGCATGGTGTCACACGCTTGTAATCCCAGGATTTGGAAGGCTGAGACAGGAGGATCGCAGTTCTCGGACAGCCTCAGCTACTTAGTGTGGTACTTTGCAACTCAGTGAGACCCTGTTTCAAAATAAAGAATAAAAGCTGGGTGTGGTGGCGCACGCTTGTAATCCTGGCACTTGGGAGGCTGAGACAGGAGGATCGCACAGATTCAAAGCCAGCCTCAGCTACTTAGTAAGGCTCTCAGCAACTTAGTGAGACCCTGTTTCCAATTAAAATATAAAATAGGTCTGGGAGTATAGCCCGGAAGTAGAAAGCCTCTGGGTTCCATCCCCAGAACCACCAAAAACAAACAAACAAACAAAAAACAAACAAAAATAAAGAAAGAATAAAAAAAATAGGGCTAGGGGTATAGGTCAGAGGTAGAATGTCCCTGGGTTCAATCCTCGGTACCACACACACTACAAAAAGTATGTATTATTTTAGGTTTATTTCTACTGTTTTGCAACTCTGAAGGGCTGATTCTGGATACATTCTGTGTTACCATATTGTCTACCAAATGTACAGGTGCCATTGCATTTCCAGAGTTTAAACAAAACCTAAGTCGTTACCTCGAGGTAAATGTGAAGCTCCGATGTGAAGAGGGGGCCCAGGAGCATTGCTGCGGATAATGGACATCTGCACATTTGTGGTCATGATGTGGTGCAGGTTACTGGGATGTCCCTGGAAAAAGTGGAATATAATGTCATTTCACACATTTGGTCTTAGCTATTTTCTCTAGGAAACCAGTTTCCTCCAAATATGGGTCAGGTTACTCCTTTTAGATTATAAGCACTCCAAGAGAAAGGATTAGGACATTTAGCTTTTTTTAATATACTGCACTGTCTGATGCTTGCCAACAGGCTGTCACAAGTGACTGAGGATTGACGCTTTGACTGCTAGATGCAAGATCCCAGTTAAGAGATAGCATATTCAACTGTATTCTTTTAGAAACTCTCATTTGAAGCCGGGCATGGTGGCACATGGTTGTAATTCCCGTGCTTGGGAGGCTGAGACAGGAGGATCGCACAGGTTCGAAACCAGCCTCAGCTACTTAGTGAGTCTCTCAGTAACTTAGTGAGACCTTGTTTCCAAATAAAGTTTAAAAAATAGATCTGGGAGTATAGCCTGGAGGTAGAAAAGCCCCTGGGTTCCACCCCCAGCACCACAAAAAAAAAAAAAAAAAAAATCAAGAAAAAAAAAGAAACTCTCATTTGAAACATTCACCTCTCATGTTTATTTGCTCTTTCCTGGCCAAAGACTTATTTTCCTCTTCTCACTATTTCCTTTGTATGTTTCTGCATCTATCATTCTTTATGCTATCAAGGATTTTGAAGTAAAGGCAGGTTAGTATCGAACTGGTAATCCCCTGCCTATTCATCCCTCGAGTGTTCCAACCCTCTTACTCCAGTGCCTCTTGAGGGGAGGCTAGAATATCTGGGAGCATTCAGCAGTACCACAAAAGGAGAGCAATACAGGGTATCTTTCTAGGATATTAAGTAATTTAAGATACCTAATAAGGCTGGGCGTGGTAGCGCACACTTGTAATCCCAGCGCTTGGGAGGCTGAGACAGGAGGATCACGCAGGTTCAAAGCCAGCCTCAGATACTTAGGCTCTCAGCAACTTAGTGAGACTGTGTTTCCAAATAAAGTATATTAAAAAAAAGGGGGGGGGTGTCTGGGAGTATAGCCTGGAGGCAGAAAAGCCCCAGGGTTCCACCTCAGTACCAAAAAACCCCCCAAGAAACAAACAAACAAAAAAAAACCCTTAATAAACCAAATATACATCAGATGGAATAGTTGAATACAAATGTTCATAACTAGCGAACTATCTGAGGGAGCCTGCCAGTATCCAAGAAATACACATCTGCTCTCTTCCTAGAAGCAGTGCCTGACACCACTGGTGTGAGGTCCTCAACTCTTCAGAGAAATAAATTAGGACAAATCAGACCCAGACCCCTCAAGGACGGGACTGTGGTTAACTCGATTTGTATCTCGCTGGGGTACTGCCTAGTACATAGCACAGACGCTCAGTAAATATGGAGTTTACATACTAGCTTCTACTTCCTAGTCATCTCCCAAACCTACTATCTTTCTTTTGCAGATAGCAGTGACTGTTTAATTTTTTTTAGGGAAGCATTTAATTACTACTGGCATTCAATATATAAAGATCAATAGTTTGGCATCTCAGTTTGAAAATTAGCAAATTAAGAGGAAAAAAAACCTGTTGTCCACTGATGGTTGCCACAGGAATGGCTGAAGCTTGAGGGATGCTACTCTCCATGGTAACAGTAACCTGTCCTGGAACCTTAGGGGGAAGTGACAAGGTAGAAGGCGGAGCAGGAGCAATGGGACGGCTAGGCATGGTGGGCTTCGGGGGCGGCTGTAAACAGAAAACCACACAAAACATATCAATAGCCTGTTGTCATGATGTATTTTATGCTACACTTAAAAGCACATAAATCAAACCTGGAGAGTGCCAGGGAAAATGCCACAAGCCATATACAGTTTATCTGTTAGAATTCTAACTTTTCCATTTTCACTTTACAGAGGAGGAAGCATGCAAAGCATGGCTAAGTGACTTGCTTAGAGGCATGCAGGCGGTAAGGAGGAGGCCTGGTAAGAAAGCAGCTCTGGACGGCCCACAACCCATGCCTTGCGTCTTCACAGCACTGCCTCCCCAAGTTTTGGTAGAAGTGAACCAAACTCCCAGAGACTGAAACATAACCTCAAGGTGATGTGCTCAGATATCCCCAAATTAGCCAGCTATTAAAATAAGCATTGGAGAAGAATGCCTCTCCAAGTTAAAAACTAAGGTAGTGCTGGGCGTGGTGGCGCACGCTTGTAATCCCCACGCTTGGGAGGCGGAGACAGGAGGATCTCACAGGTTTGAAGCCAGCCTCGCTGGCTTAAGAGACCCTGTTTCCAAAAAATATATATAATATAGGTCTGGGAGTGTAGCCCAGAGGTAGAAGGGTTTCCAGGAACCTCAGTACCACCAAAAACAAAAACAAAACAAAGAAAAAAAAAAAGAAAAAAAAACTAATGTAGCATAATCATAAATTGAATAGTATCAACATCAAACTAAGTAAACAGAAGGTCCTGTAGATGCCAACTGTCCAGTGACAGAAGACCAGGATTACAGAACAACAGAGCTCTGAGTTACAGAAAAGCTATACCAATAGACCAAGAGAGAAACACAAAGCAATATTCCAAGAAACAGCCTAAGACTTCATTAAAATTACTCTGTTGGCCATCTTTACTATGGCTGGGTGTAAATTATAAACCTCTCCATTACCTTCATAAGTCCCTCTGAAAATGGAAGTGGTACTGCTGGTGTCAGGTGTGCTGGTGGGGCTGTCACTGCGACAGGTGTGGCCGATGCAACAGCATGGTGTGACAGCATCTGCACTTGTGGATAGGGCCTCACCACAACAGGCTCTTGTTTCTCCTCCCGGGACTGGAGGGCACTGCTGGGACCCATATGCTCCCTGGCACTGGCATCAGTGTCTCGACCAGATTCATCGTTGACTACTAAAGACAGTGAAGGGGAGAAAGTATATCACAGTGTTCTAAGTTGTTAACACAGCAGCACAGGTAAGAGTGTCACTGGCAGTTAAGTTCCAGGGTTGACAAACTGACCACTTCCAGTGGGGCTTTTACATTTTTCCAGGGATACATTTACATTTTTTCAGATTGAAGTCAGGGGCATTCTACCTCCGAGCTACACCTAGCGCCTTATCTTATTTTTATTATTTATTTATTTACTTATTTTTGCGATACTGGGGATGGAACCCAGGGGGATTCTACCTCTGAGCTACACCCCAGCCCTATTTTTTTTTTCTTTTGGTGTTACTGGGATGGAACCCAGGGGCTTTCTACCTACGGGCTATACTCCCAGACCTATTTTATTTGAAAACAGGGTCTCACTAAGTTGCTGAGAGCCTCACTAAGTACCTGAGGCTGGCTTTGAACCTGCATAATCCTCCTGTCTCAGCCTCCCAAGTGCCGGGATTACAAGCATGCGCCACCACACCCAGCATTCTTTATTTTGAAACAGGGTCTCACTAAGTTGTGGAGGGCATCACTAAGTAGCTGAGGCTGTCCACAAACCTTGATCCTCCTGTCTCAGCCTCCCTAATGCTGGATTACAAGCGTGCGCCACCACGTCTGGCTTTATTTTTATTTTGAAATAGGGTCTGACCAGGCTGATGAGAGAGTCTCATTACTTGAAGTTGTCTTCAAACCTACGATCCTCCTATCTCAGTCTCTCAAATACTGGAATTACAAGTGTGTGCCACCATGCCAAGCTCTCTTATTTTATTTTAAAACAGGGTCTCACTAGGTTGATGAAAGTCTCACCTTGCTGAGGCTGTCCTTGAACCTGCGATTCTCCTGTCTCAGCCTCCCAAGTACTGGGATTACAAGCGTGCACCACCATGCCTGGGTCCTTGAGGCTTTCTTTAAAAGGAGAATTAGGGCACTGGATTGTCCTCATGAACATCAGACACAAGAGTTACAACTGTGAAACACAGGATTTACTTTGATCATTGTGGCTTTTCCACCCTTAGAAAAAAGGGCCTGACAGCCGGGCGTGGTGGCTCACGCTTGTAATCCCAGCATGTGGGAGGCTGAGACAGGAGGATAGGGGTTTGCAGCCAGCTTCAGCTACTTAGTGATGCCCTTTGCAACTTAGTGAGACCCTGTTTCAAAATAATAAATTAAAAAACAGGGCTGGAGGTATAGCTCGGAGGTAGAATGCCCCTGGGTTCCATCCCTAGTACCGCAAAAAATAAAATAAAATAGAATAAAATTTTTGTTGTTGTTGCTGTTCTTTTCAAACTCTAATAACCTCACATTAGCCAGGTGTGGTGGCGCACACTTGTAATCTCAGTACTTGGGAGGCTGAGAAAGGAGGATCTCAAGTTCATGATCAGCCAACTTAGTAAAGCCCTTACCAACTTAGTGAGACCCTGTTTCAAAATAAAGAATAAAAGCAATAGAGATAGAGGTGTAATTCAGAGGTAGAATGCACCTGGGTTTAATCCACAATACTGCCAAAAAAAAAAAAAAAAACAGAGTTTGTAAAAATATTAACTGACACTTATTCATCATTTTTCCAAAATAATACTAAAATTCTTATTCTTCTGGATATAAAGATAAAATGTATTAATGCAAAATGACTTAATTTAACCTGTGTTTCTTTTTTCCCTTCCACATAGGATTAATCCACAGTACTGTATATTGCTATAGATTTTTTTTTTTTTTTTTTTTTTTGTGGTACTGTTGTTCCTGGGAGCCCTTTTATCTCCGGGCTACATTCCCAGACCTATTTTATATTTTTTTAAATTTGGAAACAGGGTCTCTTAAGCCAGCGCGGCTGGCTCCGAACCAGCGCGATCCTCTTGTCTCTGCCTCCCAAGCGCGGGGATTACAAGCGTGCGCCACCACGCCCGGCTTTATTGCTATAGATTTTTAATTCTCAGTGTCTTACACTATGCCATTATGCGTACAAAGCACAAATTATGTTTTACTTTTGGGAAGCATGAAGATAGTTTTCAGTTTTTTGCCACTAATGAATAGTGTTAGTAATGTTGTTGTGTTATGCCTTTTGGTGAGCATATGGACCATTTCTATTGGATTTATCCTTAGAAATGGAACTGCTCAATAACACTGAATATGGATATAATGCATCATTTTTAAAGACTATGTGGGATTCTACTGCATGGCTGTTACATTTATTTTATTTACTTACTTATTTGTGGTAATAGAGATTGAACTCATTGGCATTCTATCTCTGAGCTGCTTTTTTATTTTGAAACATGGTCTATGTCGCAGAGGATCTTACAAGGTTGCTGAGTTGGCTGCACACATGTGATCCTCCTGTATTAGCCTCCCAAGTACTGGGATTTTAAGTGTGTGCTACTTAGCCTGGCTTACTTATAGCTTTTAAAACCACTGCGGCAATGCTAACTTCAGGTTATTTCTGAATTTTTGCTATTAACAACTTAGTCCTCATGAAACCACTTATCTGAGTTAACTTACAAATTTACATATAACAAAATGGCTACTCTAAGAGTAGAGAATTGAACCCAGGGTCTTTCACATGCAGAGCAAGGATTCTCCCACTGAGCTACACCCTGGCCCTTTTTCCTACAGGGTTTCACAAAGTTACCCAGGTTGGCCTTTAGTTTGTGATCCTCCTACCTAAACCTCCCGAGTAGCTGGGATAATAGGTATTCAACACCAAGCCTAGCTCTTCAATTTTTTTTTTTTGTAGAACTGAGGATTGAACCCAGGGGCATTCCCCCTCTGAGTTACACCCCCAGCCCTATTTTTTTTTATTCTTTATTTTGAAACAGGGTCTTATTAAGTTAGGGAGAGCCTCACTAAGTAGCTGAGGCTGGCCATGAACCTGTGAGCCTCTCAAGTACCTGGATGACAAGCCTGCACCACCACACCCAGCTTCAATATTTTTTTAGAAATATTCTCGCCGGGCGTGGTGGCGCACGCTTGTAATCCCCGCACTTGGGAGGCGGAGACAGGAGGATCGCGCTGGTTCGGAGACAGCCTCGCTGGCTTAAGAGACCCTGTTTCCAAATAAAAATATAAAAATAGGTCTGGGAGTGTAGCCTGGACGTAGAAGGGCTTCCAGGAACCCTAGTACCACCAAAAAAAAAAAAAAAAAAAAAAAAAACAAATTCTCAGTCGGGTGTATTAATTTCGAGTCACCCCTCCATGCCAGTCTGGTATGAAGCTGTATTTATATTTTCTGTATTTCTATCTTTTAAATAAACTTCTTTAAACAACAACAACAACAAAAAAAAGAAATATTCTCAGTCAGCCAGGCATGGTGGTCCATGCTTTTAATCCCAGTACGTGGGAGGCTGAGACAGGAGGATCACACAGGTTCAAAGCCAGCCTCAGCTACTTAGTGAGGCTCTCAGCAACTTGGTGAGACCCTGTTTACAAATAAAATATAAAATAGGCTGGGGGGTGTAGCCCGGAGGTAGAAGCTCTGGGTTCCATCCCCAGGACCACATACACAAAAAAAGAAATATCCTCAGTCATGCTGGGCACTGTGGTACATGCCTATAATCCCAGTATTTGGGAAGTTCAGATAGGAGGATCATGATTTTTTGAGACCAGCTTCAGTAAATTAGTAAGATACTGTTTCAAAATAAAAAAGGCTGGAGGTATAGTTCAGTAGTAGAATGCACCTGGGATCAATCGCAGCACAAAATCAATTAATATGCATGTTTAACTTTCCAAGAAACTGTTAGAATAAAGCCAGGTATGGTGGCTCAGACAGGAGGATTGCAGGTTGGAGGACAGCCTCAGCAAGTAGTGAGTGAGACTCTCAACAACCTAGTGAGACCTTATTTCAAAATTTAAAAAATAGGGGTGGGGTTATAGCTCAGAGATAGAATGCCCCTGGTTTAATCCCCCCAACCTCTCCAACTCCCAAAGAAATGTCCTGTGACATGCCTAAATCTTTTTTTTTTTTGTACTAGGGATGGAACTCAAGAAACATTTTACCACTGAGCTGCATCCCCATCCCTATTTTATTTCTTTTCTTTTTTTGTGGTGCTGGGGATGGAACCCAGAGCCATTCTACCTCCAAGCTAAACCCCCTATTTTATTTTTATTTTTTTGGTGGTACTGGGGTTCTTGGAAGCCCTTCTACCTCGGGGCTACACTCCCAGACCTATTTTTACATTTTCATTTTGGAAACGGTCTCCTAAGCCAGCGCGCGCGGCTGGCTTCGAACCTGCGCGATCCTCCTGTCTCCGCCTCCCAAGCGCGGGGATTACAAGCGTGCGCCACCACGCCCGGCTAACCCCCCTATTTTTTATTCTTTATTTTGAAACCAGGTCTTACTGAGTTGCAAAGGATCTCACTAAGTAGCTGAGGCTGTTTGCGAACCGCGATTCTCTGGTGTCAGCCTCTCAAATGCTGGGATTACAAGCGTGAGCCACCACACCCTGCTATATGCCTAGCTCTCTTGTTGTTGTACTGAGGATTGAACCCAGAGAAATTTTACCTCCAAGCTAGAGCCCCAGTCCTATTTTGTTTTTGAAACAAGGTCTCATTAGGTTGATGAGATTCTATTTGCTGAAGCTATCTTCAGATCTGTGATCCTCTTGTCTCAGCCTCCCAAATACTGAGATTACAGGTATGTGACACCATTCCTGAAGTTACTTCATTTGTTTCTTTCTTTTTGAGGTACTGGGAATTAAACCCAGAGGCATTCTATCTCCAAGCTACACCCTAGCCCTTTTTGATTCTTTGTTCTCAAACAGGGTTTCACTAAGTTGCAGAGGGTCTCATTAAGCAGCTGAGGCTTGCTATGAACCTGCGATCCTCCTGTCTCAGTCTCCCAAATGCTGTGATTACAAGTGTGTGACACTATGCCTGGCTAGTTCTTTCATTTTGAGACAGGGTCTCACTAAGTTGTGGAGGGCCTTGCTAAATTGCACAAGCTGGCCTTGAACCTGTGAGCCTCCTGTACCAACCTACCAAAACTGGGATTATAGGCATGCACCACTGCAACTGGCTGCCTGCTTTTTTTTGTGTGTGTGTGTATGTGGTGCTGGGGATAGAACCCAGGGGTTTTTCGGTCTACCTACGGCCTACATTCCCAGACCTATTTTTATATTTTATTTGGAAATGAGGTCTTACTAGGTTGCTGAGAGCCTTACTAAGTAGCTGAGGCTGGCTTTGGACCTGCATAATCCACCTGTCTCAGCCTCCCAAGTACTGGGATTACAAGCTTGCGCCACCACACCCAGCCCTGATTTTCCTAATAATGTATTTTGATGAACAATAATTTTATTTTGTATCAAATGTTTGTGTGTGTGTGTCCCCCAAGCAATTCTGCAGTTTCTCCTGTTTACTTTTAGATATTTGAAACTATATGTTTAACTTTTGTATATGGAAAAAGTATCCCGATCTGGATATTCTGGCATTCTAGCACTATTCTGTTGAAGAGTCTATCATTTCCTATTGTATTATATACTCTTGTCAAAAATCAGTTGTTGAAGCGACTGGAGGATCGTGGTTCACGGACTGTCTCAGCTACTTAGCGAGGCCCTTCACAACTCAGTGAGACCCTATTTAAAAAATGAAAAAAATGAAAAATGAAAGAAAGAAAGAAAGAGAGAGAAAAGTAGGGCTAGGCTAGGGGTATAAAGGGGGGTAGCTCAGAGGTACAATGCCCGAGTTCCATCCCTGGTTCCATGAAAAAAAAAAAATGTTAACCAATAAATAATGTTAGCTGGTTTCTGCAAGCTGTTGATCATAAAATGTGATTTCCATGAGTGCAGGTAGGGCATGTGCAAAGTCCAAGAGACATGGATGGCCCTAACTCTTGTGCAGCCTTCATCTTATTGAAGGTCATAACCTGAACTCTTGTGGAAGATGGAATTGGCAAGTGTCTCTAGAGAAAATGACATTTGAGTCGAAACCTCAGATATGGGGGGATGCCATAAGCCTTGAGAGATCCCAGACTCCGATAATCAATTAACACATTCTGGGGTGAAACAAAAGGCTTGGGTTCTGCACTGGAGACAGGGCAGGCCTACAGAAAAGAATCCCCACATCAAAAGACCTGCCCCAGAGAAGGGGCGGATCTAGTTGGGTCAGAAGATTAATTGGTAGAGCAAGATGTTCTGTATCCAAAAACCTTTGTGACTTCTTTTCAAGTCACCCCACTATGTCACCCTCTATGGTGTAGTGCTTTAATCTGTTATGTCCTATCTTACCATCTTTGTAATAATAAAATCACTTAAGCTTAAAAAAAAAAATGAAACCTCAAGAAGGAACAAGAATTAATCAAATAACTGACTCTGGAAAAGAAGGTGTAAGTTTGTGGCATAAGAAAAGAGAGTACAAAGTTCAAAGATATCAAAACTTTGAACTTTACATCATTAATTCAGAAAATATGAGTGAATACCATCTAGGGGAGGCACAATGCAGCTCAAAGTAACTTCAAACACAGAACTAAAAACAGTTGTAACAAAAAATAAATTGGAGCCCAGCGTGGTGGCACGCTTGTAATCCCCGCGCTTGGGAGGCGGACAGGAAGATCGCACAAGCTGGCCTTGAACCTGTGATCCTCCTGTATCAGCCTCTCAAAACTGGGATTATAGGCATGCACCACTGCAACTGGCTGCCTGCTTTTGTGTGTGTGTGTGTATGTGGTGCTGGGGATAGAACCCAGGGTTTTTTCTGTCTACCTACGGCCTACATTCCCAGACCTATTTTTATATTTTATTTGGAAATGAGGTCTTACTAGGTTGCTGAGAGCCTTACTAAGTAGATGAAGCTGGCTTTGGACCTACATAATCCACCTGTCTCAGCCTCCCAAGTACTAGGATTACAAACTTGCGCCACCACACCCAGCTCTGATTTGAAGTCAGCCGCAGGTTTGAAGCCAGCTGTGCTGGCTTAAGAGACTCTGTTAAAAAAAAAAAAAAAAAAAAGTAGGGCGTGGTGGCTCATGCTTGTAATCCCCGTGCTTGGGAGGCTGAGACAGGAAGATCGCACGGGTTCGAAGCCAGCCTCAGCTACTTAGTGAGGCTTTCAGCAACTTAGTGAGACCCTGTTTCCAAATAAAATATAAAAAAAGGTCTGGTAGTATAGCCCGAAGGTAGGAAGCCTCTGGGTTCCACCCCCAGTACCACCAAAAAAAAAAAAAGTATAAAATAGGTTTGGGAGTGTAGCTCGGAGGTAAAAGGGCTTCCAGGAACCCCAGTACCACCAAAAATAAATAAAATAAACAAACAAATAAATAAATAAACTGGAGAGACAAAGCAGTAGGAAATAAGGCTGAACATTACAGAAAGGCAGAATAAGAGACAAAAGGCAATTAAAGATGCCTCAGCTACTTGTGTGTGTGTGTGTGTGCGTGCGCGCGCGCGCGTGCGTGTGTATATGTATGTATGGTACTGGAAATTGAACCCACAGGCATAGATTCTACCTTCACCCCTAGCCTGGTTTTATTGGAAACAGGGTCTTGCTAGGTTGACGAGAGTCTCACTACTTGCTAAGGCTGTCCTTGAACCTGGGATCCTACTGTTTCAGCCTTCCAAGATCAAAGAGAATCATGGAATGCCCATGGTGCACGGTGCAGCTACTGGTTTCAGCAATGAGTAGAATTAGTGGTACCGTTTACCACAGGAACACAAGAATTGGATGAAGAAAAAAAAGAAAAAGAAGTTTGCAATTTTATGGTTTTACATAATAAAAACTGAAAAAACAGTATTTGAAGGAGTCCTTCAAAGTCAGTGTTGATTAGACTTGGGGGGGGGGATGGGGGCTATCAAGGCATTTTAGGATATTTGGCAACATCCTTGGCCTCTACCTATCAGAAGTCCAAAGCATGCCCTACTTGTAATAACCAAAAATGTTTCTAGACATTGCCAAATATTCATGATAGCAACTCCAATCTCCTCAAGAACCACTAATCTACAGCTCTCAAAGAATATATTGCAATTAAGCCAGGCGTGGGTGGCACATACTTGTAATCCCAGCACATACTTGTAATCCCAGCACCTCCTGAGACAGGAGGATCTCACAGATTTGAAGCCAGCCTCAGGTACTTATTGAGGCTCTCAGCAACTTAGACCCCGTTTCCAAATAAAACATAAAATAGGTCTGGGAGCATAGCCCGGAGATAAAAAGCTCCTGGTTCTACTCCCAGTAACACACACACACACACACACACACACACACACACACACACACGAGAGAAAGAAAGGAAGAAAAGAAAAAGAAAAGAATATATTACAACTAGAAAAACCAAGTTGCACGTATTTGTATATATACATGGTAGGGGGCAGCCACTGGGGATAAAACCCAGGAACATTCTATTTCCAGCCACATTCCCATTCATTCCTTTTTTTTTCATTTTGAAACAGGATCTTGAAAGGCTGACCTGGAACCTGGAATCCTCATGCCTCAGCCTCTCAAATACTGAGATTACAAGAGTGCACCACCATGAAAGACACACACACACACACACACACACACACACACACACACACACACACTTTTTTGTGTGTGTGCTACTATGGATTGAACCCAGGGGCATTCTAACTCTGAGCTACATCCCAACCCTTTTTACTTTTTGTTTTGAAAGGTCTTGCTAAGTTGCTGAGGCTTGTCTTGAAGCTGAAATCCTCCTATCTCAGCATATACACCACCAAGCTGTATATACACCTTTTTTTTTTATCTCTTTTTTAGATAGCTTGCTCCTAAGCCTTCCATAATATCAAGGCTGTCTCATGGCATTATTACTATATCACTGGTTGTTAATTAACAAGACTATGTTATGGCATTTAAGAAAATAGTTCTTTTTTTTCTTTTTCTTTTTCCAGTACTGGAGATGGAACCAGCGGCATTGTACCTTCAAGCTATAAGCCCAACCCTATTTTTTTAAGTCTTTTTATTTTTTGAAACAGGGTTTCATTGAGCTGTGAAGGGCCTCGCTAAGTAGCTGAGGCTGTCTGCAAACCATAATTCTCAAGTCTCAGCCTCCTGAACACTGGGATTACAAGCGTGTGCCACCACGCCCAGCTAAAAAAATAGTTCTTATAGGCATGTTTTATTATAAATTGCATATGAACAATAGTACATATGAATGAAGTAGTTGAGACAGCAAGAAAAAGATGCCTTATTATTTAAATTAGTACAGCCAGGTGTGGTGGTGCACACTTGTAATCCCAGCACTTGGAAGACTGAGACAGGAGAATCCCAAGTTTGCGACCAGCCTCAGCTACTTAGTATGCCCTCTGCAACTTTAGTGAGACCCTGTTTCAAAGTAAAGAATAAAAAATCAGGCTAGGGGTATAGCCCAGAGGTAGAATGCTCCTGGGTTCAAGCCCCAGTGCCACAATAAATAAATAAATAAATTAGTACAACAACACTCCTTTTCTTCAAATTCAATAAACTAGTATTTCCTAAAATCCTAGAAGGAATTGCTAATATTTAAGTATAAAATCTAGCAATGCTTTATTTATTTAATTATTCATCTTTTGGCAATGGGGATTGAACTCAGGGAATTCTACCTCTCAGGTATACTCCCAGCCCTTTTTACGTTTTGCTTTGAGAAAGCATCTCAGTGTTTCTGAGGTTGGTCTCAAACCTGAAATCCTCCTGGCTCAGCTTCTGAAGTGCTGAGATTTACAGGTGTGTCACCATGCTTGGATTTATTTATTTTATTTATATTTTATTATTATCTTTTTTTTTTTTTTTTTTTTTTGCAGTACTGGGGATGGAACCCAGAGGTATTACACCTCTGAGCCACACCTCCAGCCCTATTTTTTAGTTTTTGAAACAGGGTCTCACTGAGTTGTGAAGGACCTCACTAAGTAGCTAGGTTGTCCAGGAACTGCGATCCTCTGGTCTCTGCCTCCTGAATGCTGGGATTACAAGCATGCACCACCACGCCCAGTCTCCCAGCCCTGTTTTTATTCTTTATTTTGAAACAGGGTCTCACTGAATTGCAAAGGGCTCACTAAGTAGTAGCTGAGGCTATCCACGAACCACAATCCTCCTGTCTCAGCCTCCTAAATGCTGAGATTACAAGCATGTGCCGCCACACCCAGCTTATTTTTTATTTTATTGATTGATTGATTTTGTGTTACTGGAGATGGAACCCAGAGGCATTCTACCTCTGAGCTATACCCCCAGACCTATTTTTCTTTATTATTCTTTATTTTGAAACAGGGTGTCACTGAGTTGCAAAGGGCCTCATTAAGTGGAGGCTGCCCCTGAACCACTATCCTCCTGTCTCAGCTTCCCAAATGCTGGAAATACAAGCGTGTGCCACCATGCCCAGCTTATTTATTTATTTATTGTGGTGCTGGGGATGGAACCGAGGAACATTCTACCTTCCAGCTATACTCCCAGCAAGATTTTTTATTCTTTAGTTTGAAACAACGTCTCACTAAGTTGTGGAGGACCTAAGTAACTTAGGCTGGCCACAAACCTGTGATCCTCCTGTGCCATCCTCCCAAATGCTGGGATTACAAGCATGTGCCACCACACCCGGCTTATTTTTTAATTTTAAAACTGGGTCTCTGCCAGGTGTGGTGGCACACGCTTATAACCCCAGAGTTTGGGAGGCTGAGACAGGAGGATCACCCAGATTCAAAGCCAGCGTCAGCTACTTAGTGAGACCCTGCTTCAAAATAAAGTATAAAATAGGTCTGGGAATATAGCCCGGAGATAGAAAAGTCCCAGTGCCACACACAAAAGTAATAATAAAATTTAAAAATTAAAAAAAAAACAAGCCAGGCGTGGTGGCGCACGCTTGTAATCCCAGCATTCAGGAGGCTGAGACCTGAGGATCGCGGTTCACGGACAGCCTCAGCTACTTAGTGAGGCCCTCTGCAACTCAAAGAGACCTGGTTTCAAAATAAAGAATAAAAAATAGGGCAGGGGGTGTAGCTCGAAGGCTGAATGCCCTGTGTTCCATCCCCAGACCCACAAAACAAAAACAAACAAACAAACAAAATAAAATCATGGTCTCACTAAGTTGCCATGTGCTGGCCTTGAACCAGCAATCCTCCTGTCTTGGCTTCCCATGTACTCTGATTACAGGCAAGCACTACCATACCTAACCATAAAACAAGAAGCTATATAGAATATTCCATGTCTCACCTGTAGCAGCAGGATTTATCAACCCTGCAGATCCACTGTTTGCAATCTGTGAAGGTGCCTGGCTCAGCCCAGTGGAAGGGGTTCCTAACCGAGGAAACTGTTGAGAACTCATTTCCACCTGTAGTACACAGTCACAGAGTTGTTACTATAGTGAAATTGGAGTCAATTTTGAGAAATCAAAGCATCTTTACTACCCACGATCTCATCCATCCCTTGAAACAGCAAATGTAGCATCATTTATTTAAAACAATAATCAATGATCTGTGTGAATGCGGCTACCTAAATTATAAAAAATTTTGATGTACATAGATTAAATTAATGGTGACGTTCATATGGTGCTGAGGGATACTATGACCCTCTGTAAATACTTGTGGATTGCAATGTGAAAAAATGGACACTGAATCATGTGCCACATGACAGGTATTACCTGCCACAAGGCATATGTACTCTTCTGTGAAAAGTTTTATAGAAAATAGCATGTCTCTTTGAAAGAGTCACATCTCTCGCCAAGGTAAACAGAACAGTAATTAATATGTCATAAGATGCAAGAGGGGAAAATGTTCAACCCCAAGAAAGGATTAGAAATCTTACATTAAGACCCGATGTGAAAGGCATTCTCAACGCTTTTCTGCAAAGGCCTCCATTTATAGCTTTCCTTTTTCCTCCTTCAACAGACACCCCTCTGAGGCAGAGGGACATGAAACCTCCCCTTCTCAAAAAATCGCCCCCCCACTTTTCCCTCAGGGGCCAAGATCTGCCGATCTCTTAATTCGCTCCTAACCCCACCCCATTCCGAACCCCCGCTGAGATCGGAGGACACAGGTTCCAGATATTTGGAATAAGGGGGACTCCGACTCCCAGGGTAGAAAAGAGGCGTTCTGCGGAGCACCTCCAGCAGACAGGCAGTGTGCCTCTTTACCTGAAGCCGCCGCCCGCCGCCCGCACCTCCCGCTTCCACCTCGCCGGCCTGGAGGTGCCGGCAGAGGGCCCATCTCGTCAACAGCGCTGGGCTCCGGGGATACCCAGGGGACTAGTGCCCAAGCGCGTCCCGGCCCGCTGCAGTCCAACCCTGCTGGCCGCACTCACCCGGCCACCCGGCCGCCGATCGCCTCCCAGTCCTCTTCCCCCGAACCTGCCCCTTCCTCCCCCGCCCGCCCATTGGCCCCATGCCGGGAGCGTCACTGGAGGCTCGGCACCAATCCACGGCGGTCTGCGGGCAATGGGCCCGCCCCACCCTCCCGCCGATCGTCAGCCAATCAGGCGCGAGACTCGCAGGGGCAGCCCAAACCCCTCGAGGCTGGGCCAATGGAAGAGGAAGACAAGCGCTCCCAGCGAGAGGGGCGGAGAGCAGGGAGGCCACGCCTTAGTCAGGGTCTGAAAGCGGCGGGCCCAGGTCCCGGATGTGGAGAGTCACTTTAAACTGCTCCAGGAGCCAAACTCCCTGGGCCGCTCGCCCGCCCGCGCTCCCCCGGCTCCCCCGATTCCCCGCCAAGGCCCACGTCCGCCACGCCCCCACGCCCAGGTCGGCCCACCCCTCCGGGTGCCTCTCCCTTCCCCGCCACTGGACCCTTGGCCCCTGCCACCGGCTCAATCGCCGTGCTCAGCTCACGAAAGAGCTAGCGTCCAAGCCGCAGGAGCCGGAGCAACTCTGCCCTTCCCCGGGGACGCGCAACGGGACGGACTGTGCAGCCCGGCTCCGCCGCCCCGCCCCCTCGTCTCCTCCCCTGCCCTCTCGGGCGCTCGTCCCGCCATTACCTGGGTTCTGTGCCGAGTGGCCGCCGCGCTACCTCGAGCTCGCTCCCGTGCGCTCTCCGCTTGTGGGGACGATGTCCTCGGGCTCCGGACCGGCCGCCGACACCGCCGCCGGGGCGCTAGCACTCTGCCCCCCACCCCACACTCCAGTGCCGCTGCTTCCGCCGCCGTAACGAGCTCCCCGCCTATTGGCTGTCGTAGGCCCCGCCCTCCTCCTGGAAAGCCAGTCACCGCTCTGGGTAAGAGAGAGAGTGGACGGTTCTGCCCCTCGGCGCCGTGAAGGCCTCTGGGAAGTGTAGTTCCAGGCGCCAAGAGGGCGGTGCGGGGAAGAAGGTGGCAAGCGTCGGGGCGGGGCCTCTGGGGACCTGGCGGGGCCACCCTCCCCTTTGCTGTCTGCAGTCGGTTCTGGCGTTTCTCTTTGCCCAGTGAGAAAACAGTGGATCCCACCCTTTCGCCTCAGCCTGTCCACACTGGGTTTCATTTTTCGGAGATGGGGGCGGTGCGACGCAGGAAGGGTAATGGAGGCCGACTGTGGAGGCCCGAGAGGTGGTAGACAGGGCTGCGGGTGTCTGGGTTGTACTTGCTTTTGCGCACCGCTTGTGGGGCTTACTGTCACCCACGACGGCCACCAACGCGAAACCGAGTCTCCACCAGGTTCCGGCGGGTTGCCCGGGAGCGGCACCTCGGAGTCCAGCAGGCGCTGGTTCAAGCAGGCCGCCCAGGAGAGGGGCTCAGGGCACGCGACTCGGAAATGCAACTGTGCACCTATTCAAGTTTTCTGTTACAAAGAACACGGTGTTGTTTGAGGAGGGGAGTAGAAATGTATGCACCTGTAGAAGTCTTAGCCAAAACTAAATGAGGCAAAATGTTAATCTGATAAGATTCAGACCACCCCTTCCCAGATGACGTTTTAGACCTGGTGTTTTGTAATTAGTTAAGAAACCAGTGGACCCCAGATGCTTTATTTCTCTCACCCACAGTTGTATATGTTGACTGCTTGGTAGAAAGAGAATAGCTCCGGGCTACAAGGTGAGCGTCAAATACCCTCTCTCCCCCTTCAAGCCACTTTCTCACTTCATCTGTTGTTTTCCCACCTCTAAAAGTAATGGACTTAATATATTAGAGTCTACTCTCTATTTTGATAGCCTCTACTCCTTGTTGAATTCTGCTCTCACCACTGTCCCCAAAATGCTCCCCTGCAGGCTTGTAATCCCACTACCTGGGAGACTGAGCAAGGAGAATCACAGGTTGAGGCCAGTCTCAGCAATTTAGTGAGACCCTGTCTCAAAATAAAGAATAAGGAAAATAGGGCTGGGGATGTAACTCAGAGGCAGAATGGCCTGGGTACAATCCCCAGTACAGATAAAAAAAAGAAAAAAGAAAAGAAGAAAGAAAACATTCTTCCCTCTTCTAAAACCAAACCTGGTTCTCCCTTTCATTATATGTTCCATATTACCTCCTTTATCTTTCTCATAGATACAGTATTTTCTTTTTTAATTAATTAATTATTATTTTTAATAAAATAACCACAGTCCTCTGGTCTCAGCCTCCCGAATGCTGGGATTACAAGCGTGCACCACCATGCCCAGCTTAAATGCAGTATTTTCAAAGTCTTCAATATTTTTTTCCCTTTGTAGTACTAATTATTAAATACAGGGACATTCTACCTCCAAGCTACACTCCCAGTCCTACTTTATTTTTATTTGGATACAGGGTCTCTTTATTTTTTTAATTTTTTTGTGGTACTGATAGTGGATCCCAGGGGCTTTTCTACCTCTGGGCTATACTCTCAGACCTATTTTATACTTTATTTCAAAACAGTATCTCACTAAGTTGCTGAGAGCCTCACTAAGTATCTGAGGTTGGTTTCGAGCCCTGCGAACAACATCATTTTCTTTTTTTCTTTTTTTGGTAGTACTGGGGTTCCTGGAAACCCTTCTACCTCTCTTAAGCCAGCGTGATCCTCCTGTCTCCGCCTCCCAAGTGCCGCGGGGATTACAAGTATGCGCAACCATGCCTGGCGAACAACATCATTTTCAAAACCCTAAAATTACCAGGCATGGTGGCACACGCTTGTAATCCCAGCATTTGGGAGGCTGAGACCAGAGGACTGTGGTTCGCGGCTACCCTCAGCTACTTAGCGAGGCCTCCGCAACTTAGTGAGACCCTGTTTCAAAGTAAAGAATTAAAAAAAAAAAGGGCAGGGAGTGTAGTTCAGAGGTCAGATGCTCTTGGTTACATCCCCAGACCCACACACACACACACACAAAAAAAAAATGATGTTGTTCAATCAAGTTTGAATGGATCAAGCATAGGTATGTCTGCTGGGTGGTTTCCTTCCTTCCTTCCTTCCTTTCTTTTTTTTCAATACTGGGGGTTGAACCCAGGGGCATTCTACCTTCAAGCTACACTCCATTCCTATTTTATTTTCTATTTTGAAACAGGATCTCACTAAGTTGCTGAGGCTGGCTACGAACCTGCAATCCTTCTGTCTCACCCTCCCAAATACTGGCATAAAAGCACGCTCCATGCCCCCTGGTTTTTTGCTGGGTGGTCTCCTAGAGCTAAGAAAATAACTCTTGCCCTCTGTTAACAAGGAGGGCAGGTGTTCTTGCCAGTGTCCTATGGCCAGTCAAATGTCACCCAGTGGTCAGCAAGTATTGGTAAAGCTGTAGTGGCCTCTGTGTCACTGGACCCAGGTTGTTCTACTGTGTCACAGCCTGAGTGATCTAATCAGAAAGTTTCTCTTTGTCTAGATACTCCCTTTATCCTAGCTTCTAGCTAGGGCACACCTAGTTTCCTCCAGTTCACTATAAAATGATTATATCACTATATATCTTGAGCTTTTTTTTTTTTTTTTTTTTTTTTTTTTGCAGTACTGGGGATGGAACCCAGGGGAATTCTCCCTCTGAGCTACATCCCTATCCCTATTTTGTATTCTTTTTTAAATTCAGAAACAGGGTCTCACTGAGTTGTAAAGAGCCTGCCTGAGTAGCTGAGGCTGTCCATGAACTGCAATCCTCCAGTTTCCGCCTTTCAAATGCTGGGATTACAAGTGTGTGCCACCAGGCCAGGCATCTTGAGCTTATTATATAGATTAATTACATCTACAAAGGATGTAAACTTTTGATTTTGCCCACATCTACTGTTTTTATAACCTTTATCTGTTCAGTACCTAGGCTAAACTCAGCAGCTGTCCCCTCTCAACACCACTTTCTCCTTTGGGGTTTTTCTTGTAGTGCCTGTGATCAAGCCCAGGGCCTTGCATAGACATTCTCCAGCCGAGCTCCAGCCACAGTGCCACACTCTGCCATTGTCCCCACTGCATCTTTGCTCAGTGTGGTGAACAGAGTCTAGGATGGCCCCTCGTGAACTCCCCTTCCTGGTGTTCGTGTCCTTGTATCATTCCTTTCCCTTGACTGAGGGTGACACTGGGACTTTGTTCTACTGGATAGCATATGGCCGAGGTCCTGGGATGTATTTCTTTGACCTTGTTGTTATATAGGCTCTGCCTTGCTCCCCACTAACTCTAGAGACTCTCCTTGCTAGTGTGATGGAGCAGCCATGTGGTCCAAATGGTAAAGGGCCACAAGTGGCCTATAGCAATTGGCCAACATCTTGGAGTCATGGGAAACCTCCTGACAACATCTGCAAGAAGCTAGGCCTTTACTTCTACACACTAAGGAAATAAATTCTGCCAATAATCTGAGTAACTTTGGAAGCTCTTTCTTAGTCGAGCTTCTAAGTGAGAACCTAATCCACTGGGTACTTTAGTGTCAGCTCCATGAAATCCTGAGCAGAGGACTATAACATGCCTGCACTCCTGATCCACAGGAGCTGTACTGTAATAAGTGTGTGTGTGTGTGTGTGTGTGTGTGTGTGTGTGTGTGTGTGTGTGTACGGTACTGGGTATAGAACCCAGGGGCATTCTACCTCTGAGCTACACCCCCAGCCCTATTTTTATTCTTTATTTTGAGACAGGCTCTCACTGAGTTGCAAAGGGGTTCGCTAAGTAGCTGAGGCTGCCCTCAAACTGTGATCCTCATGTCTCAGCCTCCCAAATGCGGGGATTACAAGTGTGCACCACTACGGCTGGCGTAAGTGTGCTGTTTTAAGCCAATAAATTTGTGGTAATTTGTTAGACAATAGATAACAAGTGTAAGATGACTATAATTGCATTATTTGGGAGACTAAGACAGGATTTCAGGTTCAAGGTCAACCGCAGCAACTTAGCAACACCCTATTTAAAAAGTAAAAAAAATAAAAGGGTTGGGGGTATGGCTTGGAGGTAGAATGCCCCTGGGTTCAATCCCCAGCACAAAAAAAAAAACCCAAAAATTAGGATGACATTTGATCATAGGGCAACTATTCTGTAGGCTGTACAGAAAGATTCACAGGTTTCCAGGCATTTCCAGGGCCTGGGTAAGGGCATAGTTCTAGTTCATCAAGGGCTGTTTGTCCATCTCCCACTCACTGCCTGATGACTAGACCCTCTCTGCTCTTGCCTTGATAGGATGCCTTGACTGCCAGTTGTCCCTGGAATTCCATGCTGCCCTGTTCTATTTTATTATTTCAGTCACCACTTGGCTCAGTTTTCCTCTGGCTTTCATGGAAGTAGGCATTTCAGATTCTCCTTCTATTCTCTCAATATAATTTTTAAATTGTGGAGAAAGTGGAGAAGGTGGTATAATTGCATTTTTTCCAGACAGTCACCTCCTTCCATTGCATATCTCTGACCCAGCTAGGAAAGATTCATGTGCTTGGACTAGGTTCACCTGCGTAATCCAGTTCGGCTCCCTCTCTCTGGGCTTATCCTTCATCAGTCTGCAGATTCCCTTTTGCCATGGAAGGCAATACATTTACAGACACCATCCATGGATTAAGATGTAGGCATTCTGGGGAGGAGGACATTTTGCCCAGGAATATTCTACTTTTGTGTGTATATATGTGTGGTACTGGGGATGGAACCCAGGCCATTGTACCCCTGGTCTATAACCCCAGCCCTATTTTATTTTTTATTTGGAAATAGGGTCTTGCTAAGTTGATGAGAACCCCACCAAGTTGCCAAGGCTGTCCTCAATCTTCCTGTAATCCTCATGTCTCAGCCTCCCAAGTATTAGATTACAGGTGTGCACCACCATGCCTGGTAGGGCATTCTACTTCTGAACTAATCCCCCAGCCCTTTTTGTGTTTATTTATTTATTTGGGAGAGTACTGGGGATTGAGCCCAGGGGCATTCTACTTCTGAGCTACAAATCTAGCCCTATTTTATTTTTTATTGTGAAACAGAGTCTCATTAAGTTACTGAGGTTCTTGCTAAATTGCTGAGACTGTCCTTGAACCTGCAATCCTCCTGTCTCAGCCTCCTAAGTACTAGAATTACAGGTGCATGCCACCATGCCTGGCTCCTTTTTATTTTTTGTTTTGAAACAGGATCTTGCTAAATTTCTGAGGGTCT
This sequence comes from Muscardinus avellanarius, assembly GCF_963383645.1. Lineage (NCBI taxonomy): Eukaryota > Metazoa > Chordata > Mammalia > Rodentia > Gliridae > Muscardinus > Muscardinus avellanarius. The sequence goes on along the minus strand of NC_137787.1, from coordinate 110,846,593 downwards.
TGCTGAGTTGCTGTGGCTGGCCATGAGCCTGGGATCCTTCTATCTCATCACACTTTCAGCTACCGGGTCACATCAGGAGTTCATGTCCTGGAAAGCCATGTTGGCAGAGCATTTTATACCGGTTGACACTGAGAGAGAACTCATAGGCTCAGGGTAGAAGCTACCTAGAAGCATCAAGGAAAGTTGATCCTGAGAAGGGGAGCTTAGGGTGGACTGGAGAAACCCATCAGCTATGGTGTCATAGGTCTGAGCTTAGAGAGGCAGAGCAGGAGCCTTGGAGCTGGGGATGTCCATGAAGGTGGGAGGCATCTGGGCTGCCACAGCTCACCACGCTGAATGCAGCCATGTTTGTGAGTGGTAACTCAGTTGGTAGGAAGGTGACTCCCACCCACTCCCTGAGCCCCCACCCCTGCAGACTCTAGGAGCCTTTTGATATGCCCAGCCCCTTTGATATGGTGGCTTAATGGGCTAAGGCCTTCAGAGCAGCTGGGATGTGATCCACTCTTGAACACAGAGGCCATTCCCCTGAATAAAAGTCCAATGAAAGTCCTCCCACCCATGACTTGCACCTGATGTGCCTCCCCTCTTCCTATGAGATGTTTGTTTGGCAAATCTCCTGGAGTTCTCCACTACCAAGCTGCTTCTACTGATAAACCTCTGGTCAGCAATGCCACGAACTGCAGTCCTACGCATTCAGGAGGAAGAGAACCACAAAATATTCTTCAGGGCTACCAGCTCTAGGATAGGTAAAGTGCAGTGGTTGGGTCAATCCAGACCAGATTCTCCTGCTTTGCTCCACATAACTTCTAGACACCTGATTTTCTCTCACAAAATCTTGTACCTAGGATGCTATAGAGTTTGAAATAGGATTTGTTTCAGCATTCAGGTATATTTTGCTATTTTATTTCTTTTTTATTGGGGGGTACTGGGGATTGAACACAGGAGCATTCTATGACTGAGCCACACTCCAGTCTTTTTTTTGAGGGGGGAAAGGGGAAACAGGGTATTACTAAGTTACAGCATACTGAGGGGGAAGGAGGAAATGGGGTATTACTAAGTTACAGTGTACTGGCATAAAACCTGTGATCCTCCTGTCTTGCCCTCCCAAATACTAGCATTACAGGTATATACCTCTGCCCAGTTTGCTCTTCCCTTTTTTTTTTTTTTTTGTGATACCAGGGACTGAACTCAGAGGCATCCTACCTCTGAGCTACACCCTCAGCCCAATTTTTTACTATTTATTTATTTATTTATTTATTTTGGTGGTACTGGGGTTCCTGGAAGCCATTCTACCTTCGGGCTACACTCCCAGACCTATTTTTACATTTTTTTTATTTATTCTGGAAACAGGGTCTCCTAAGCCAGGACACACAGCTGGCTTCGAACCTGTGCAATCCTCCTGTCTCTGCCTCCCAAGCGCAGGGATTACAAGCATGCGCCACCACGCCCGGCTATTCTTTATTTTAAAACAAGGTCTCAGCCAAGGTGAGCCACTGCGGAACAGCCGTGCGGGATTTTTCGGCACAGGGAGCATCTAAAGCTCCCAGTGGCTGAGCTCAGCACACGCTGCAGTGAGGTCAAAACCAGAGAAGAAAAATGCCAGCCTCACGGCCGAGGGCATGACAGCAGCGCCATATTGCCACCGGCGGCAGCAGCAGCGAATTCACCCGAGTCCACTACAGCTACATCTGTGTACTCAACAACAGTGAGTCAAATTGCAGGCCCCAGAGGAGAAATCCCAGTACAGCACTCCCAGGGACTTGACCCAGTGGGGAAGTGGTGGTGGCAGATATATCACACCATAGGAGAACGCCCAACCTGGCACCCCCCATAGTCTAAAGCAGCCTCTATCGACTCCCTGGGTCTGAGACTCTGTGATACAACCCAGTAAAGGAGTAGTGGGGTCTGAGATACCACAGACTCGAGATCCAGAGCACCTTAAGCGAAGTCATAGTGACCAAAGGGAAGAACCCAGAGAAGGCACAAACTTCCAAAATCATGGGAAAGAGGAATAACAATGGAGCAATGAATGCCCACAACCCCACAACATCAGAACCCGATAAAACAGAAAATCAGAGATTTCTAGAAGATCAAATCAGGAAAATAACTGTAGAAATAATAGAGGTGCTTCGAAAAGAATTCAGAGAGAGCCAAAAAGAAATAAAGGATGCAATTAATGAAGTAAAGGCCTCAATTCAAAGCATGAACAACCGATTAGACCACATGGAGAACAGAATCTCGCTCTTAGAAGATGATCATTCCAAAAATGAACGCATAGTTTCTAATCTAGAAAAAAAATCCGACAGCAGAAATCTGACATTGAAGAAATATGGGCCCATTTTAAGAGAGCTAACCTAAGAATAATTGGAATAGAGGAGGGAAAAGAAGGTGAAACCAAAGGGATCAACAATCTTTTCAAGGAAGTAATAGCAGAAAATTTTCCAAACATAGAGCAAGAGGTCGATACACAGGTCCAGGAAACTTATAGAACTCCCTTTAGACAGGATCGGAGAAGAGGATCCCCACACCACATAATTGTCAAAATGACCAATGTGGAAGCCAAGCAGAGAATCTTAAAGGCAACAAAAACAAAAGGCCAAGTGACATTCAGAGGCAAACCAATTAGAATCACTCCAGACTTCCCAAACCAAGTCATGAAAGCCAGAAGGGCTTGGAGTAACATATTCCAAACTCTGAAAGAAAACAACTTCCAGCCAAAATTTTCCTACCCAGCAAAACTTTCTATCAAATTAGATGGGGAAATAAGAAGCTTCCATGACAAACAGAAACTGAAGGAATTTATGTCTTCAAAACCAGCGCTAGAGAAAATACTCAAAGAGATTAACTACAAAGAAGAATTAGGTAACACACACCAGAACCAGAGAAACAAGATTTTCCATCCAACAGACAACTAAGATTAGTTATCTGTGGAGATTCAGTATTTATGTTAGTCTTTTACCTATCTCTAAATTGTATTGTTTGCTTTTATTGTTGTTAATTTTTAGGATTTCTAGTTGGAATATTAATATACCTTCAGATATAGCATTTGGAAATATTTTATCCCATTCTATCAGTAACTTTTAACTCTGTTTACATTGTCTTTGGATATACAATATTTTTTTTTTTTAGGGAGTTTGTATACTCTTCTGTTGCCTTTGCCATTGAAATCATATCCAAGAAATCACTGCCAATTTCAATGTTGTGAGGTTTTATGACCCAGATTTTCTTCTAAAACTTTATAGTCTTAAGATTTATATTGAGGTCTTTTATCTATTTTGAGTTAATATTTGTATATGGGATTAGGTTAAGGATCCAATTTTATTCTTTTTCATGTAATTATTATTTTTCAACAATATTTAGTTAAAAGATTATTATTTCCCCACCAAATGTTCGTGGAAACCTTGTCAAAAATAACTTGACAATATATGGAAGAATTTAGCTCTAGGCTTTTATTTAACTCCAATGGTTTATATATATCTGCCTTTAGAACAGTACTACACTGTTTCAATTATTGTAGCTTTATATGGTTTGAAATCAGAAAGTATGTATCTTCTAGCTTTGTTCTTTTTCGAGATTGTTTTGTGTATCTAGAGTCCATATTCCATATTAGGATAGATTTTTCTCTGAAAAATAAATATATAAATTTCACCTAAAAAAATTCTCTGTTAAGAAAGAAAGCAAAAAGAAATATTGAAATGTTATCTTTAAGTGATCAAAAGCTTGGTATCAGACAAATGAAACTGTTATGTGAGATTATCATTGTTAATTTTGGATAAATTGCTATAATACTAGATGTCAACCACTAAGCCAAGCATGGGAAGGAGGGATGGGGAGGGAACGGGGTGGGGATCAGGTAGGGGCTAACTGGGCGATGTGTGCATGTATGTCTACAAAAGTTTGTATCCCACTATGATGTATGAATACAGTGCACCAATAAGAAATTAAAAAAAACAAGGTCTCTAGAGAAACAACTTGCCAAAATTTATGGGATACTTTGAAGGAAGTGTTAAGAGGAAAGTTTATAGCATTGAGTGCCCACATAAGAGAACAGAGAGTTGCCAAGTAAACATCCTAATGACACATCTCAAGGACCTAGAAAGACTGCAACAGACTAAACCGAAAGCCAGGAGAGGCAGGAAATTATTAAAATCAGAGCAGAAATAAATGAAATAGAGAACAAAAAATACAGTTCAAAGAATCAACAAAACAAACAGCTGGTTCTTTGAAAAGATTAATAAGATTGACAAACCCCTGGCCAACCTAACCAAAAGAAAGAATCAACTCAAATTATTAAAATCAGAAATGAAAAAGGAGGCATCACCACAGACAGTGAGGAAATTCAAAGGATTATCAGAAACTATTTTGAAAATTTATACTCCAATAGGCTACAAAACATGGGAGAAATTGACAGATTTCTAAACACATATAACCTACCTAAACTGAACCAAGAGGACATAGCAAACCTAAACCAACGAATAGAAATAAAAATTCTGCCATCAAAGAAAACTCCAGGCCCCGATGGGTTTCTAGCCGAATTCTATAAAACCTTCAGTGAAGAATTAATCCCAATGTTTCACAAATTGTTCCGGGAAATTGAAAAAGATGGAACTCTCCCAAATTCCTTCTATGAGGCCAGTATCACATTAACCCCCAAAGCAAATAAAGATACCTCAAAAAAGGAAAATTACAGACCAATATCCTTGATGAACATAGATGCAAAAATTCTAAACAAATTACTAGCTATACACATTAAAAACCATATCAAAAGAATTGTACACCACGACCAAGTCGGTTTCATCCCAGAAAAGCAAGCCTGGTTCAATATACGCAAATCAATACATGTTATTCACCACATAAATAGAACTGAGAACAAAAACCACATGATCATATCAATAGATGCTAAAAAAGCATTCGACAAAATTCAACACCCATTTATGTTAAAAACACTGCAGAAAATTGGAATAGAAGGAACTACTTCAACATCATTAAGGCAATATACTGTAAACCCAAAGCCAGCATCATAATGAATGGGGAAAAACTGCAAGAATTTCTTCTAAAATCAGGAACAAGACAAGGATGCCCACTATCACCACTCCTTTTCAATATAGTTCATGAGACTCTTGCCACAGCAATAAGACAAAAGAAGGAAATCAAAGGAATTTGAATAGGAAGAGAAGAATTAAAACTATCCTTATTTGCAGATGACATGATACTTTATCTAGAAGACTCAACAGACTCAACCAAAAGACTACTGGAGCTCATTAACCAATTCAGCAAAGTAGCAGGATACAAAATCAATCTAAAGAAATCAGTTGCTTTTCTTTATGCCAACAATGAATCCACAATGAAAGAAAGAAAACAATTCCATTCACTATAACCTCAAAACCAATAAAATACCTAGGAATAAACCTAACCAAAGATGTAAAAGACTTCTACAACAAAAACTATAAAACATTAAAGAAAATATTGAAGAAGACTTTGGAAGATGGAAAGATCTCCCTTGCTCATGGATAGGCAGAATAAATATTATCAAAATGGCCATTCTGCCAAAAGTGATCTATAGATTCAATGCAATTTCCATTAAAAAAAACCCAACAATATTCTTCACAGACCTAGAAAAATCAGTTACGAATTTTATATGGAAAAATAAAAGACCCAGAATAGCCAAAGCAATCCTCAGCAATAAAAACCAGGCAGTAGGCATTACAATTCCAGACTTTAAATTATATTATAGAGAAATAGTAGTGAAAACAGGATGTATTGGCACAATAACAGGCAGACTGACCAGTGGAACAGAAGATACAGAAACAAACTCACACACCTATATTCAATTGATCTTTTACAAAGGGGCCAAATTAGTATGCTGGAGAAAATATAGCGTTTTCAACAAATGGTGCTGGGAGAACTGGCTATCCATTTGTAGAAAGATGGAACTAAATCCTTATCTCTCACCACACAAGAATCCACTCGAGATGGATCAAAGACTGAAAAATGAGACCAGAGACTGTGAAGTTATTAGAGGAGGGCATAGGCGCAACACTCCAACATATAGGCACAGGCAGTAGCTTTCTCAACAAGACCTCCAAAGCACAGGAAATTAAAGTAAGAATTAACAAGTGGGATGGCATCAAACTAAAAAGTTTTTTCTCATCAAAGGAAACCATCAAGAACCTAAAGAGGAAGCCTACAGAATAGGAGATCTTTACCAGCCACCACTCTGATAGAGAGCTAATATCAAGAATATACAAAGAGCTCAAAAGACTCTACGCTAGCAAAACAAATAACCCAATCAAGAAATGGGCAACAGGCAATCCGGGCATGGTGGCCCATGCTTGTAATCCCAGCACTTGGGAGGCTGAGACAGGAGGATCTCACAGTTTCAAAGCCAGCGTCAGCTACTTAGGCTCTCAGCAACTCAGTGAGACCCTATTTCCAAATAAAGTATATAAAAAAACAAATAGGTCTGGAAGTATAGCCCGTAGGTAGAAAAGCCTCTGGGTTCCACCCCCAGTACCACACACACAAAAAAAAAAAGAAAGAAAGAAAGAAAGAAAGAAAGAAAGAAAGAAAGAAAGAAAGAAAAGAAAAAGAAATGGGCAACTGATCTGAATAGACACTTTACAAAAGAAGAGACACAAATGGCCAATAGATACATGAAAAGACGTTCAACATCATTTGCCATCAGGGAGATGCAAATCAAAACTACGCTGAGATTTCCTTTAACCCCAATCAGAGTGGCAAGCATAAAGAGGTCAAATAACAACAAATGCTGGGGAGGATGTGGGGAAAGAGGAACTCTTTTACACTGTTGGTGGGAGTGCAAACTAGTTGCTGCTATGGAAATCAGTGTGGAGATTCCTTAGAAAACTGGGAATGGACCCACCATATGATTCGCCTTTACCACTCCTGAGTATCTTTCCAAAGGGGTTGAAATCAGAAAACTACAGTAACATATGCATACCCGTGTTCATAGCAGCACAATTCGTAATAGCCAAATATGGAACCAACCCATCAACAGATAAATGGATTGCAAAATTATGGGAAATACACACAATGGAATTTTACTTGGTTATAAAGAAGAACAAAATCATTTCATTTGCAAGAAGATGGAAAGACATGGAGAACATTATGTAAGTGGGATTAGCCAAGCACAGAAAGAGAAGGGACATATGTTTTTTCTAATATGCCCAAACTAGGGAGTATTAGGGATACCAGAGGGACTCCAGACAATAAAAGAGAAACTTCATCAAAGCTAGAATGGAAGGAGAGAAGAGGAAGGAGGCTGAAGTTGATGAATGAAGGAGCTACATTTGAATATGTGTAAAAATATAAATATAGCATGGTTAATCTGGACACTCATTGTTGGGAGGGGGAAGGGGAAGAGGGAGGTACCAAGCATAGTCTGAATGTATGCCATTTTCAATATGTTCCACATACAAATAAAAATAAATAAAACAAGGTCTCACTAAGTTGTGGAGGGCCTCAGTAAGTATCAGGTTGTCTGTGAACTCGGATACTCCTGTCTCAGCCTCTCAAGTACTGGGATTACAAGTGCATGCCATCCTGCCCAACTGATTTTCCCCCTTGGACTCATCTGTCAGAATTTCTCCTCTTATCTGGTTTCTGTAATATGATATGTCTATATGCACATTTTTGTTATTTATCTTATGTGGTATTATCTGAGGTTCCTAGTTTTCTTTTTTTTGTGTGTGTGGTACTGGAATTGGAACCCAGGGGCGTTCTACCTCCAAGCTACACCCCTAGTCCTACTTTTCATTCTTTATTTTGAAACAGGGTTTCACTTTGTGGAAGGCCTTCTTTATTTTATTTTGTGGTACTGGGGATGGAACCCAGGGGCATTCTACCTCCAAGCTACACCCCTAGTCCTACTTTTCATTCTTTATTTTGAAACAGGGTTTCACTTTGTGGATGGCCCACTTTATTTTATTTTGCGGTACTGGGGATGGAACCCAGGGGCATTCTACCTCCAAGCTACACCCCCAACCCTTTTTTTTATTATTCTTAATTTTGAAACAGGGTCTCACTGCGTTGCAAAGGGCTTCACTAAGTAGCTGAGGCTATCCTTGAACCACGATCCTCCTGTCTCAGCCTCCCAAGTGCTGGAATTATGCCACCATGCCCAGCTTATTTTTTTGTGTGTGTGGTTCTGGGGGTGGAACCCAGGGGATTTCTACCTCCAGGCTATACTCCCAGATCTATTTTATAATTTATTTGGAAACAGGGTCTCACTAAATTGCTGAAAGCCTCACTAAATAGCTGAGGGTGGCTTTGAACCTGTGCGATCCTCCTGTCTCAGCCTCCCAAGCACTGGGATTACAAGTGTGTGCCACCACGCCTGGCTTTATTATTATTATTATTATTATTATTATTATTATTATTTTTGGAAGCAGGTCTGACTAAGTTGGTGAGGACCTGGCCATGAATCTGTTATCCTTCTGTCTCAGACCTAAGTACTAGTATTACAGGTTTGTGTCACCATAGAAATTAAAATTAAAAAAAATTTTTTTGATGGTACTGGGGTTCCTGGAAACCCTTCTACCTCTGGGGTACACTCCCAGACCTATTTTATATTTTTATTTGGAAACAGAGTATCTTAAGCCAGCAAGGCTGGCAGCTCGATCCTCCTGTCTCTGCCTCCCAAGCATGGGGATTACAAGTGTGTGCCACCATGCCTGGCTAAAATAAAAATTTAATGTAATGCTGTTTATAACAGTCACAAAAATAAAATAGTTAAAGACAAATTTAAGAAAATATTTGAGCTGGAGCTGGGCTGGTGGCACACATCTATAATTCCAGTACTTAGGAGGCTGAGACAGGAGAATAACCCCTTTGCAGACAGCCTCAGCTACTTAGTGAGGCCCTCTGCAACTTAGTGAGACTTTGTTTCAAAATAAAGAAAAAAAAGTAAGGCTGGGGATATAGCTTCTAGGTAGAATGCCTCTAGGTTCCACCCTCAGTACTGCAAAAATAAAAATAAATAAGTAAAAATAAAAATATCTAAGTTGCCAGGTATCCATTCCTATAATACCAGAATTTGTGAGGCTGAAAGGGGAGGATTGCAGGTCACAGGTCAATGTGCTCACTCTGTCTCAAAATAAAATAGGGTTTGGTGGTAAATGTAGCTCAGAGATAGAATGCCTCTGGATGTAATTTTCAGTACCCCCAACACCACATACACACCTTTAAGTGACAATATATTACATTTCATCTGTGCTGTTAACATTGATAGAAATGTTTATAGGATTTTCAGCCAACTTGATGATGTAAGACTATCATGTTCTTTTACTTATCACATATTTATTTAGTGCCTAGTGTGGGTCAGACATTATCCCAAGGGCTGGGAATACAGTTTGAACAGAACTCACTTCTGTTCATGATGCTAACAACTAGTGCTGTTTAAAATTAACCTCCAATATCTAGCATTCAGGAGGTTGAGACAGGAGGATCTCAATTCAAGGCTAGTCTCAGCTACTCAGTAAGGCCTTTTGCAACTCATTGAGACCCTGTTTCAAAATAAAAAATAAAAGCCAGGCATGGTGGCACACACTTGGAATGATGCTGAGACCCGGAGGATCCCAGTTCGCAGACAGCCTCAGCTACTTAGTGAGGCCCTCTGCAACTCAGTGAGACGCGGTTTCAAAATAAAGAATAAAAAATAGGGTTGGGGGTGTAGCTCGAAGGTAGAATGCCCCTGGGTTCCATTCCCAAAACTGGAAAAATAAATAAATAAATAAATAAATAAATAAATAAAATTAACCTTCAACATAAATTGGCATTTATAGAATTGGAAAAGTACTGCCTATTTTTAATCCTTTCGATAAGACTTAAGCTAGAAGTGTGGGGGGGGGCTGCTGGCCCCAGTATTTCGCTCAGCTCGCCACTCTTTATCAATAAGTTGAGAACATCTTCTCTACAGCTAAATTTTTATAGTCTCATGCTCTCCTTCTTCTGTGCTTCAAGCTGAGTCTTTCCTTAGAAACCTCTTTTAAGCTGGGTGTGGTGGCGCACGCTTGTAATCCCAGCACTTGGGAAGCTGAGACAGGAGGATCGCGCAGGTTCAAAGCCAGCCTCAGCTACTTAGTGAAGCTCTCAGCAACTTAGTGAGACCCTGTTTCCAAATAAAGTATAAAATAGGTCTGGGAATGTAGCCCGGAGGTAGAAAGCCCCTGGGTTCCACCCCAAATACCAACAAAAAAAGAAAGAAAGAAAAAGAAAGAAAGAAAGAAAGAAGGAAAGAAAGAAAGAAAGAAGAAAGAAACCTCTTTCAGTTTATATTCTTTCAGCTACTACCAGATTTTTTTTTTTTTTTTGTGGTACTGGGTATGAAACCCAAGGGCATTGTACCTCCAAACCTCCCAGTTTCATACCTAGTCCTATTTTTTATTCTTTTATTTATTTTTTATTTTGTGTGGGTCTGGGGATGAAATCCAGGGGCATTCAACCTCTGAGCTATACCCCCTGCCCTGTTTTTTATTCTTTATTTTTTAAACAGGGTCTCACTAAATTGTGGAGGGCCTCACTAAGTAGCTGAGGCTGTCCACAAACTGCAATCCTCAGGCCTCTGCCTCCCGAACACTGGGATTACAAGCATGCAAAACCACACCCAGCTACCAGTTCTCTTAATTTTTTATTTTTCGGTGGTACTGGGGTTCCGTGGAACCCAGGGGCTTTTCTACCTCCGGGCTATACTCCCAGACCTATTATTTTATACTTTATTTGGAAACAGGGTCTCACGAAGTTGCTGAGAGCTTCACGAAGTTGCTGAGAGCCTCACTAAGTAGCTGAGGCTGGCTTTGAACCTGTGAGATCCTCCTGTCTCAGCCTCCCAAGCATGGAGATTTACAAGCATATGCTACCACGCCCGGCTTCTACCGCATCTCTTTTGACCAGTCTCTTCTTTTATTTTTTTATTTTTATTTTTGGTGGTACTGGGGTTCCTGGAAGCCCTTCTACCTCCGGGCTACACTCCCAGACCTATTTTATATTTTTATTTGGAAACAGGGTCTCCTAAGCCAGCGCGTGCGGCTGGCTTCAAACCTGCACGATCCTCCTGTCTCTGCCTCCCAAGCGTGGGGATTACAAGCGTGCGCCACCACACCTGGCCTTGACCAGTCTCTTCTGAGGACTTTTTAGGTCCTGACTTTGATTTCCTGAGGCTAATTCTTCATGCACCCCCTCTGTGCTCGCAGTGCAGCCCAAGCCTGTGGCCCTATGTTGGTACTAAACCCACAGCACGGTGACTTCAGGATAGCTGAGGACCATTCAGAAGGTGTATTAGCCACCTAGGGCCACCTAACTAGCTGAGGGCCCTTAGAAAACCAGTTGTAAGCCGAGCATGGTGGTGCACACTTGTAATCACAGCATTTGGGAGGCTAAGACTGGAGGATCGTGGTTCGCAGACAGCCTCAGCTACTTAGTGAGGCCCTGTTTCAAAATAAAGAATAAAAAAATGGGCAGGGGGTGTAGCTCGGAGGTCAAATGCCTCTGGGTTCCATCCTCAGACCCGAAAAAAAAAAAAAAAAAAAGAGAAAAGAAAACCAGCTGTTGTCACCAGCAGTACAGAATAGATGCCCCTTCAGGTCTAGGTCCTGTGGATCTATTCTTGCCTCTGGAGGGTGTTGGCCTTTTGTGGCTTTCCTTACTCCATTTCACATTTAGATCCCTAGCTGTGGCCTGAATTTGTAGTACCATTCAAAGCCCTCTTCACTCACGAGGTCCACCTTTCCATTGTCCACATTGCCCTATCAGTGGCTATATAGAGTAACTCTACCTCACCAAATCTCACGCACAACCTATCTGCCAGTTCACAGTAACAAGGATTATTACTTCTTTTGTCTCCCTATGCACCCCAAACTTCCATGTTGGCACCTGGCCAACATTTTGAGGCATTCCTAACTTCCACATGAACAGAATGTTGGCTTTGTGTGACCTTCCTGACAACCAAATCTCCAACCCCAAGCATAGGAGGGACCATCTGGAAGAGAACCCTGTGCAGCTCATTCACATGTACTACCCACGTGTCAGTGGCTCATAGTGGCCTCTAGAGGGATCCCGAGGAATAAGGATGAGGGCAAAGAGCAGTCCTGTACCATCAGAGGATGGATAGCATCCAGAAGCTTGAATTGCCAACCAACCCAAAGAATGCAGCTCATCTCTCGGCCACACACCCTAATTGTACTGACATCCTTTGGGCCGGAATGCCCTATTTAATGTATTCTCTTGTGTTTTCCACCAGTCTCCACCTGCTAAGGTGTTCATGATGGAGAAAGATTCTTGACTACTGAGGCTGAGCTTGTCTTTACCAGCACTACCAAGTATTCCCCTTAATGGAGGCTCCAGATCTTGATAAACAGTGCAGTGGGTGTAGCCAGAAGGCAAATATACTGGAGGATCAAAAGTTCAAGGCCAAGCCAGGCATGGTGGTGCACACCTGTAATCCCAGCCCTCGGGAGGCTGAGATAGGAGGATCACAGGTTCAGGGATAGCCTCAGCAAGTAGTGAGACTCTCATCAACTAGTGAGACCCTGTTTCAAATTAAAAATAAAAAATAGGGTTGGGGAGCCAGGCGTGGTGGTGCGCACTTGTAATCCCAGCATTTGGGAGGCTGAGACAGGAGGATTGTGGTTCACAGACAGCCTCAGCTACTTAGGGAAGCCATTTGCAACCCAGTGAGACCCTATTTAAAATTAAATAATAAAAAATAGGGTGGGGATTGTAGCTCAGGGGTAGAATGCCCCTGGGTTCCACCCCAAGTACTGCAAAAAAATAAAAAATAGGGCTGGGGGTGTAGCTTGGAGGTAGAATGCCTCTGGGTTCAATTCCCAGTATGAAAGAAAGTTAGTTAGTTCAATGCCAGCCCCCACCACTTAGTGAGTCTCCAAATGAAAGACAAAAAGGTCTCAAAATGAAAGACAAAAAGTACTAGGGGTATAGTTCAATTGTAGAGTATCCCTGAGTTCAATTCCAAGTATGATAAAAAAAAAATTCCTTTAAAGAGAGAGACTGTCTAGAGAGAAAGCAATCATTCAGGGGCAAAGGTATATCACCAAACTCTTCCTCACTTCTGTCTACGAAGAAAACAATGTTCTGTGTTGAGTTTAGTTTTGACCTCCCCCTTTATGCTCACTTCCATACATTATTTATTTTTCCCAACTTATTTTATCTTCAAAGAGTAGAAAGGACCATATAATGAACAGCTATATTATATCCACCAAAGTGTATGTGATTTTGTGTGTTTGTGTAGTGTACATCTTCCTTTTTTAAAGAACCATTGGGAGCCAGGTGTGATGGTGCACGCTTGTAATCCCACCATTTGGGAGGCTGAGATGGGAGGATCACGGTTCAAGGACAGCCCCAGCTACTACTTAGTGAGGCCCTTTGGAATTCAGTGAGACCCCATTTCAAAATAAAGAATAAAAAATAGGACTGAGGGTGTAGCTCAGAGGTGGAATGCCCCTGGGTTCCATCCCCAGTACTGCAAAAAAAAAAAAAAAAAAAAAAAAAAGGACTATAAGTACAAGTATAAAGTTTCTTCACTATAAAATATTTCATTATGGCCAGGCATGGTGGCGCATGCTTGTAATCCCTGCACTTGGGAGGCAGAGACAGGAGGATCACGCTGGTTCGAAGCCAGCCCCTCTGGCTGAAGAGACCCTGTTTTCAAAAATAAAAAAGTATAAAGCTGGGCCTGATGGCGAGCGCTTGTAATCCCAGCATTCAGGAGGCTGAGACCAGAGGATCACGGTTCACGGACAGCCTCAGCTACTTAGTGAGGCCCTCTGCAACACAGTGAGACCTGGTTTCAGAATAAAGAATAAAAAATAGGGCAGGGGATGTAGCTCAGAGGTCGAATGCCCCTGGGTTCCATCCCCAAACCTGCCAATAAATAAATAAATAAATAAATAAATAAATAAATAAATAAGTATAAAATAGGTCTGGGAGTGTAGCCCAGAGGTAGAAGGGCTTCCAGGAACCCCAGTACCACCAAAATCCCCAAACAAGCAAAAAACAAACAAAAAAAATTCATTATGCATTCCATAGTAATGAGACTTTTCTTCCAAGTATGGTGGTATGTGATAGGTTGGGTCCCTCCTCCCCCCCACATGACCCCACAACGGGGACAGGAGGTGAAACCCCAGATGCCAAAAGCAGAGATGTTGTGAGACTCTAGATGTTGCAAGACTCCAGACACTGCAAGACAGACTCCAGGTGCTGTGAGAGTCCAGATGTCATGAGAGAATCTGTATTCCCATGCTACTACATCCACCCCAAGACCCCTGCTATAAATATTCCTACTTCCTGACTGCGTGACTCTGCAGCCCAACTATGTTGACTGCATGACTCTGCTGTTGGTCATCAGTCCCTTCCCCCATGGTCGGCAGACCTCACCCAAAGGTGCCGGTTGATTTAATAACCAGCACCTTCCTTTAATAACATGGCTTTAGTCCTTTAATAACATGGCTGGTGTTTGCCTCCTTTGTGAACCCCCAACTCAGTTTCAATGCTACAGTATGCACCTATAATCCTAGTGCTTAGGAGGCTGATAAAGGAGGATCATAGATTCAGGCCAGCCTCAGCAATTTAGCCAGACCTTCAGCAATGTAATATGACCCTGCTCAATCCTGGAAACAAGGGGAAAAAAAGAGAGAATATTCTCAAACAAAATTTAATTAATTAATTAATTTACAGATATTGACCTTTACTTTTACAAATGACTTTAACTTTTGGTACAAAGTAACAATCTAGTACACTATCTCCCAGTCTATCGGATCTGCACCTGTCTGCAAACTGCACCATATAGTCCACCTCTGTCTGCAATTTAGAAAAATGGCCCCAGAGCCGGGGGGCCATGGTGTATGCCTTTAACCCCAGGATCTTGAGGCAGGAGGATCACAAGTATGAAAGCAGCCTGAGCAACTTAGCAAGACCTTGTCTCAACATAAACAAAAAGATCTACGGCCGGTCGTGGTGGTGCACGCTTGTAATCCCAGCGCTTGGGAGGCTGAGACAAGAGGATCTCACAGGTTTGAAGCCAGTTTCAGCTACATAGTGAGGCTCTCAGCAACTTAGTGAGACCCTGTTTCCCAAATAAAATATAACATAGGACTGGAGTGTAGCCTGGAGATAGAAAGCCCCTGGGTTCCACCCCCAGTACAAAAAAAGTAAAAATATAACTATAATGTAATTGTCAAACTCTGGAATTAACAATGATACAATAGTGTTAAATTATTTTGTGTGTGTGTGGTCCTGGAGATTGAACCCCGAGGCATTCTACCTTCAAGCTACACCCTCAACCCTATTTTACATTATATATATTTTTTACATTAGTGTGGTGTGTGTGTGTGTGTGTGTGTGTGTGTGTGTGTGTGTGTGTGTGGTACTGGGGTTCCTGGAAGCCCTTCTACCTCTGGGCTACACTTCCAGACCCATTTTATACTTTTTTTTTTTTGGAAACAGGGTCTCTTAAGCCAGCAAGGCTGGCTTCGAACCTGCGTGATCCTCCTGTCTCTGCCTCCCAAGCGTGGGGATTACAAGCATGCGCCACCACACCTGGCTTGTTATATTTTTTGTGATTCTGGGTATTGAACCTAGGAGTGTTCTACCTCTGAACTACAACACCAGCCATGTTTTTTATTTTTATTTTGAAATAGGGTCTCACTAAATTGATGAGAGTTTTACTATTTGCAGAGGCTATCCTCAAACCTGTGATCTTCCTGTCTAACCTTCCAAGTATGGAGATAACAGGCTTGTACCACCACTCCAGACATTATTTTATTTATGTTTTATTATTTTCTTTTTTTATTTTTGCGGTACTGGGTATTGAACCCAGGGGCATTCTATATCCAAGCTATACCTCCAGCCCTATTTTCATTATTGTTTGTTTGTTTGTTTGTTCGTTTGTTTATTTATTTATATGCAGTGCTGTGTATAGAACCCAGGGCCTTCTACCTCTGGGCTATACTCCCAGGCCTATTTTATATTTTATTTGGAAACAGGGGCTCACTAAGTTGCTGAGAGCCTCACTAAGTAGCTGAGGCTGGCTTTGAACCTGCACAATCCTCCTGTCTCAACCTTCCAAGTATTGGGTTTACAAGCGTGTGCCACCATGCCTGGCTTATTCTTTATTTTGAATCAGGGTTTCACTAAGTTGCGGAGGCCTAACTAAGTAGCTAAGGCTGGCTAAGAACCCGCAATCCTTCTGTCTCAGCCTCCCACGTACTGGGATTACAAGTGTGCTCTACTATGCCCAGCCCCAAACCTATTTTATTTATTTATTTTTTGGTGGTACTGGAGATGGAACCTAGGGGCCTTCTACCTTGGGCTTTACTCCCAGACCTATTTTATATTTTTTATTTGGAAACAGGGTCTCTTAAGGCAGCTGAGGCTGGCTTCAAACCTGTGACATCTTCCTGTCTCAGCCTCCCAAGCGCGGGGATTACAAGCCTGTGCCACCACCCCTGGCCTGTTTTTTATTCTTTATTTTGAAACAGGGTCTCACTAACTTGTAGAGGGCCTTACTAAGTAGCTGAGGCTGTCCACGAACCACCATTCCTCCTGTCTCAGCCTCCCAAATACTGAGATTACAAGTGTGCAACATCATGGCTGGCTATTGGTGCATTTTATTTATTTATTTATTTATTTATTTATTTATTTATTTATTTATTTATTGTGGTCTTGGGGATGGAACCCAGGGGCCTCTACCTCTGGGTTACACTCCCAACCTATTTTATATTTTATTTTGAAACAGGGTCTCACTAAGTTGCTGAGAGCCTCACTAAGTAGCTAAGCCTGGCTTTGAACCTGTGTGATCTTCCTGTCTTAACCTTACAAACTATTGGTGCATTTTAACCATCTGTCATATATAAGATCAATGATCTGTCCACTTATACATATGTATATTTTTGTGTGCGTTGTACTGGAAATTGATCCCAGGGGCATTCTACCCCCAATCTGCACCTTCAGCCCTATTTATTTTTATTTTTATTTTATTTTATTATTTATTTATTTATTTTTGTGGAACTAGGGCGTGGAAGTTAGGGGCTTTCTACCTCTGGGCTACACCCCCAGGATTATTTTATATTTTATTTGGAAACAGTGTCTCACTAAGTTGCTGAGAGCCTCACTAAGTAGCTGAGGCTGGGTTCGAATCTGTGCAATCCTCCTGTCTCAGCCTCTCAAACTCTGGGATTACAAGCGTGAGCCACCATGCCTGGCTTATTTTTATTTTTATTTTGAGACAGGGTCTCACTAGGTTGATGAGAGTCTCACTACTTGCTGAGGCTATCCTTGAACCTGCAATCCTCCTGTCTCAGCTTCCCATGTGCTGGGATTACAGGCATGGGCTACCATGCCTGGCTCAATATTGTATATATTGTGGTACTAAGGATAAGCCCAGAAGCATTCTATCTCTGAGCTATACCCATAGTCCTTCTTATTATTTGTTTTGAAACAGGATTTCCCTAGGTTGCTAAGTTTCCCTGAATTGCTGAGACTGGCCTTGAACCCATGATCCTCCTATCTTAGCCTCCCAAGTACTGAGATTATAGGCCTGTGGCACCACATCTGGTCCATTTGTCATATTAATAAAGAGTGGCAAGCCAGGATAAAGAGCCAGGCCTATAGTCCTCCCTGACTTGTAGCTTAAGACTGATCAGGGAGAGCCAGGCATTTCCAAATAAAGTATAAAATAGGTCTGGGAATATAGCCCAGAGGTAGAAAAGCCCTTGGGTACCATCCCCAGTACCCAAACAAAACAAAACAAACAAACAAACAAAAATTAGCCGGGCATGGCAGCGCATGCTTGTAATCCCAGCCCTTGGGAGGCTGAGACAAGAGGATTGCACAGGTTTGAAGCCAGCCTCAGCTACTTAGCGAGGCTCTCAGCAACTTAGTGAGACCCTGTTTCTAAATAAAGTATAAAATAGGTCTGGGAGTATAGCCTGGAGGTAGAAATGCCCCTGGGTTCCACCCTCAGTACCACCAAAAAATAAAAAATAAAGAATAAAAAACAGGGCAGGGGGTGTAGCTTGGAGGTAGAATGCTCCTGGGATCCATCCCCAGTACTGAAAAAAAATGAAAAGAAAAGCCGGGCGTAGTGGCGCACGCTTGTAATCCCAGCATTCGGGAGGCTGAGACCGGAGGATCACGGTTCGAGGACAGCCTCAGCTACTTAGTGAGGTCCTCTGCAACTCAGTGAGACCCTGTTTCAAAATAAAGAATAAAAAATAGGGCAGTGGGTGTAGCTCGGAGGTCGAATGCCCCTGGGTTCCATCCCCAGACCAGCAAAAAAAAAAAAAAGAAAAGAAAAGAAAAGAAAAGAAAATAGACCAATTGGGGCTCAGATCTAAGGACCAATCTGAAGAGGTGTAAGGCTATATAAGCAAACCAACACAGAGCAGTAGCAGCTAGCAGGAGAAAAGTAGAGCAATCAGCTAGCAAGGGAGGCATTGAATAGCAACGTGTGCAGAGATGTACAGCCAGCAGACAGAGCAGCAGCCATGGTGAGGGTGAGGCAGGAACAGGAGAGTATCAGCAGCAGTGATCAGATAAACACACCCTTAGCAACAGTGGTGCTTTTGGATCTTGAAGACAAGTTAGTTGTAGAGAGGTTTTGGGCATCAGTGACATATCTCTTTTGTGAGTCTAAAAACAGAAGTACCATTATAAATTATATTATGTGGGGTCTTTTAAATGACTCTCGAGTATGGCTCTTCTTTTATGTGTGTGGTATTGTAGATTGCCTTTATGATGTTGAGATATGTTTCTTCTATTCTGATTCTCTGCAGTGCTTTTTATCATAAATGGAGGTTGGATTTTATCAAATGCTTTTTCAGTGTCCATTGAAATGATCATGTGATTTTTGTCTTTGGGTCTGTTTATATGATGAATTACATGGATTGATTTTTGTATGTTGAACTAGCCTTGCATCCCTGGGATGAACCCTATCTGGTCATGGTGTATGATTTTCTTTATGTAATTTTGAATGAGTATTGCTAGTATTTTGTTTAGCAGTTTTGCATCCAAATTCATCAAAGATATAAGCCTGTAGTTTTCCTTCCTTGAACTGTCTTTATTTGGTTTTGGTATTAAAGTGATGTTGGCTTCATAGAATGTATTTGGGAGAGTCCCTTTTTTTTCTATTTCAAAAAATAGTTTGAGTAGTATTGGGATTAGCTCTTAAAAAAGGTTTAATAGAATTCATTTGGGAAACCATCTAGTCCTGGGCTTTTCTTTGATGGTAATCTCTTTATTGCTGTTTCAATCTCTTTGATTGCTATTGGTTGGTTTAAATTTTCTATATCTCCTTGACTCAGTTTAGGAAGGCTGTATTTATCTAGAAAGTTGTCGGTTTCCTCCAGATTTTCCATTTTGTTTGAATATATTTTTTCAAAGTAGTTTCTGATAATTCTCTGGATTTCTACACTGTTAGTAATAATATCTCTTTTTTCATCTCTTATCTTCATAATTTGGGTAGATTCTCTCTTTTTTAGGTAGTTTGGCTAGTGGTTTATCTATCTTGTAATTTTTTCAAGAAACCAGCTTGTTGATTTTCTGTATTTTTTTATTCTCTACTTCATTAATTTCTGCTCTGATTTTAATAATTTCCTTTCTTCTACTGGCTTTGGGGTTAGATTGTTCCTGTTTTTCAAGGGCTTTGAGGTGTGTCATTAGGTTATTTATTTGATGATTTTCTGTTTTTCTTATGTGACCACTCAGTGCTATAAATTTTCCTCTTAATACTGCCTTTAAAGTGTCCCAGAGATTTTGATATGTTGTATCTCTATCTTCGTTTATTTCTAGAAATTTCCTGATTTCACCTTTTACATCTTCTATGACCCATTCTTCATTCAGAAGTGTGGCGTTCAGTCTCCACATGTTTATGTGGTTTCTCTGGGTCATCTTATAGTTGATTTCTTTTTTTTTTTTTTTTGGTGGTACTGGGGTTCCTGGAAGCCCTTCTACCTCCGGGCTACACTCCCAGATCTGCTTTTACATTTTTTTATTTGGAAACAGGGTCTCCTAGGCCAGCGCGCGTGGCTGGCTTCGAACCTGCACGATCCTCCTGTCTCTGCCTCCCAAGCGCGGGGATTACAAGCGTGCGCCACCACGCCCGGCTCTTATAGTTGATTTCTAATTTCATTCCCTTATGGTCTGAAAAGACACAGGAAGTATGTCACATTTTTTAAATTTGTTAGTGCTCACTTTGTGTCCCAGGATGTGATCTATTTTGGAGAAGGTTCCATGAGCAGCTGAGAAAAATATGAACTCTGCTCTAGTTGAGTGAAATATTCTATATGTGTCCAACAGGTCCATTTGATTAATGGTGTTCTTTAGGTCTGAGGCATCTTTACTGACCAATCTAGAAGATCGGTCTAATGGTGTAAAAGGGATATTGAGGTCTCTTAGTATTATTGTATTGGGATTTATGTGTGACTTAATGTCACAAAAAGTTTGTTTTATGAAAGTAGCTGCACCTATGTTTGGGGCATAAATGTTGATTATCATTATTTCCTCTTGCTGGATTGTTCCTTTTACCATTAAAAAATGACCTTCTTTGTCTCTTCTAATAAGCTTCGGCTTGAAGTCTAACTTGTGTGATATCATAGTTGCTACTCCTGCTTGTCTTGGAGTTCTGTTGGCATGGATTACCTTGCTCAAGCCCTTTATCTTTAGTTTGTTACTATCTTTACTTGTAAGGTGTGTTTCTTGAAGGCAACAGATAGATTGGTTCTGGTTTTTAATCCATTTTGTCACTTTATGTCTCTTTATTGGGGAGTTGAGGCCACTCACATTGGGAAGAGGGTTAAAAACAAAACAAAACAAAACAAAAAACCAAAAACCCCCAAACAAACAAAAACAAAAACAGAAACAAACAGCCATGCATACACTGTCACACACCAAAAAAGGAGGAAAAAACCAAAACAACCCCAACAACAAATTAATGCGACTCTACAAATAAATGACTATTCAGCAGAAAAATCCTCTGCAGTCTCTCTCTGTATAGATACCAGGTGCCACTGGCACCTTTCCCTCTGTAAGTCTGGATATCTGAGTCTTCTCAGTCTATGTAGATGGTTGGTATCAGTGGGGCTGGATTTAATAGTGAGCGCAGGCCACCCTCCACACTTTCCACAGATTTGGAGTCTAGGTCTCTCCCTGCCTCTCTTGTAGTGTATGCCTCTGAGATCAAACTCAATGTAGGAGTTTCTGTTCTCCACAGCTAGGGCTGGGATAGTCTGACTTCTCCCTGTTAGCCACAATTGGGAAGTCTGTGTGTTCCCAGAGATCCTACTCATTGGGTTTAGTGTTAAGTGTAGGACTCCCCCCACACTTACCACTGATCAGAACCTGTGTCTGTCTGAGCTTCTGATATGATCAGCAGCAGAACCCACTCCCACCTTCTCTGGGTTCTTCTCTGGGTCACCACAACTTCACTTATGGTGCTCTGGATCTCTGGAGGGTGTGGTAATCTCAGCTGCCACTACTTCTTCACTAAATTGTTTCACAAAGTCTCAGACCCAGGGAGTTAGTCATGGCTGCACGAGACCCTGAAGGTGCCAGGCTGGGCGTTTTCCCATGGGGAGCTGTGACTAGGGTGTGGTAATCTCTGCCACCACTACTCCTTCTCTGGGTTGAACTGCAAGATCTCAGACCCAGGGAGTTTATCAAAGCTGCCTGAGTCCCTGGGGGCACAGCGCTGGGATTTCTCCTGCAGGGGCTGCAGTTTGACTTAAAATTTTGTTGTATACTGGTCTGGATCTCTGGCAGGGGTGGTAAACTCGGTCGTCACTGCCAAGATGGCACCACCGCAGCACCCGTGACCCTGAGGCTGGCCTATTTCTTTTCTGGATTTGAGTTCTGCTCTGAATCCTTGGAGGGCGTGATGGGGCTTGGCTGCTGGAACTTTTATCCGACCTTTGAGCAGAAAGATCTGATGAATTACAACCAACTGATCTGCAGCTACTCACTTTAGCTTGTTTTCCTTTTCGTCTCTGGATGCTGGGCAGGTTTCTTTTCTGCTCTCTGGTTGCTCTTCTAGTCTTCTTGTTCTCTGTCCCTTGTATTTATAGTGCTTTCTGGCTAGGTAAACCACTGTTTTTGAGGCAATGGATATCAAGTGTCAGCAGGACTCGTAAACGCTGCTTTTCTCAGTTGCCATCTTCCCGGAAGTCCTCTCCAACTTACTCAACCCTTTGATTTTTTCACTTTTCTTTTCCCCCATGGACAATTCAGTCATTTAGAACAAAAGTGTTGTCATACAAAATCCTTTCCCATCTAAAATCATTCCCCTCTTCCATTTTACTTTTTTTAAAAAAATTAAAATATCCTTCACTGGACTTGGTGGCACATACTTGTAATACCAGCATTTGGGAGGCTGAGACCAGAGGATTGCAGTTCACAGACATCCTCAACTACTTAGTGAGGCACTCCATAAATTAGTTGAGACCCTCCTTCAGAATAAAGAATAAAAAAATAGGGCAGGGGGGTGTAGCTTGGAGGTCGAATGTCCCTGAGTTCTATCCCCATATCTGCAAAATCAAAACAAAAAAATAAATAAATAAATTAAAATACCTTCTTAGGAGCTGGGCATGGTGGCACATGCTTGCAATCCCAGCATTTGGGAGGCTGAGACAGGAGGATCGCAGTTCGAGGACAGCCTCAGCTTAGTGAGACCCTTTTCAGCTCAGTGAGGCCCTGCTTCAAAATAAAGAATACAAAATAGGACTGGGGGTGTATCTCAGAGGTAGAATGCCCCTGGATTCCAGCCCTGGTACTACACACACAAAAGAAAACCTTTTTAAACCAATAAGTATCTTCTTTTGTTTTTATCTTCATTGTTTATTGGTTTTAATTTTTTTAATTTTTACACTTAAAATAGTCTCCATAGAGGCCAGGCATAGCCCTTGCTTGTAGTCCCAGCATATGGGAGGCTGAGATAGGAGGATTGTGGTTTTTAGACAGCCTTAGCTACTTAGTGAGGCCCTTTGCAACTCACTGAGACCCTGTTTCAAAATAAAAAATAAAAAGTAAGCCAGGTATGATGGCGCACACATATCATGACCAGCTTGCATGATATTTTGAAGGGGGATGGGGCTGGATACTAAGTAGTAGTAGAGCCCTTGCCTAGCATGTCCCTGGGTTTGATCCATAGCACCATAGGTTGGGGTAGGGAATGAAGACAGAAGTTGATCTATAATGGCAATTTTAGGCAGGTACAAGGCAAAGTTCTTAACCGTTGTGGTACAATAAATGGCTCAGACAGTCATTAATAGCCTCCTAGAGATTTGCTCTCTGAGTGTTCCAGTAATTGTTATATTAGTTTTCTATGTCTGCAAAACAGTTTCCACACACTTCTAGCTTAAATAAGCCATATCAATTATGATTCAGAAGACTAGTCATGACTCAGCTGGATCCTCTTTTTATGGGCCCGTCACAAGTCTGCAATCAAGATGTTGGTCAGTATTGGGGTTTCCCCTGATGCTTGATTAGAAAAGGGCTCATTCCAGCTTTAAGTGATTGTTGTTATAATTCAGCTTCTGTGGGCTGTGGGTTTGGGGCCTCAGTTCTCAGCTGGCTGTTGGCAGAGAACACCCTCTATTACCTGACATGCGAATCTTTCCAAATGGCCACTTCTTTCATCAACACATGCAAACATAGTCAGCTAGTAAAAAGGGATTCATAATCTCTTGAACATGCTCATCAAGGTCACATCCTCTGATGTCATTAGAATATGACAATGCCAGCCATGCAAGGTGGTACACACTTGTAATCACAGTACCTGGAAGGCTAGGGCTGGAAGATCACAGGTTTGATTCCAGCCTCACAACTTAATGAAGCCCTCAGCAACTTAGCTAAACACCCTTCCTTCCTTCCTTCCTTCCTTCCTTCCTTCCTTCCTTCCTTCCTTCCTTTCTCTCTCAGGTGTACTGAGGATTGAACCCAGAGGCATACTACCTCTGAGCTAGACCCTCAGCTATATTTTATTTCTTATTTGGAAATAGGGTCTCACTAGGTTGATGAGAGTCTCACTACTTACTGAGTCTATACTCAAACCTGCAATCCTCCTGTCTCAGCCTCCCAAGTACTGGGATTACAGGCCCAGGAACATTGTTTCTAAATAAAAAATAAAGCTGGGCATGGTGGCACACGCTTGTAATCCCCACACTTGGGAGGCGGAGACAGGAGGATTGCACAGGTTCAAAGCCAGCCTTGCTGGCATAAGAGACCTTGTTTCCAAATAAAAATATAAAAAATAGGTGTCTGGGAGTGTAGCCGAGAGGTAGAACGGTTTCCAAGAACCCCAGTACCACCAAAAAATAATCCTCCTCCTCCTCCTCCTCCTCCTTCTCCTCTCCTTCTTTCCTCCTCCTCCTCCTCCTTCTCCTCCTCCTCCTCCTCCTCTTCCTCCTCCTCCTCCTCCTTCTTCGGTACTATGGATGGAGCACAGAAGCATTCTATCTCTGAGCTACACCTCCTGCCCTATTTTTAGTCTTTTTATTTTTCAAACAGGGTCTCACTAAGTTGCCAAGGACCTCATTAAGTAGCTGAGGCTGTCTGCAAACCGTGATCCTCCGGTCTCAGCCTTCTGAATGCTGGGATTACAAGCATGCACCACCATGCTGGGCTAGCCAGACTTCATTTCAAAATAAAAAATGAAGCCAGGTGTGATGGTGCACACTCTCCTCTGTGACCTGGCCTGGGTATAGGAAAGGTAAACTTTGTGTTGCTGCTTCGACACACCTCTGGTTGATGAGCAACCAATACTGCCCAATACAATAGATGCAAAGGCCAGGTAGATTCTTGAACCCTGTACTTAGTAAGTGTACTGTTCAGAGACAAAGGCACCACCTGGGTAAGGAATAAGTTACTAGCTCATTGCCTTGGTAATGCTGATAAAAAAGATCTTCATACAAAATCTATATAAAAGGCTGGGGTCCCTAAAAGTGTCAGAGTTCCATTTTTGGGCTCTCCAGCATGCATACCAGCATGCTGATTTTTCCTTCTCTATTTCCTACTGATTTTATAATAAAGATTTGTTAAAGCTGCACTGAGCTGCCTATTAGTTTTAATTTTTCTATTCAACAAACTTTAGTTGAATAAGAAAAAGAACACCTGCCATTTAAACCATAACACTGGGTTTAATTCCCAGTACTAAAAAAAAAAAAAGGAGACTTCCGGGAAGATGGCGATCGAGAAAAGCGGGGCTTAAGAGTCCTGCTAACAACCAATCTCCATTACCACAAAAAGAGCGCCTTTCATAGCCAGAAAACACCATCACCAGAAAAACAAAAAAACCACCAGGCTCCAGAGAGAAAGCGGACTGAGAACAGAGCGCAGGGCCACAGAGGAGACACACGCGCCCGAGGACGCGGCAGCAGCGCCATACTGCCGGCAGCAGCGGCGAACTCAGCGAACGGCTACAGCAAGCCGAGGTGAGCCGATGTGGAACAGCCAGGCGGGATCTTTCGGCGCAGACAGCATTTAAAGCTCCCAGTGGCTGAGCTCAGCACACGCTGCAGGGATTCAGAGTGAAAATCAAAACCAGAGAAGAAAAAATACGCCAGCCTCATGGCCGAGGGCGTGGCAGAGGCGCCATATTGCCACCGGCGGCGGCAGCAGCAGTGAATTCACCGAGTCCAGTACAGCTACATCTACGTACTCAAGAACAGTGAGTCAAATTGCGGGCCACAGAGGAGAAATCCCAGTATTGTGCCTCCTGGGACTTGACCCAGTGAGGGAGTGGTGGTGGCAGAGATATCACACCATAGGAGAGCGTGCAACCTGGCACCCCCCATAGTTTAAAGCAGCCTCTATCGACTCCCTGGGTCGGAGACTCTATGATACAACCCAGTAAAGGAGTAGTAGGGTCTGAGATAATACAGACTCGAGATCCAGAGCACCTTAAGTGAAGCCATAGTGACCCAAGGGAAGAACCCAGAGAAGGCACAAACTTCCAAAATCATGGGAAAGAGGAATAACACTGAAGTAATGAATGTGCACAACCCCACAACATCAGAACCTGATAAAACAGAAAATCAGAGATTTCTAGAAGATCAAATCAGGAAAATAACTGTAGAAATAATAGAGGTGCTTCGAAAAGAACTCAGAGAGAGCCAAAAAGAGATAAAGGATGCAATTAATGAAGTAAAGGCCTCAATTCAAAGCACAAACAACCGATTAGACCACATGGAGAACAGAATCTCGCTCTTAGAAGATGAGCAATCCAAAAATGAATGCATAGTTTCTAATCTAGAAAAAGATATCCAACAGCAGGAATCTGACATTGAAGAAATATGGGCCCATCTTAAGAGAGCTAACCTAAGAATAATTGGAATAGAGGAGGGAAAAGAAAGTGATACCAAAGGGATCAACAATCTCTTCAAGGAAGTAATAGCAGAAAATTTTCCAAATATAGAGCAAGAGGTTGATACACAGATCCAGGAAACTTATAGAACTCCCTTTAGACAGGATCCGAGAAGAGGATCCCCACGCCATATAATTGTCAAAATGACCAATGTGGAAGCCAAGCAGAGAAACTTAAAGGCAACAAAAACAAAGGGCCAAGTGACATTCAGAGGCAAACCAATTAGAATCACTCCAGACTTCCCAAACCAAGTCATGAGAGCCAGAAGGGCTTGGAGTAACATATTCCAAACTCTGAAAGAAAACAACTTCCAGCCAAAAATTTCCTATCCAGCAAAACTTTCTATCAAATTAGATGGAGAAATAAGAAGCTTCCATGACAAACAGAAACTGAAGGAATTTATGTCTTCAAAACCAGCGCTAGAGAAAATACTCAAAGAGATTAACTACAAAGAAGAAATAGGTAACACTCACCAGAACCAGAGAAACAAGAGTTTCCATCCAACAGACAACTAAGATTGGTTATCTGTGGAGATTCATTATTTATGTTAGTCTTTAACCTATCTCTAAATTGTATTGTTTGCCTTTATTGTTGTTAATTTTTAGGATTTCTAGTTGGAATATTAATATACCTTCAGATATAGCATTTGGAAATATTTTATCCAATTCTATTAGTAACTTTTAACTGTTTACATTGTCTTTGGATATACAATTTTTTTTTTTTATTTTTTAGGGAGTTTGTATACTCTTCTTTTGCCTGTGCCATTGAAATCATATCCAAGAAATCACTGCTAACTTCAATGTTGTGAGGTTTTATGACCCAGATTTTCTCCTAAAAGTTTATAGTCTTAAGATTTA
Source organism: Muscardinus avellanarius (assembly GCF_963383645.1). Classification (NCBI taxonomy): domain Eukaryota; kingdom Metazoa; phylum Chordata; class Mammalia; order Rodentia; family Gliridae; genus Muscardinus; species Muscardinus avellanarius. Next base: position 110,819,350 of record NC_137787.1, on the reverse strand, counting down.
TATTTAGGTCTTTTATCTAGTTTGAGTTAATACTTGTATGTGGGATTAGGTAAGGGTCCAATTTTATTCTTTTCCATGTAATTATTATTTTTCAACAATATTTAGTTAAAAGATTATTATTTCCACCACCAAATATTCGTGGAAACCTTGTCAAAAATAACTTGACAATATAGGGAAGAAGTTAGCTCTAGGCTTGTATTTAACTCCAATGGTCTATATATCTGCCTTTAGAACAGTACTACACTGTTTCAATTATTGTAGCTTTATATGGTTTGAAATCAGAAAATATACATCTTCTAGCTTTGTTTTTGCTTCGAGATTGTTTTGGGTATCTAGAGTCCATATTCCATATCAGGATAGATTTTTTTCTGAAAAATAAATATATGATAGTTTCACCTAAAAAAAAGAAAAAAATATTCTCTGGTAAGAAAGAAAGCAAAAAGAAATATTGAAATGTTATCTTTAAGTCATCAAAAGCTTGGTATCAGACAAATGAAACTGTTATGTGAGATTATCATTGTTAATTTTGAATAAATTGCTATAATACTAGATGTCAACCACTGAGCCAAGCATGGGAGGGAGGGATGGGGAGAGAATGGGGTGGGGATCGGGTGGGGCTGACTGGGCGATGTGTGCATGTATGTCTACAAAAGTTTGTATCCCACTATGATGTATGAATACAGTGCACCAATAAAATAAAATTAAAAAAAAAAAAAAGGAGAGAGGAGGACTGGGAATGTAACTCAGAGGTAGAGTACTTCTGACTTCCATCCCCAGCTCCACATGAAGCAGCAAACAACAGAAACAAGGACTTGGTATGTAGATATGTTTAAAGTGGATGATGGAAAAAATATGCAGTCGGAACACTGAAAACCAACCAAGCATTCCAGCTGTACTGGTCACTAGCCAGGGGAACCATGTAGTAGCCCTCGTGTTGTGGAATAAAAAGCTCAGCAGATGCTCACAAAGTGTGCTGTCTGTAGTGGTTTTATGGTGGCTCTTGTACCCTTCTGTGCAGAAGTAAATTGCCTTGCCCAGTGACTTTTAATTTCATGTATTTCTATTTGCAGCTTCCTTAGAATCCACTTCTATCACCCAGCAATACCAAACAAAAAGAAGACATGAAGTGTTCTTCTTGGGCACTCAAAGAAATGTGAAAATTTATCAGGAAGGATATAGGGGCTCCAAATGTGTGCATTGATACCAGGTTCACCATGGCTACATAGGCCAAAGGAATGAAAAATGTTTCAGTGTGTCCATGTGTGGTTCTCCAGATAATACAATAAGTATGAAGATTCATCAAACAATTTTTATGTAAAGTATGTACCTATTACCACTTTCAAAAACCTAGACTAAGGCATGGTGGCACATATCTGTTATCCCAGTATTTGGGAGGCTGAGGCAGGAGGATCACAGGTTTAAGAACAGCCTTACCAAGTTTTGAGACTCTCATCAACCTTGTAAGACCCTGTTTCAAAATAAAAAATGAATAGAGGGCTGGAGGTGTAGATAAGAGGTAGAACACTCCTGGGTTCAATATCTGTACCACCAAAAATAAATAAATAAATAAATAAATAAACAAACAAACAAATAAATAAATATCTACAGTCAGTGCCACTGAAGATGAGCTGCTGATTGTCAGTGTCATAAAACTGCCCAAAAAAAGCCGGGCATGGTGGCACACGCTTGTAATCCCCGCGCTTCGGAGGCTGAGACAGGAGGATCGCACAGGTTCGAAGCCAGCCTCAGCTACTTAGTGAGGCTGTCAGCAACTTAGTGAGACCCTGTTTCCAAAAAAAATATAAAAAAGGTCTGGGAGTGTAGCCCGGAGGTAGGAAGCCTCTGGGTTCCACCCCCAGTACCCCCCCCCAAAAAAAAAACCTGCCAAAAAAGACAAAATACTCACTTTCCATTCTAGAGGTCAGGACTTTAAGCATGCCTGGGCAGGAGCAGAGAGGACATTTAGCACAGGCTGAAGCTATATCCTGGGGCTACATCCAGAAAGCTTAATAGAATCACAGTGCTGGAGTGGAAGAGCTGACCTGCAACAGAGTAGAATTCCACTGACAGGAAGTCCTTCCATGCTAGTTAGGAATGCTAGTTAGCATTCCGTTGCTCTGATGAGCAACCCAAGATAAACATCTTACAAAGATGTTTAATTTTAGTTCATGGTTTTAGAGTTCTTAGTCAATGGCCCTTGGGCCTGGGGCAGCACAGTGCATGGTGTGAGTCTGTATGGCAGAGGAAGCTGCTCTTCTCATAGTGCCAGGAAGCAAAGAGGAAGAGGAAGAGGCTATGGTCCCAGTTAAAAATGTTGGTGAAACGTGGTAAAGAACCAGGGCCAGTACCCTCTTTGACTTCCAGTTTAACATTGATCAGCGAGGAATATAAAAAATGGACTGAGAGCCGGGCGTGGTGGCACACATTTGTAATCCCAGCGCTCGGGAGGTTGAGACAGGAGGATTACACAGGTTGAAAGCCAGCCTCAGCTCTTAGTGAGGCTCTGAACAACTTAGTGAGACCCTGTTTCCAATAAAATATAAAATAGGTCTGGGAGTATAGCCCGGAAGTAGAAAAGCCCCTGGGTTCCACCCCTAGTAACACTAAAAAAAAAAAACCAAAAAGGACCAAGTGGGGTGTGGTGGCACATGCTTGTAATCCCAGCATTTGGTAGGCTGAGACAGGAGGATCACGATTCGTGGCCAGCCTCAGCTATTTAGTGAGGCCCTTTGCAACTCAGTGAGATGCTGTTTCAAAATAAAGAATAAAAAAATATGTCTGGAGGTAGCACTCAGAGGTAGAAAGCCCTTGGGTTCCATCTCCAGTACCGAAAAAAAAAAAAATCAGAGCTATATCTAAGGAACATCAGAGATGTTTCCATGCTCTATAAACTAGCCACCCACAAGCAGAGTAAAAGCACCCAGCAGGAAAATGGCAATGGTGGCAGCAAGCCAGTAAGTAGCAATGCTTGCAGGACTTTACTGGCAGTAAAACACAGCAGAAGGAGGAAAGGAGGAGTGGTGGTGAGGAGAGTCGCTGCACAGAGCAACATCATTCCCAGTCTGCAGAGCTGTGCCACCAGCAGGGGAAGTCACCGGTGAGCATCTGGCCCTTTGGAGACCCTGCCCCTGGTCTGGAGCCTTGTTGCCTTTCCCAGTTTCCTGTTAAGCAGGTTTGTGGCCAGCCTCAGCTACTTAGTGAGGCCCTCTGCAACTTAGTGTGATCTTGTTTCAAAATAGGGCTGGGGAGGTAGAATGCTCCTGAGTTCTATTTCCAGTACTCAAACAAACAAACCAAATAAAACAGAATAAAAATTAGGGCTGGGGTGTGAGATTTAGCTTGGAAGTAGAATGCCTTTGGGTTCCATCCCCAGTATCACAAAACAAAACAAAACAAATCTGTACCTTGATTCCCATGTCTCCTGAGTTAAAGTCTTTCACTTCTTCCTTCCTTCCTTCTTGCCTGCCTGCTTGCCTTCCTTCCCTCCTTTCTTTCTTCCTTCCTTCCTTTCTTTTTGGAATTCTTTCTTTCCTGAAGACTGGAGCTAATATAAACTACAGGTCCTGGGCAGAGACTTCCTCACCCTGGCCCAACATGTAGTGGCTTCTGTCCCTGTCTCACTAATATTTTTAGTGACCACTGGGCCATATAGCCATTAGGCCCTACCATCTAACGTTTCCATTATCTCCCAACACTTGCATGTTATATATACTGGGGAGCAGGCCTTCAACACATGCATCTTTGGGAACACTCAGGATAAAAGCTGTGAAAGCTGGGTGTGGTGGTACAATTTATAATTCCAGCATTTGGGAGGCTGAGACAGGAGGATCATGGTTCACGGACAGCCTCAGCTACTTACTGAGGCCCTCTGCAACTCAGTGAGACCCTGTTTCAAAAAAAAAAAAAATAGAAGAAAAAATAGGGCTGGGGGGTGGGCCTGGCATGGTGGCACATGCTTGTAATCCCAGCAATCAAGAGGTAGAGACAGGAGGATTGTGGTTCGCAGACAGCCTCAGCTACCTCGCGAGGCACTTCTCAACTCAGTGAGACCCTGTTTCACAAATATAAAAGGACTAAAAGATAGGGCTGGGGGTGTAGATCGGAGGTAGAATGCCCCTGGGTTCCATCCGCTGTACCTCAAAAAAAAAAAAAAAAAAAAGGATCAAAACCATGACAAAGGCCTCTGGCCGAATCTGCTCCATGATTTCAATTCTGGGTGGTCATATCTAACATAATAAAAGGCTGATAAGCTGCACATGGCTAACAGAACACAGAGCTCAGTTACAGTTGCCCAAGACAAAAACATACCCCACAGATTTGCTGCTTACCACTTTCAGATTTTCCTTTTCACAGAGATCAAATTATAAGGAAGGGCTGGTTGGGGTTGTCTCTTTTTTATCTTTGGTATTCTCCTATGTTTACACCTAAACATGAGTCGTGCATGTTATTGTGCGTACCCAGAATTATGCATAGACAATAAAACACCATCTGGAAGAGAAAATGACTCTGAAGCCTGAAGAGAAAGTGCCAGATGGAGGTTTATAAGGCTCTGCTTCCTAAGAATCCTCCATCTAAAACATTCTCAAGGGTGATAAAGAAAAAAATCCACTGAATAAACCTAGTCTTTGTTATCAATAAAATGTTCACATGTAAATCTACATCTAAACCCGATCTGTAAATGGGAGGCTGAGACAGAAGAGTATAGGTTTGAGACCAGTCTCAGGATTGTAGGGAGACTTTTAGCAATGTAGTCAGACCCTGTTTCAAAACAAAAAATTAGCCGGGCGTGGTGGCGTACGCTTGTAATCACCACGCTTGGGAGCGGAGACAGGAGGATTGTGCAGGTTCGAAGCCAGCCACGCTGGCTTAAGAGACCCTGTTTCCAAATAAAAAAACTATAAAAATAGGTCTGGGAGTGTAGCCCGGAGGTAGAAGGGTTTTCAGGAACTTCAGTACCACCAAAAAATAAAAAATAAAAAAACCAAAAAACAAAAAATTAAAAAGGCTGGGGGTGTTCCTTGTAAGGTGGAATGACTGTGGGTTTAATCCCCAGTACCAAAAAATTTTTAAAAATCTGCATCCAAAATAAAATTTTTGGAAACCGCGATTCTCGGCCCTGACTGACACTAATGCGGCAAAATAACACAAGAGTTCGAAAACGGGCATCATAGAGCTCCAGCATCTTAAGCTGCAAGCAGTGCCTGAGCCAGAAGCCCGTGTGCTCACCAAAGGTGGCACCTGCAGTTCACAGCCAGTTCACCAGGTACCCGGACCAAGACAGCTAAGAAGCTTTTATATTTTGTTTTGTTACTTTATTCATGTTTGTTTGTTCATTCCCCCTATCCCTTTTACAAACTTCCTCACATTAGCCTATCTACTCTCTTCTCAAAACTTTTTTTCCTTACTGTATCTCCTTGTTTAATATTCAAGGTATTTCATATCTCCATATTTAAATACTCTACTAACTACAAGTGTCCTACAATCTAACTTTCTCTCATTCTCAACAAGATATTACCTTATTATACTTAAATTCTTACTCAACCTAATCATATCCTCTACCTTACCCGACTCCTGTACCCATCACCCCAGCTCCTACCCCATCACCCAATCCTCACCATTGGAAAAAGTACTGCTAACTTGCTGACACCTCTAATTTCTTACTACTAAGATTGGATTAGACATAATACCCACAAATGATGGGAAGACATCAGAAAAACAGGCCTGAGAACCTTGAAAATACAAGAACTAGGAATAGTGAAGAGACAACAGAAATCACGAATACTGAACTACAAGAAATGCAAGAAGGGGAGTTTTGAATCTTGATCTACAGTATGATGAAAGCTTTATTTTTTATTTTTTAATTTTAATTTTTAAATTTTAACTTTTTTTATTTTTTAATTTTTGGTGGTACTGGGGTTCCTGGAAGCCCTTCTACCTCCAGGCTACACTCCCAGACCTATTTTATACCTTTTATTTGGAAACAGGGTCTCTTAAGCCAGTGCGGCTGGCTTCGAACCTGCGCGATCCTCCTGTCTTAGCCTCCCAAGTGCAAGAATTACAAGCATGTGCCACCACACCCAGCTTTGATGAAAGGCTTTAAAACAAGTCTACAAGAGCCAGGCGTGGTGGTGCACTCTTGTAATCCCCACGCTTGGGAGGTGGAGAAAGGAGGATCACACAGGTTCAAAGCCAGCTTCGCTGGCTTAAGAGACCCTGTTTCCAAATAAAAATATAAAAATAGGTCTGGAAGTGTAGCCTGGAGGTAGAAGTGCATCCAGGAACCCCAGTACCACCAAAAAAAAAAAAAAAAAAAAAAAAAAAGTCTACAAGAAATAAAAGACAGAATAGAAACACTAAAAAGGAATCAGAAAGAGGTCTGGAATGAAATGAAAGAGTCAATAAATGAAATGAAGATAGCAATAGAAAGAAATTCTAGAAGATTAGATGAAATAGAAAGTAGAATATCACTGTTAGAAGACAGTTCATTCAAAACCGAAAACACAGTCAACAGTATACAGAAGTCATTATAGCATCAAAACTATCCAACAACTATGGGACAATACGAAGCATCCTAACTTACTGATAAAAGGCATTGAAGAAGGGATAGAGGTACAGACCAAAGGCATTCATAATCTCTTCAGAGAACAATTTCAGAGTATTTTCCAAACATGGAAAGAGACTTGGATCTTCATGGAAACATACAGAATACCATGAAGACAAGATCAAAGAAGAACCTCCCCATGCCATATAATAATCAAAATGACCAACATAGAGGCCAAGGAAAGAATCTTAAAAGCAGTGAGAACAAAAGAACGGGTGACATATAGAGGCCAAACAATAAAAATAACCCCAGACTATACAACCCGAGTCATGAATGCTAGGAGAGACTGTTATGATGTGATCCAGACTCTGGAAGAAAACAACTTCCCACTAAAATTGCTATATCCAGCAAAACTATTATTCAAAATTGATGGAGAAACAAAAGTGGTCCAAGATAAGCAAAACATCAAAAAATTCATGAATTCAAAACCAACACTAGAGAAAATACCTAAAGAAATAAACCATAAAGAAGAAAAAAGAAGCAGTCTTCAGAACCAGAGAAGAGATGAAATTGATCAGCGAGGCATCTAAGTAAAGAAAAATAATATTATATCACAGGATCACACAGTTTCGAAGGCAGCCTCAGCTACTTAGTGAGGCTCTCAAGCAACTTAGTGAGACCCTGTTTCCAAATAAAATATAAAATATGTCTGGAAGTATAGCCCGGAGGTAGAAAGCCTCTGGGTTACACCCCCAGTAACACACACACACACACACACACACACACACACACACACGGGCTAAAGGAGTAGCTTGGAGGTGGAACTTCCCTGGGTTTTCAATCCACAGTACTACCACTACCATCACCACCACCACCAACAAAACACACTTGTAACAAAAACAAAAAAATGCTAGACATGGTCAATGAAAGAATCTGTGAAATGGAAGACATGTCCTTAGAAACAGCCCCAAATGAAGCTGGACATGGTGGCACATGCTTGTAATCCCGGTCCTTGGCACACTGAGACAGGAAGATCACAGGTTCAAGACCTGCCTCAGCAAAGCAGCAAGACCCTGTTTCAAAACAAAAAATAAAATCAGGCCAGGGGTATAGCTTGCATGTAGACTGCCTGCATTCTATTCTATCCCCAGACACACACATCTACACACACACACACACACACACACACACACACACACACACACACCCAAATATCTATATAGAGAGAAATAAAAAGAAAAAAAAAAAAGAAATAGCCCAAACTGAGAAAGAATGATAAAAGCAGTGCCAAATATTGAAATAGGATCCTAGCTTTTGGGAGTCTGAGACAGGAGGATCATAGGTTCAAGGCCAACTTCAGCTACTTAATGAGGCCCTCTGCAATTTAGTGAGACCCTGTCTCAAAATAAAGAATAAAAAATAGGGTTGAGGGTATAGCTCAGAAGTAGAATGTCCCTGAATTTAATCCCTAGTATCATTAAAAAAAAGAATTACATGTGTATAGTGGTAAAGAAATGAAAAAGATGTATTTGAAGTAACCATTAAAAATTTTCAAATTTAGCCAGGTGCAATGGTGCACACCTGTAATCCAGCTCCTCCGGGAGGCTGAGGCAGGAAGATCTCAAGTTCAAAGCAACTTAGTGAGATCATTCACAACTTAGTGAGATCCTGTCTCAAAATTAAAAAGGAGTTGGTATTGTGGCACACACCTGTAATCCCAGTACTTGGGAGGCTGAGTTAGGAGGATCACAGGTTCCAAAACAGCCTAGTGAGACCCTCTACAACTTAGTGAGACCTTGTTTTGTTTTGTTTTCAGTATTGGTAATTGAACCCAGAGATATTCTACCTCCCAGCTATACCCTCAACCCTATTTTTCATTCTTTATTTATTTTTTTGGTGGTACTGGGGTTCCTGGAAGCCCTTCTTCCTCTGGGCTATACTCCCAAACCTGCACGATCCTCCTGTCTCTGCCTCCCAAGCGCGGGGATTACAAGCGTGTGCCACTACCCCTGGCTCATTCTTTATTTTGAAACAGCATCTCACTAAGTTGCGAGGGCCTTAATAAGTACCTGAGGCTGGTTGCAAATCTGTAATTCTCCTGTCTCAGCCTCCTATGTACTAGGATTACAAGAGTGCACCACCATGCCCAGCTAGTGAGGCCCTGTTTCAAAATAAAAAATAAAATAGGGCCGGGGGAGGCTGGATGTGGTGATGCAGGCTTGTAATCTCAGCTTTAGGGAGACTGATAAAGACAGCCTCAGCTACTTAGTGTCTCCTCTTGTGGTAGTGGGTATTAGGTACATTCTGCCTCTAAGTTACACCCTCAGCCCAATTTTATTTTTATTATTTATTAATTAATTAATTAATTTTGGTGTACTGGGGTTCCTGGAAACCCTTCTACCTCCAGGCTACACTCCCAGGCCTATTTTATATTTTTATTTGGAAACAGGGTCTGTTAAGCCAGCAAGGCTGGCTTCGAACCTGCTCGATCCTCCTGTCTTCACCTCCCAAGCGCGGGGATTACAAGTGTGCGCCACCACACCCGGCAGCCCAACTTTATTTTTATTATTTTTGCGGTACTGGGGATGGAACCGAGGGGCATTCTTCCTCTGGGCTACACTCCCAGACCTATTTTATATTTTATTTGGAAACAGGGTCTCTTAAGCAAGCTGAGGCTGGCTTCGAACCTGTGCGATCCTCCTGTCTCAGCCTCCCAAGCGCAGGGATTACAAGCGTGTGCCACCACGCCCGGCTTTATTTTAAAACAGGATCTAAGTTGCTAAGGTCCATGCTTAATTGTTGAGGCTGGCCTCAAACCTGTGATCCTCTGTCTCAGCCCTAACTTGGGAAAAATACATAAGATATATATATGTATATATAATTTTTATATAAAATATCTTTTTAATCACTTTAGAAGTGGGTATAGTTCACTGGTAGAGCACTTTCTGTTTTCTTTCATTGGTGTATTGTATTGTATTGTATTGATTTATTTTTTGGGTGGTACTGGGGTTCCTGGAAGCCCTTCTACCTCCGGGCTACACTCCCAGACCTATTTTTACATTTTTATTTGGAAACAGGGTCTCCTAAGCCAGCGCACGTGGCTGGCTTCGAACCTGTGCGATCCTCCTGTCTCTGCCTCCCAAGCGCGGGGATTGCCCGGCTGGTGTATTGTAATTATATATCATAGTGAGATTCAAAGTGATGCACTTGGTGTATCCCCACCCCCTTCCTTCCCTGAACATGTGAGAGTGGTAGTGATAACATCGTGACACATATTATTTGAACCCTGCCTCAGCTCATAGCCTCAGCTACCTAGTGAGGCCCTTTGCAACTCTGTTTCAAAATAGAAAATAAGAAATAGAGCTTAGGGTATAGCTCAGAGGTAGAATGCTGCTGGGTTTCAACCCCAGTACCACACCAAAAAAAAAAAAAAAAAAAAAAAAAAAGGACTGTGGGTATTGTTTGGAGGTAGTCTTATATGGCTGTGAGTAATACTTCGATTCTTGTCCCGTTAAGGAAAGATTTCATACAGATGGATGCCTAGAGCCGGGGGTGGTGGCGCACGCTTGTAATCCCAGCATTTGGGAGGCTGAGACAGGAGGATCATGATTTGTGGACAGCCCTCAGACCCACACACACAAAAACAATGGACACCTCTGTAGCCATGAAAACCTTTACTGGGTAAAGTCCACTGGATGGCCTGAGTGGTTCAAAGGGGGAGAGAACCACTGTTCAGAGAGAAGGAGAGAGTGCCCCTGCCACATAGTCAGCTTAAAACAAAACAAAGTAGAAAATCGACCTCTTTTAACATATATTAATTTTGGGTTTTGGGCGACGGCTATTGCACAGATACAGGACTGTACCCTGTTATGAAAGTTAAAGCTGCAGTGTGATAGGCTGCAGTCCCACATCACAGCTGGATGGGTCTGTTTTTCCCTTCTGGAAAGCTTCCCTGTCCTTTTATTTTTTCTTCTGCTCAGTCTTATTTTTCCTATCTCACTACCTAACAGTAGAGAGCCCCTGGGTTCAATCCTCAATACCACCCAAAAAAAGAAAAAAAGAAAAAAAAAAAGGGTTAGGAACCATACTACAGATAAGTACTTACACAAACTTCTCTCAAGAATTGAATTAAAAATTGTTTTATTGGTGCATTGTATTTATACATCACAATGAAGCAAAAAATTTGTGTAGACATAAGTGCACACATCACCCAGCCAGCCCCACCCAGTCCCCACTCCACATCCTCCCCAAGAATTGAATTGTAAAATCCAGGTGTGGTGCTGGGGCTGTAACTTCGTGATAGAGTACTTACCTAGCATGTTATGAGGCTGGGTGTGGTGGTGCATGTCTGACATCCCAGGACTTGGAGGCTGAGGTAGGAGGATCACAGGTTCTCAGCCAGCCTCAGCAATTTAGTGAAGCCCTCTGTAGCTTAGTGAGATCCTATTTCAAAATAAAAAATAAATGGGAGCCGGGCGTGGTGGCGCATGCTTGTAATCCCCGCGTTTGGGAGGCGGAGACAGGAGGATCGCGCAGGTTCGAAGCCAGCCACGCGCGCTGGCTTAAGAGACCCTGTTTCCAAATTAAAAAAAAAAAAAAAAGTAAAAATAGGTCTGGGAGTGTAGTCCGGAGGTAGAAGGGCTTCCAGGAACCCCAGTACCACCACCACCAAAAAAAAAAAAAAAAAAAAAAAAAAAAAATGGGGCTGGGAGTGTAGTTCAGAGGTCGAATGTCCCTGGTTTTAATCATCAGGACCACATTTAAAAAACTGAATTTTAAAATGCCCTTTCTGCCAGGTGTGGCGGTACATGCCTGGAATCCTAAGAACTTTGGAGGCTGAAATAGGAGGATCACAGGTTCAGGGACAGCCTCGGAAAGCAATGAGACTCTCATCAACCTAGTGAGAGTTTGTTTCCAAATAAGAAAGAAAATCGGGCTGAGGGGTGTGACAGATTCCATTCTCAGTATCACATACACACAAAAAGTTTGTTTTCAATGCTTAATTTTTTTTTTTTTTTTCGGGTCTGGGGATGGAACCCAGGGGCATTCGACCTCTGAACTACACCCCTGCCCTCTTTTGTATTCTTTATTTTGAGACAGGGTCTTACTGAGTTGCAGGGGCCTCACTAAGTAGCTGAGGCTGGCCGCGAACCACCATCCTCCGGTCTCAGCCTCCCAAATGCTGGGATTACAAGCATGCGCCACCATGACTGGCTTCAATGCTTAAAATTTTTAACTCCTCTTTGTTCCAACAAGGGGGAAAAAATAAAACGTAACAAAACAAAACAAAAAACCTAAGGCGGGGCCTGGTGGGGCATGCTTATAATCCTAGTACTTGGGAGACTTGAGACAGTTTGGGGCCCTCCTCAACTACCTAGTGAGGCCACCCGCAACTTAGACCTTGTTTCAAAAGAAAATAATGATATAGGGCTGGTGGTGTAGCTCAGAGATAGAATGCCCCCGAGTTCCATCCCGAATACCACAGAAAAACAACAACAACCTGTAGGTAGAAGGTCTCATGAAAAATAGGCATATACAGCCATTATATTAAGCAAAGGTTTTTTGGTTTGTTCTGGCATTCTTAGAAAAAAGGGTTTCTTGAAAGGTATATTGGTATATTCAGATAGTGGCCACGAAGAGTTTGTCTGGAGCTAGGAGGTCTCAGCTCCAGACCCATAGCTCTTATCCTTGCAAGAGATAGAACTCAGCTAAGATACAGGAATGGGTGTTCAGAGTTTACTAGAAGAGACAGGGGAGGGTAGCAGGGCTTCCTCACAGGAGAAAGGTCCCCGGCCTCTGTGCTCTAGTGCTCGCACTGAGCCTTGACTGCTGGTTTTGCTTGTTATTGCTGCTAAGATGGCTGCTGTGGCTGTGTTTGACAGCTCTGGGGCTGCACATATTATAGCTCTGTTGCTTCTGATGGTTCTGTTGCTGCCCTTGGTGGCTGCTGCTCTGCTGGGGGAGAGAGGGCTGGGGGAAGGCTTGCTTATATTGGGAGCTCCCAATATTGGGGGAAGGCCTGGCAACTTTTCTGATTAGTTCTTAGATCTGGGCTGTGATTGGCCCATTTTCAATCTTTCTTTGGAATCCCTGATAAATCTTAAGCGAGCAGTCTGTTAGGGCCACTGGCCCTATTCCTTACTCTGCTTACCACCCTCTATCAGTGTAATTAAGAACTGAAAAGTTACACTTTTTATCTTCCAATCTATTTTTGATCTTTAATTCACCAAGATGTAATAGTTAAAAACATACCCTAAAAAGAGGCATTTATTTCTGGGTGGGTAAAAATGATCTGCCCAGAGTTATATATTTTAATTTTTTTTTCAGTACTGGGGATGGAACCTCTGAGCTAAATGCCCCAGCCCTATTTTTAACTCTTTATTTTGAAACAGGGTCTCACTGAGTTGCAAAGGGCATCACTAAGTAGCTGAGGCTGTCAGTGAACCCTAATCCTCCAGTCTCAGCCTCCTGAATGCTGGAATTATAAGCTTGTGCCACCATGCCTGGCTATATATTTTAATTTTTGTGTGTATGGTACTGGGAATTGAGCCTTGGGACATTCTACCTCTGAGTTACACTCCCAGATCTTTTAAATTTTTTGTTTTGAATCAGGGTCTCAGGTTGCTGAGAGTCACTATGTTATTGAGGCTGTCCTCCAACCTGCGGTTCGAAGGTCTCAGCCTCTCAATTACCAGAATTATAGGCTTTTGCCACTACACCCTGCTTCTAAAACTTTTTTTTTGGTGGTACTGGGGTGGAACCCAGGGTCTTTTCTACCTCCATGCTATACTCCCAGACCTATTTTATATTTTATTTGGAAACAGGGTCTCACTAAGTTTCTGAGAGCCTCACTAAGTTGTTGAGGCTGGCTTCAAAACTGTGCGACCCTCCTGTCTCAGCCTCCCAAGCGCTGGGATTACAAGCATGCGCCACCACGCCCGGCTCCTAAAACATTTTTACAGTGATTTATATTTGGAAAAAAGTTCAAAGGATAAAGTAGTTCCTGCAGACCAAGTGACCGATGCCCCTATAAAATATGCTAATTGACTCATACCCTCCCACCCTCTTTCCTTGGAACAGAAGCTACCAAATTGTAGGGTTTAGGATGAAGTCTAAGATGCTCAGAAGCATTAAGACAGTTTGCAAGGTGGGCGTGGTGGCCCACGCTTGTAATCCCTATGCTTGGGAGGCTGAGACAGGAGGATTGCACAGGTTCGAAGCCAGCCTCAGCTGCTTAGTGAGGCTCTCAACAACTCAATGAGACCCTTTTTCCAAATAAAAACATAAAATAGGTCTGGGAGTGTAGCCCAGAGGTAAAATGGCATTGGGTTCCATTTCCAGTACCACACACACACACACAAAAGACAATTTGCTCTTTATTGTGCAAGAGTGGTTTTTACAGGAGCCCTTAAGGGAGTAAGCCTCAGAGTGAAAACTGGAAAAACAAAACGTTGCAGTCCCTAGGTGGATTCAGCAGTTGGTTTTGGTTTTGAATCTAAACGGTAGGCTCCAAAGCCTTGAAGTCGCCTAGGCTCCCTTAGTATGCTCAAGGGAGGGACCAAGGAGAGGGGCGAGGCCTTCTCGGAGGAAAGATGGCGGCCGCGGGACGCTCTGGGCGCCTTCAGCTGCAACTCGATACCCGGAAGTCGGCCTTCGCCTCTAGGAAGCGGAAGTAGAGGGGCAGCTGGCAGCAGCGCTGCTCTTTGAGACCGGCTGGGTAGCCGGGCCGCGGGAAAAGCGCGTGTCGGCCTCTCACTGGCGCAGCCTCCGCCCGCCCCGCCCCGCCCCGCCCGGCGTGTCGCTGGAGCCGAGGTGCTTTAAGCGCGGCCTGTGCAAAGACAGCCGCGGGGACGCGAATGGCGCGCGCGCGTGGCCAGTGACAAGTACTCAGGGGCGGCGTGGGGCGGCCTTGTAGTTTGAGAGGGTCTGAGGCGCGTGCAACCCTGTGCCCGGGTCACCTTGAGCCTCCGCCTCTCCCTGACTCAGTTTACCCTGCGCTGTCTCAGCCGCCCTCTTTTGGGCGAGCGCCCCAAGTTGTCCTCAGTGGTCTTCCGGTGCAAGGTACGGTCCCTCGGGGGTGGCGGCGGGCCCCTGACTGGTCTAGAGCCTCCTTTGAAAAGCATTGAGACCCCTGTGCCCAAGTACAGGAGGAGGAAGTGCCCTATCGTGAATTTAGACCAAGCCTGACCCTAAGTGGGTTGAGGACTCTGTGGGACTCTGATTGGAGATCTACTTAGTCCTTTTATAGGTTTATATTTTTCTTACACTGAATTCGGGCAGGGCATATTGTTTGCCGCTTTCGTTGAATTTTGGGATCCGTGGGCTGGAGATTGGATGACTCGCTTTCACTTTTACTGTAGGACCTTACAGAAGAATAAGGTCCGCGCAATTGCCAGTAAGTTATGGATGTGAACGTTCTTGTTCCTTGGCGGAAGTGTCCGGGTTGTTTTCATCTGTTGCCAGATTTGAAAGGGAGAATATTTTGTTTGTTCTAAGACCTGCATCTTTAGTTCTTTCGAAACCTTCATCTGTGCATTTGCAGGCCAATTTTAGCATAGAGTGACCTCTTGAAATGTTTTGTACACCGACAAGCCTTTGAAGACATTTATTTTTATTTTTTGGTACTAGGGGTGGAACCCAGGGACCTTCTACCTCTGGGCTGTATCCCCAGACCTGTTTTTATATTTTATTTGGAAACAGAGTCTCACTAAGTTGCTGAGAGCCTCACTAAGCTGCAGAGCCTGGCTTTGAAGCTGTGATCATCCTGTCTCAGCCTTCCAAGTACTGGGATTACAAGCATGTGCCACCATGCCAGGCTCTGAAGACATTTTTAAATAGTTGATTAACACCACGCAACTGGATATGATTGTCACCTTTCCATTTGCTTTGCTTTTTATAAACTTAGCTGAAGCTTTTTTTTTTTTTTTTTTGGTCCTGGGAATTTAACTCATTTTACCTCCAAGCTATACCTCCAGCGCTTTTTATTTTGAAACAGAGTCTGGCTAAGTTGTTAAGGGGCTTTCTACCTCTGAGTGACACTCCCAGTCTAGTCAGTCAGTCTGTCTGTCTGTCTGTCTGTCTTTCTCTCTTCTTTCTTTCTTTCTTTCTTTCTTTCTTTCTTTCTTTCTTTCTTTCTTTCTTTCTTTCGTGGGTCTGGGGATGGAACCCAGGGGTATTTGACCTTTGAGCTACACCCCCTGCCCTATTTTTTATTCTTTATTTTGAAACGGGGTCTCATTAAGTTACCAAGGGCCTCACTAAGTATTTGAAGCTGTCCACAAACCCTGATCCTCTGGTCTCAGGTCTTAGCCTCCCAAATGCTGGGATTACAAGTGTGTGCCACAATGCCTGGCTTATTCTTTATTTTTGAAACAGGGTCTCACTGAGTTGCAAGGGGCCTCACTAAGAACCTGAGGCTGTCGGTGAACTGTGATCCTCCACTCTCTGCCCCTGAATGCTGGGATTACAAGCGTGTGTCACCATGCTCCACCTTTTTTTTTTATTAATTAATTTTTTGGTACTAGGGATTGAACCCAGGGGCATTCTACCTCCAAGCTATACCCCTAGCCCTATTTTTTATTCTTTCTTTTTTCATTTTTTATTTTTTATTTTGCAGGTCTGGGGATGGAACCCAGGGGCATTCGACCTCTGAGCTACACCCCCTGCCCTATTTTTTATTCTTTATTTTGAAACAGGATCTCACTAAGTAGCTGAGGCTGTCCATGAACCAGGATCCTCTGGTCTCAGCCTCTCAAATGCTGGGATTACAAGTGTGTGCCACCACGCCTGGCTATTCTTTATTTTGAAACAGGGTTTCACTTATTTGTGGAGGGCTCATCAAGTAGGCCATCTACCATCCTCTTTTCTCAGCCTCCCAAGTACTGGGATTACAAGCCTGTGCCACTGCGCCTGGCTTTGATCCTTTTTTTTTTTTTTTTTTTTTTTTGCTTGGGTCTGGATATGGAACCCAGGGGCATTTGACCCCCGAGCTACACCCATGCTCTATTTTTTATTCTTTATTTTGAAACAGGGTCTCACTAAGTTGGGGAGGGCCTCACTAAGTATATGAGGCTGTCCTCAAACCTTGATCCTCCGATCTCAGTCTCCCAAATGCTGGGATTACAAAATGTATGCACTACCACTCCTGGCTTGGCTTTGATTTTTTTTTTTTTTTTTTTTTTGTGGTACTGGGGTGGGCTTTCTACCTCTGGGCTATACTCCCAGACCTTTTTTTTTTTTTTTTTTGTATTTTATTTGGAAACATGGTCTCACTAAGTTGCTGAGAGCCTCACTAAGTAGCTAAGGCTGGCTTCAAACCTGTGCAATCCTCCTGTCTCAGCGCAGGGATTATAAGCGTCTGCCACCACACCCAGCTGGCTTTGATTTTTTTTTAAATATCAGTTGTATAGTAAGTATTTCTCAAAAGGCTGCTTCCTAATCTTTTTCCTCACTACTATCATACATGTTGAAACTCAGATGGCCATCTAAACTTGCAGATTGGGGCCGGGCGTGGTGGTGCACGCTTGTAATCCCAGCATTCGGGAGGCTGACACCAGAGGATGGCGGTTCGCGGACAGCCTCAGCTACTTAGTGAGGCCCTCTGCAACTCAGTGAGACCCGGTTTCAAAATAAAGAATAAAAAATAGGGCAGGGGGTGTAGCTCGGAGGTTAAGTGCACCTGGGTTCCATCCCTAGACCCGCAAAAAAAAAAAAAAAAAAAAAAAAAAACCTTGCAGATTGATGGTTATTTTTAAAGTTTCAGCTACTCTCTTTAGTTTGAAAATGGAAGAAGAGGTTGAGGAAGTAGGCCCCTGGAGGGGTGGCAGTAATGATTTCTCTAGACCTAAGTGAAAAGGGTGTATGTAGCACTGTGCTTTTGCTTCCCACATACTGTTTTTGTTTTTTTTATGTTTTAAAAAAATTTATTGGTGCATTGTACTCATATCAGTATGAGGTACAGGATGCACATCACTCCTTTAGCCCTTCTCCAATTTCTACCTCATTCCTTTGCCCCTCCTTCCTTCTGGTGCTTAGCTTAGTGGCTGACTTTGATATGTTTGTGAATGTAGATCACACACATTAGGGTGCTTCCCTCTTTCATCCTCCCATCTTCCTCAGTTAGGTTGACTTTACACATCTAAGGTTTTTCCTTCTTTGTCTGGAGTCCTTATGTTCCATTTTCTCCCTAATTTCCACATATTAGGGAGAACATCTGACTTTTTACATTTTGTGACTGGTTAATCTTACTTCACATAATGTTTTATCTATTTCTATTCATTTCATTTACAGTTCTATCCATTTCCCTGCAAATGACATAATTTTGTTCTTTTTGGCTGAGTAAAATGCCATCGTGTACATATTCCATAGTTTTATTTCCATTCATCTATTGATAGACATCTTGGCTGGTTCCCTAGTTTGGCAATTGTGAATTGTGCAGCTACAAACATAGATACACATGGATTAGTCTGGTAGTTTGGTTTCCATTCTTTTGGGTGGATACCCAGAAGTGGTATGGCTGGGTTATATGGTAGATTCATTCCCACTCTTCTGAGGGCCTATTACAGTTTTTTTTAAATGGTTGCACTAATTTGAAATCCTCCCAATGTATTACAGTTCCTACTTAACACTCTCACCAGCATTTGGTGTTTGTGTTTTAATGATTGCCATTTTAGTTGGGGTTAGGTAAAATCTAAAGATAGTTTTGATTTACATCTCTTTGATTGCTAATGATGTTGAACTTTTTTTCTACATTTATTGGCTATTTGTATTTCTTCTTTTGTGAATTGTCTATTTAGTTTGCTTGTTCATTTTTTGATTGGACATTCTACCTCTGAGCTATATCCCTAACACTATGTTTTATTCTTTATTTTGAAACGGTCTCACTAAGTTGCAGAAGGCCTCACTGTAGCTGAGGCTGTCCGTGAACCTGTGATCTTCCTGTCTCAGCCTTTCAAGTATTGGGATTACAAGTGTGCGCCACCATACCTTGCTAGGATTATTTGTTTTCTTAGTGTTGAGTTTCTTGAGTTCTCTGTATATTGTACATATTAGTTCTCTGTTGGAGGAGTAACTGGCAAAAATTTTCTCCCATTCTTTCTGCTCTCTGTTGAGGTTTTTGATAGTTTCCTTTGCTTCACAGAAGCTCTTCGGTTTAATGAAATCCTTTTGTGTATTTGAGATCTTGTTGAGAAAGCTTTTAGGTGCCTAGGTGAAGTGTTGGACCTATGCCCTCTTCAAATAGCTGCAAGGTCTCTGTTCTAATTTCCAGCTCTTTTGATCTGATCTATCTTGAATTGACTCTTGTGCAGGATGAGAAAGTAGGGCTTATTTCATTTTTCTGCATAGGGTTAGCCAATTTTGCTAATACCATTTGTTGAAGAGGCTTTTTTTTCCCCTATGTGTGTTTTTGGCTCCTTTGTCAAAATTCAAATGGCTGGAAGTGTGCAGATTTGTTTGAATCTTCTATTCTGCTCCTTTGGTCTATGTGTCTGTTTTTATGCCAATACCATGCTGCTAATTTGGTAATTTAATAAGTATTATATTAAATTTGTGGCTCACTTTTGGAAGAATGGCCTTTTTGATAATATTTATTTTGCCTACCCAAGAGCATGGAAGTGTTTTCCATCTTCTAAGGTCTTCCTCGATTTCTTTTTTGAATGTTTTATAATTTTTCTTGTAGAGGTCTTTTACCTCCTTGGTTAGGTTTATTCCTAAGTATTTTTGTTTTGGGGGTTGGTATCGTAATGGAAGTGTTTTCTGGATTTCTTTTTCAGTGGTTTTATGGTTGGCATATAGAAAAGCTTCTGATTTATTCCCCCTGGTACTGGGGGTGGAACCCAGGGGCATTCTACCTCCGAGCTATACCCCTAGCCCTATTTTTTATGGCAAATAGGAAAGCTTCTGATTTTTTTCCCCCCCTGGTACTGGGGATGGAACCCAGGGGCATTCTACCTCCAAGTTATACTCCAGCTCTATTTTTATTTTTTATTTTGAAACAGGGTCTCACTGAGTTGCAAAGGACCTCACTAAGTAGCTGAGGCTGTCTGCGACCTGTGATCCTCTTGTCTCAGCCTCCCAAATGCTGGGATTACAAGCATGTGCTACCACACCAGCTCAAAGCTTCTGATTTTTAAAGGTCTATTTTTGTATCCAGACACTGTTGAATTTGTTGATTGGTTCTATAAGCCTTTTAGTTGAGTTTGTTCTTTTTAGTATGTCATCTGTAAATATAGTTTTAGTTCTTTTCTATTTGTATTTTTTTATTTCCTTCTCTTGCCTTATTTATTTATTTATTTATTTATTAGTACTGGGGATGGAACCCAGGGGATTTCTACATCTCCAAGCTACACCCCCAGCCCTATTTTTTATTCTTTATTTGGAAACAGAGTCTCACTGAGTTGTAAAGGGTCTTAGTATGTAGCTGAGGCTGGCCGCAAACCTGGATTCTCCTGTCTCAGCCTCCCAAATGCTGAGTTTATAAGTGTAAGCCACCATACCTGGCTTTCATTTCTTTCCATTTCATGGAATAGATTGAGTACTGTGTATTATGATTAGCTCTTCTATAAACATTTTATAAAATTCACCTCGGAAACTATCTGGTCCTCAGATTTTCTTTGATGGTAGGCTGCTTTTTTCTTTTTCTTTTTCTTTCTTTTTTTTTTTTTTTGGTGGTACTGGGGGTACAACCCCAGGGGCTTTCTAGCTCCGGGCTACACTTCCAGACCTATTTTAATATTTTATTTGAAAACAGGGTCTCACTAAGTTGCTGAGAGCCTCATGAGGCTGGCTTTGAACCTGCATGATCCTCCTGTTTCAGCCTCCTAAGTACTGAGATTACATGTATGCACCACTACACTGGCCATGGTAGACCCCCTCCCCCCCAGTGTCGGGGATGGAACCCAGGGTTATTGTACCCCTGAGCTATACCCCACCCCTATTTTTTAGTCTTTTTATTTTTATTTTTTTTTTAATTTTATTTTATTGGTGCACTGTATTCATACATCATAGTGGGATACAAACTTTTGTAGACATACATGCACACATCGCCCAGTCAGCCCCCACCCGATCCCCACCCCATTCTCTCCCCATCCCTCCCTCCCATGCTTGGCTTAGTGGTTGACATCTAGTATTATAGCAATTTATCCAAAATTAAAAATGATAATCTCACATAACAGTTTCATTTGTCTGATACCAAGCTTTTGATGTCTTAAAGATAACATTTCAATATTTCTTTTTGCTTTCTTTCTTACCAGAGAATATTTTTTTCTTTTTTTTAGGTGAAACTATCATATATTTATTTTTCAGGAAAAAATCTATCCTGATATGGAATATGGACTCTAAATACCCAAAACAATCTCGAAGCAAAAACAAAGCTAGAAGATGTATATTTTCTGATTTCAAACCATATAAAGCTACAATAATTGAAACAGTGTGGTACTGTTCTAAAGGCACATATATAGACCATTGGAGTTAAATACAAGCCTAGAGCTAACTTCTTCCCTATATTGTCAAGTTATTTTTGACAAGGTTTCCACGAACATTTGGTGGTGGAAATAATAATCTTTTAACTAAATATTGTTGAAAAATAATAATTACATGGAAAAGAATAAAATTGGACCCTTACCTAATCCCACATACAAGTATTAACTCAAACTAGATAAAAGACCTAAATATAAATCTTAAGACTATAAACTTTTAGGAGAAAATCTGGGTCATAAAACCTCACAACATTGAAATTGGCAGTGATTTCTTGGATATGATTTCAATGGCACAGGCAACAGAAGAATATACAAACTCCCTAAAAAAATAAAAGAAAATATTGTATATACAAAGACAATGTAAACAGGGTTAAAAGTTACTAATAGAATTGGATAAAATATTTCCAAATGCTATATCTGAAGGTATATTAATATTCCAACTAGAAATCCTAAAAATTAACAACAATAAAGGCAAACAATACAATTTAGAGATAGGTAAAAGACTAACATAAATAATGAATCTCCACAGATAACCAATCTTACTTGTCTGTTGGATGGAAACTCTTGTTTCTCTGGTTCTGGTGAGTGTTACCTATTTCTTCTTTGTAGTTAATCTCTTTGAGTATTTTCTCTAGCGCTGGTTTTGAAGACATAAATTCCTTCAGTTTCTGTTTGTCATGGAAGCTTCTTATTTCTCCATCTAATTTGATAGAAAGTTTTGCTGGATAGGAAATTTTTGGCTGGAAGTTGTTTTCTTTCAGAGTTTGGAATATGTTACTCCAAGCCCTTCTGGCTCTCATGACTTGGTTTGGGAAGTCTGGAGTGATTCTAATTGGTTTGCCTCTGAATGTCACTTGGCCCTTTGTTTTTGTTGCCTTTAAGATTCTCTGCTTGGCTTCCACATTGGTCATTTTGACAATTATATGGCGTGGGGATCCTCTTCTCGGATCCTGTCTAAAGGGAGTTCTATAAGTTTCCTGGATCTGTGTATCAACCTCTTGCTCTATATTTGGAAAATTTTCTGCTATTACTTCCTTGAAGAGATTGTTGATCCCTTTGGTATCACTTTCTTTTCTCTCCTCTATTCCAATTATTCTTAGGTTAGCTCTCTTAAGATGGGCCCATATTTCTTCAATGTCAGATTCCTGCTGTTGGATATCTTTTTCTAGATTAGAAACTATGCATTCATTTTTGGATTGCTCATCTTCTAAGAGCGAGATTCTGTTCTCCATGTGGTCTAATCGGTTGTTTGTGCTTTGAATTGAGGCCTTTACTTCATTAATTGCATCCTTTATCTCTTTTTGGCTCTCTCTGAGTTCTTTTCGAAGCACCTCTATTATTTCTACAGTTATTTTCCTGATTTGATCTTCTAGAAATCTCTGATTTTCTGTTTTATCAGGTTCTGATGTTGTGGGGTTGTGCACATTCATTACTTCAGTGTTATTCCTCTTTCCCATGATTTCGGAGGTTTGTGCCTTCTCTGGGTTCTTCCCTTGGGTCACTATGGCTTCACTTAAGGTGCTCTGGATCTCGAGTCTGTATTATCTCAGACCCTACTACTCCTTTACTGGGTTGTATCACAGAGTCTCCGACCCAGGGAGTCGATAGAGGCTGCTTTAAACTATGGGGGGTGCCAGGTTGCACGCTCTCCTATGGTGTGATATCTCTGCCACCACCACTCCCTCACTGGGTCAAGTCCCAGGAGGCACAATACTGGGATTTCTCCTCTGTGGCCCGCAATTTGACTCACTGTTCTTGAGTACGTAGATGTAGCTGTACTGGACTCGGTGAATTCACTGCTGCTGCCGCCGCCGGTGGCAATATGGCGCCTCTGCCACGCCCTCGGCCATGAGGCTGGCGTATTTTTTCTTCTCTGGTTTTGATTTCCACTCTGAATCCCTGCAGCGTGTGCTGAGCTCAGCCACTGGGAGCTTTAAATGCTGTCTGCGCCGAAAGATCCCGCCTGGCTGTTCCGCATCGGCTCACCTCGGCTTGCTGTAGCCATCCGCTGAGTTCGCCGCTGCCGCCGGCAGTATGGCGCTGCTGCCGCGTCCTCGGGCGTGTGTGTCTCCTCCGTGGCCCTGAGCTCTGTTCTCAGTCCGCTTTCTCTCTGGAGCCTGGTGGTTTTTTTGTTTTTCTGGTGATGGTGTTTTCTGGCTATGAAAGGCGCTCTTTTTGTGGTAATGGAGATTGGTTGTTAGCGGGACTCTTAAGCCCCGCTTTTCTCGGTCGCCATCTTCCCGGAAGTCTAGTCTTTTTATTTTTGAAACAGGGTTTCACTGCGTTGTGAAGGGCCTCGCTAAGTAGCTAAGGCTGTCCACGAACTGCAGTCCTCCAGTTTCAGCCTCCCAAATGCTGGGATTACAAGACAACCCATTTTTTTGAGGAATCTCCTTAGTGGTACGCCACCATGTCGAGCTTCTCTGGGTCTTCTTATAGTTGATTTTTAGTTTCATTTTATGGTGGTCTAAAAAGCCTTGGGATTATGTCATACCTTTTGAATTTGCTAGTGCTCCCTTTGTGGCCTAGGATGTGGTCTATTTTGGAGAAGGTTCTGTGAACAGCTGAAAAAAATATGAATTCACTTGTAGTTGGGTGGAATATTCTGTATGTGTCTAATAAGTCCATTTATTTTAAGTGTTCTTTTGGTCTGAGACATCTTTACTAACCTTTTGTCTACAAGATTGGTCTAGTGATGTGAGAGGAGTGTTGAAGTCTTTTAGTATTACTGTACTGGGATCTATATGTGGCTTAATGTCACAAAGATTTTTTTTGGGGGCAGATTAAACCCAGGGCAATTCTCTCTCTGAGTTATACTCCAAGCCCCCTTCCTTTCTTCCTTTCTTCCTTCCTTCCTTTCTTTCTTTCTTTTCCTCTTTATCCTTCCTTCCTTCCTTCCTTCCTTCCTTCCTTCCTTCCTTTCTTTCTTGTGGTACTGAGGATGGAACCCAGGGGCATTCTACCTCCAGGCTACACCTCTATGTCTAGTTTTTTTAGTCTTTTTAAAATTTTTGAAACAGGGTCTCACTGAGCTTCAGAGGACCTTGCTAAGTAGTTGAGGCTGTCCGTGAACCAGGATCCTCTAGTCTCTGCCTCCCAAATGCTGGGATTACAAGCGTGTGCACCATAATTCTTTATTTTGAAACAGGGTCTCACTAAATTGTGGAGGGCCTCACTAAGTAGCTGAGGCTAGCGTGAACCTCTGATTCTCCTGTTTCAACTTTCCAAGTACTGGGACTACAAGTGTACGCCATCATGCGGGGCTGACAGTTTGTTTTTGGAAGTGGTTACACCTATGTTAGGGCATAAATGTTGTCTGTCCTTATAGCCTCTTGCTGGATTGTTCCTTTTACCAGTGAAAAATAACCTGCTTTGTCTCTTCTGATAAGCTTCTTATAAGTTCAGGCTTGAAGTCTTAATTTGTCTGATATCATAGTTGCTACTCTTGCTTTCCTTTGATCCCCATTAGCATGGATTACCTTGCTCCAGGCCCTCACCTTTATCTTGTATCTTTAATATGTTTTTCTTGCAGGCAGCATATAGATGGATTATGGTTTTAGTCCATTTTGCCACCTCATGTCTTTTTATTGTGGAGTTGAGGCCATTTATATTCAGCATAATTATTAAGAGATGATTTGTTTTTGGTGGTACGGGGGTTCCTGGAAACCCTTCTACCTCTGGGCTACACTCCCAGACCTATTTTTTATACTTTTTATTTGGAAACAGGGTCTCTTAAGCCAGTGAGGCTGGCTTCGAACCAGCACGATCCTCCTGTCTCTGTCTCCCAAGCACGGGGATTACAAGTGTGTGTCACCACGCCCGGCCTTAAGAGATGACTTTTAATTCCACATTTTGAATTTAACTTTTATTTGAGGTAGTGTGTGTTCTTTTTTGCTTCTTTGTTTGATAGAAATCATTGTTTCTCTGAGTGTGTGTGTGTGTGTGTGTGTGTGTGTGTGTGCATGCGCGCACATGTGGTACTGGGGATGGAACCCAGGGGCATTCTACATCTGAGCTACACTCCCAGCTCCATTTTTTATTCTTTATTTTGAAACAGTGTCTCACTGAGTTGCAAAGGGCCTCACTAAGTAGCTGAGGCTGTGGGTGAACCTGGATTTCCCCCAAGTACTTGGATTCCAAGTATGCACCACCATGCCCTTCTAGGATCTAGGTTTAATACCCAGCACTGCCCCTAATAATAAAGCCATGGTGGCTCATAATAAAGTCATGGTGGCTCATCTGTAAAATCAGTGCTTGGGAGGCTGAGACAGTATAATCCGACCAGCCTCAGCAACTTAGTGAGGTCTTCCTCAATTTAGTTGATACGGTGTTTTATTTTCATGTTTCCTTTTCAATATAGTCCTTGAGACACTTGCCACAGCAATAAGAGAAGGAAATAAAAGGAATTCACATAGGAAGAGAGGAGCTTAAACTATCCTTATTTGCAGATGATATGATTCTTTATCTACAAGATCCAATGAACTCAACCAAAAGAGTTCTGGAGCTGATTAACCAATTTAGCAAAGTTGCAGGATACATTATCAACCTAAAGAAATCAGTTGCTTTTCCTTATGCCAACAATGAATCCACAACGAAAGAAATAAAGAAAACTATTCCATTTACTATAACCTCTAAACCAATAAAATACCTAGGAATAAACCTAACCAAAGATGTAAAAGACCTCTATAGAGAAAACTACAAAACATTAAAGAAAGAAATTGAAGACCTTGGAAGATGGAAATATCTCCCTTGCTCATGGATAGGCAGAATTAATATCAAAATGGCCACTCTGCCAAAAGTGATCTATAGATTCAATGCAATCCCCATTAAAATACCAAGATTCTCTCCTTTACCTCTATGTTTGTCAGTTTGATTATTATGTGGCATAGTGAGCCTTTTCTCTGATCTTGTCTAATGAGGATCTGTGAGTCAGCCTCTTTTTATGTTTTGAAAATTTTCTGATAATACTTTTCTGAAAAGATTATTTCCTCTGATTTCAGCTTCTATTCCCTTTTCTATGCCTATTATTCTTATACTAGCTCCTTTAAAATTGGCCTAGATGTCTTCAATTTCCAATTCATGCTGTCAAATTGTTTTTTCTTTTTTCTTTTTCTTTTTTCCCCCATGGTACTGGGGAGTGGAACCCAGGGGCTTTCTACCTTTGGGCTACATGCTTAGACCTATTTTATTTATTTTTATTTTTATTTTTATTTTTTAATTTATTTATTTTTATTGGTGCACTGTATTCATACATCATAATGGGATAAAAATTTGTGTAGACATACATGCACACATTGCCCAGTTAGCCCCTACCCAATCCCCACCCCATTCCCTCCCCATCGTTCCTTTCCATGCTTGTCAGCCCTATTTTATAATTTACTTGGAAACAGGGTCTAGTTGCTGAGAGCCTCACTAAGTAGCTGAGGCTGGCTTTGAACCTGTGTGATCCTCCTGTCTCAGCCTCCCAAGCACTGGGATTCAAGTGCGCCACTATGCCCAGCTCAAATTGTTTTTTCTAAATTACGTATTATGCATTCATTTCTGTTGTGGTTGTCTTCTGAGATTCCATGTAGTGTGGTGTAACTATATTTTGTATTGATGTCTTTGCTTCAATTATTGCATCCTTCACTTTCTGCAGAGTTTCTTTCTGATTCCTGTTCAGGGTGTCAGAATCTTTATTCCTTTATTTCTTTCAGGCTCTCTCTAAATTCTTTTCAGAAGTCCTGTACCATTTCTACTATTAAAGTTCTGATTTGAAGCCAGGCGTGGTGGCACACACTTGTAATCCCAGCATTCGGGAGGCTGAGACCAGAGGATTGCGGTTCGCCGACAGCCTCAGCTATTTAGTGAGGCCCTCTGCAACTTAGTGAAATACTTAAGAATATTTCTATTTATAAATGGGACATTCATAGTATTATATTTCTAGAGAGGCTGGCTGAATCGAACTAAAGCTCTCCTAAAAGCATTTTTCTGTTTGCTGTAATTTATTTTGCTTCTTCAAAGCTAACGTGTTATATGAAGCAGAATCTTAGCAGAAGCCAGGCGTGGTGGTACATGCTTATAATCCCAGCGCTTGGGAGGCTGAAATAGGAGGATCGCACAGGTTCAAAGCCAGTCTCAGATACTGAGTAAGGCTCTCAGCAACTTAGTGAGACCCTGTTTCCAAATAAAGTATAAAATAGGTCTGGGAGTATAACCCAGAGGTAGAAAAGCTCCTGGGTTTCACATCCAGTACCACAGACAGACACACACACACACACACACACACACACACACACACACACACAAATAAAACAAAACAAAAAGAATCTTAGCATAAATAGTGAGCCAGGTATGTGGTACATGCTTGTAATCCCAGTACTTTAGAGGCTGAGACATGAGGATTGCAGCTTTGTGGACAGCCCCAGCTACTTAGTGAAGCCCTCTGCAACTTAGTGAGACCTTATTTCAAAATAAAGAATAAAAAATAGGGCTGGGAATGTAGCTGGGAGGTAGAATGCCCCTGGGTTGCACCCCTAGTGCTGCCAAAAAAAAAAAAAAAAAAAAAAAAAAAAAACTAATACTGTTTTAGTAAACAGGATATGCCAATTTGTTCCCTCAGTATGGATCTCTTTTTTTCTTTTTCTTTTTTTTCTTTTTTCTTTTCTTTTTTTTTTTTTTTTTTTTGCACTGCTATGGATTGAACTCAGGGGCTTTCTACCTCTGAGCTACATTCCCAGCCCTATTTTTTATTCTTTCTTTCTTTCTTTTTTTTGATGGTACTGGGGGTGGAACCCAGGGGCTTTTCTACCTCAAGGCTATACTGCCAGCCCTATGTTTATACTTTATTTGATAACAGGGTCTCACTAAGTTGCTGAGAGCCTCACTCAGTAGATGAGTCTGGCTTCGAACCTGTGAGATCCTCCTGCCTCAGCCTCCTAAGCACTGGGATTACAAGTGTGCGCCACCATGCCTGGCTTTTCTTTATTTTGAAACAGGGTCTCACTATGTTTCAGAGGGCCTCACTAAGTAGCTGAGGCTGGCCACAATTGTACTTGTTTTTTCTAATGATAGATTTTTTTTTTTTTTTTTTTTTTTTGGTGGTACTAGGGGTAGAACCCAGGGGCTTTTCTACCTCTGGGCTATACTCCCAGACCTATTTTTATGTTTTATTTGGAGACAGGGTTTCACTAAGTTGCTGAAAGCCTCACTGAGTAGTTGAGGCTGGCTTTGAACCTGTGCGATCCTTCTTTCTCAGCCTCCCAATCTCTGGGATTACAAGCATGCACCACCATGCTCGGCTTTTCTAATGATAGATTTTATAACCAGTGTCAAGGAACTGGAGTCAGATGGGTCAGCCTTACCAGATATTAGCAGATGTTGGGGTCTCAGTTTGTTGCCCAGGCTGGCTTTGAACTCCTAGGCGTAAGTGGTCTTTATCCTCCCACCTCATCCTCCTGAGTAGTTGGGACAAAAGGGGTGTACCATCATGCATATCCCACAATTAAAAAAAAATTTTTTTTTCTGGGGATTAAACTGAGGGCCTCACATATGCACTATACCATTGAGCTGATCCCCAGGCCATGGGTATTAACGTGTGTGTGTGTGCGTGCGTGTGTGTGTGTGTGCGTGTGTGCGTGTGTGTGTGTGTGTATACATGTGTTGTTGCATCCCTATGGCTCTGACCAGCAGAGCCTAGGGAAGAAACACATGAACGCTGAGTCTGTTGATGATGCTTCCTCTTTAATGCTTCCCTTCAATGCGCACAGAAGGCAAATATATATCAGTCTCATAACCCCTCCCTCATCACTCCACCAACCCCAAGCTTCCCACAGCTAGGGCATGCACATTTCTAACCCTCTCATAGGAGGGCTGGTGGTAGCACGAGGCGCTGCGCCACTGATCATCCATAGGGCGCCTGATAGGGCTCACTGCCCAGGCTCAGGGCACCGCCAGCCTCGTGAGCCTCGTGACTTGGCAACATGCCTAGGCGCCATCTTGAGCCACCGCCCCATCCCGGTCTAGCCGAGTAGGCCCCGACATCTCCCCCTTTTTGTTTTATTAAAATTAAGGCTCGGGACCGTGTCTGTCTTCGGTTGTCGAACCTCAAGGATCATTCTTACCCGTCATCGGGAAAGCAATAGCATGATTACTCCCCTGTCTTAGGTTGATATGATCCCGGGGACGATTGTACCCGTCTTTGACTACCGATCCAGCATATTGAGCCATATGTGAGGAGATGAGCCAGCTTCAAGGGCAGCTAGAGCTAGCACCAGCATGTGTTGTTGTTGCACAGTTTCTTGTCGAATATGCCTGATATATCCAACCAGGACACAGCATACTACCACCAGCAAAAAATGCCCAGAATGCCACGCCACCCCAATCTCTTAAGAAGCCCACTGTCCCCTGTATCAGGTCCATCCATTGTTGTACTGAGGCAATCTCCACGCGGGTAGATTTGATCGCGACAATGGACGCTCGAGGTTCTGTCATAGTCTGTTCAAATGTATGGCTCCAATTTCCCAGAAGCATTCTGCCTATCTGTCGGGATAGATTGCCTGCATGGGAAAAATTCTGATACTGCACAGAGGTTATGCATAATCCAGACAATTTTTGAATACGTGGTACCATGGCCATCTGTTCCAAGATGTCGACCTGTTCTTCTAATAGATCCACTCTTTGATTTACCATCATTATGCTTGCTTTAAGATGCCCATTTCTTTCACTCCTCCCTTAAAAAGAATCTTACAGAGAGCCTCTTTGACTTTCATAGTAGTAACCTTAGACCCCATGATAAGTCTTGCTTCGTCGCAGTCCGCGAGCCTTCTACTTCGTCGCTAAATCCTGCAAACCTACACAGCGCTGTCCCTTCGTCGCCTACCTGCGAACCTTTTCCCCGGCGTTCCCCGTACGGGTCACCACTTGTCCCGTCCCTATGGCGTTCCTGGGTTTCGGCTCCACTATGTCGCGTCCCTACGGCTCTGACCAGCAGAGCCTAGGGAAGAAACACATGAACGCCGAGTCTGTTGATGATGCTTCCTCTTTAATGCTTCCCCTTCAATGCGCACAGAAGGCAAATATATATCAGTCTCATAACCCCTCCCTCACTGTTTGAGGGTTGTAGAATGCTCCAGAGGCTCTGAGGGAGTCAGTGGGCCATGTGCTGAGCCCATATTGCTTTACTAGTCACTTTTTCATTTCATAGATGGGGATTAGTGGCATGGAAATTCATTGATTCTTACTTTTTTGTGTGTGTGTGGTACTGGGGATTGAACCCAGGAGCATTCTACCACTGAGCTACACCCTCAGACCCATTTTTTATTCTTTATTTTGAAACAGGGTATCACTAAGTAGCTGTGGCTGGCTGTGAACCTGTGATCCTCCTGTCTCAGCCTCCCAAGTACTGGGATTACAAGTGTGCACCACCACTCCCAGCTTGATTCTTACATTTGATCATTCTAGAATCTCTTTGAGTTGTACTCTGGACATACTAGTTTCCTAAAACTGCCATAACAAAGTACCACAGAGAACAAGAGAATAGCGAAGCACAACAGAAATGTATTGTCTCATAGTTTTGAAAGCTGAGGAAGTCCTAGGTGGAGAAGTGGCAGCTCCAGGTTCCGTCTTCATCTCTACAGGGGAAGAGCTTTCTCTGCCTCTTCCAGCCTCTGGTAGCTGCAGACATTCCTTGTTTTGTAGTATGATTTCAGTGAATACTTCTGTCTTCATATGGCATTCTCCCTGTGTCTCTGTACATTGTTTTACCTGGGGTGTGTCTGTCTCTGGATTGAAATTTCTTTCTTTTATGGTGCCAGTTATATTGGATTAACCTTGTCACTTAACTGGATCACTCCTATAAAGACTTGTCTCTAAATAAGTTCATAATCTGAGGTATTGGGGGTTGGGGCTTCAATATATCTTTTTTGGAGGATAAAATTCAATCCATAGCTGAGTGTGGTGACATATACCTGTAATCCTTGTACTTGGGAGGCTGAGACAGAAGGCTCACAGGTTGAAGGCCAGCCTCAGCAATTTAGTGAGGTCCTTGGCTACTTAGATCCTTTTTCAAAATAAAATAAATCAATAAATAGGGCTGGGGAGGATGGTTTGGAGGTAGATTGCCCCTGGGCTTGATCCCCAGTACCAAAAAAACAAAAGCAAAAAACAACCTATAACAGTCATTTTTCATTTGTTCTAAGCTTTTTTTTTTCTTCAGTATTGGGGATGGAACCCAGGAGCATTCTACCTTCGACCTACACCCCAGCCCTATTTTTACTCTAATTTGAAACAGTCTCAGTAAGTTGGGGAGAGCCTCACTAAGTAGCTGAGGCTGCCTGTGAACTTGAGATCCTCCAGTCTCAGCCTCCCAAGTACTGGGATTACAAGCATGTACTACCATATCAGGCTTTTAGCTTTCTTTACTGTCGATGCTTTTAAAGTATGGTTGCAACAACGTTCTGAGCCCAGCACTAGCTTGGGTACCTCTGTGTATAATACTGTATGTGAAGTGGAGCCTCTGTGAGAAAGAATGTTAGTGAACTGCCTACCTTCAGTTGTGTGTCAGTCAGCTGTGGACTACCTAGATGGTGCTTTTATGTTTCAAAAGTATTACTACTTTATAACTTTAATGTTACTTTGTGTCTCCAGGTATTAAGATTGTTATTTTGTGTCTCTAAATATTCAAATTTAAATATCACCTTCTCTTCTTTTCCCCTTTTAGGGCTTTGTTGTACAATGGGACTTCTGATCGCATTCACTGCTTTGGGGCTCTTCTCCTCAGTGAAAGCTGATTCAAAAGCCATCACAACTTCTCTGACAACAAAGTGGTTTTCCACCCCACTGTTGTTAGAAGCCAGGTAAGAAGACATTTTCCTCTTTACATACTTGAGTGTAAATGTAGGCTCTGCTGGCAAATATTCAGAGGCTTTTTAGGGAGTACAATTATGATCTTCTGATGCATTTATTAAGAGTGTCTTTCAGTCTGCTGTGCAGTGTGTTGCATATAGCCTGTTAGGACACAGAAGCTGTCTTTCTATAGGACAGGGCTGTCTGAGTCATAGAGACTTTTAGGAACTTCATTAGACAAATATATAGAACTGCTTAGATTATTATAATATCTTCCAAGAAATGTAGATGTGTGGTAATAAGGGAAGAGAATGTTGTACTTTAAAGAAATTTTTAGCTGGACACAGTGAGCATGCCTTTAACCCAAGTGGTTAGGAGGTTGAGATGGGAGCATTGTAGGTTTGAGGACAGCCGCAGAAAAGTAAGGAGACTCTAAGCAACCTAATGAAACTCTGTTTGAAAAACATAAAAGAGCCGAACATGGTGGCTCACGCTTGTAATCCCAGCGCTTGGGAGGCTGAGACAGGAGGATCACACAGGTTCAAAGCCAGCCTCAGCTACTTAATGAGGCTCTCAGCAACTTATTGAGACCCTGTTTCCAAATAAAGTATAAAATAGGGCTGGGAGTATATCCTGGAGGTAGAAAAGCCCCTGGGTTTTCCCCCCAGTTCCACACACACAAAAATAAAAGAGTGATAGAGAGAGATGTAGCTCAGAGATAGAATGCTCCTGGGTTCCATCCCCAGTACCATATTTAAAAAATGTACATGTTCTACATTGTAGCATTTCGAAAATTACAAAACTATGGTGCATTTTAATCAAATCAAGATGTTCTCTTACAATTAAAATTGGCAGCATTTTTCATAAAATAGGTTTTTCTTTTTGGAGGGGAGTGCTGGGGATTGATTTCAGAGGCATTCTGCCT
Organism: Muscardinus avellanarius; assembly: GCF_963383645.1. Lineage (NCBI taxonomy): Eukaryota > Metazoa > Chordata > Mammalia > Rodentia > Gliridae > Muscardinus > Muscardinus avellanarius. The sequence continues at coordinate 110,786,583 of NC_137787.1, read as the reverse complement.
CCTAGACAACTATACCCCCAGTCTTGTTTTATTTTTTGTTTTGAAAAGGATCTTGCTAGATTGCTGAGAGGCTCACTAAGTTGCTGGGGCTGGTCTACAACCTGCAATCCTCCTGTCATAGCCTTCCAAGTACTGTAGTACAGTTGTGTGCCACCATGCCCAGCTCTGCTATGTTTTATTTTTTATTTTATATTTTTATTTTTGTTTTGTGGGTCTGGGGATGAAACACAGGGGCATTCGACCTCTGAGCTACACCCTCTGCCGTTTCTTATTCATTTTGAAAGAGGGTCTCACTAAGTTGTGGAAAGCCTCTTTAAGTAGCTGAGGCTGGCCATAATCCGGGATCTTCTAGTCTCAGCCTCCTGAATGCTGGGATTATAAGCATGTGCCACCATGCCCAGCTATGCTATGTTTTAAAATCAATACAATACAGGGTAGCTAATAATTTCTTGGGAAATTTTTACATTTGAAGTCTGCTTTTTTAGCTAGTATTTATAATATAGTACTATGAGATACTTCTTTGTTTAGCCATTTTTATGTTTATGCACAGAAACTCGTAATTATTGTATTTCAAATAATGTACAGTTAGGTCCTGAAAAGAATCTTTCCAAAGGATAAATTTAAGCAGATTTAGTATCCTGCACTGGGTAAGTCTCTGTGTTTGTTGGGAGAAATTTGAACTGTCAGTTCACTTGTGGCCTTTCTTTGCCATCTTCAACTGAAAATTTTATCTTCTAATATTTTCCCATTAATTACTTGAACACTATGAAGAAAGTTTTGTTGTGTTGATTGTATGTATGAATAGTTGCTTCCTTCTAAGGAATAGGCCTCATGTGGTGTTGCTAAGAGGACCTGTGGGAGGCACAGTACACAGGAATTGATCTTGTGTGTGTGTGTGTGGGGGGGTCTGGGGATGGAACCCATGGGCATTCGACCTCTGGGCGACACCCCCAGCCCTATTTTTTATTCTTTATTTTGAGACAGGGTCTCACTAAGTTGCAGAGCCTCAGTAAGTAGCTGAGGCTGTCCGCGAACAGCGATTCTCCGGTCTCAGCCTCCCGAAAGCTGGGATTACAAGCGTGCGCTGCCATGCCCACCCAGCTAGGAATTGATCTTGATGTGTCCAGGGGCCTAACAGACTTTCTGTTGAAGAAGTTGTCTCCTTTTTTTTTTTTTTTTGTGGTACTGGGGTTCCTGGAAGCCCTTCTACCTCCGGGCTACACTCCTAGATCTATTTTATACTTCTTAAAATTTGGAAACAGGGTCTCTTAAGCCAGCAAGGCTGGCTCCAAACCAGCGCAATCCTCCTGTCTCTACCTCCCAAGTGCGGGGATTACAAGCGTGCGCCACCAGGCCCGGCGGAAGTTGTCTTCTTTCACTTCTTTTTGCCTCCCTTTTCGAGCAACCAAGTGGCCAAAAAAAAAAAAAAAAAAAAAAAAAAAAAGACAAGGCAAAAACCCCCACCAAAACAAATCCCATACCTCTACTGTATTTTTCTTATGTATTATTTATTTTTGTGGTACTGGGGATTGAACCTAGGGGCATTTTATCTCTGAGCTACACCCCTCCACCCTGTTTTATTTTTTATTTGGAAACAGGGTCTCACTAAGTTGTAGAGGACCTCACTAAGTAGCTTTCTGTGATCCTCCTGTCTCAGCTTCCCAAGTACTGGGATTACTAGTGTGCACCACCACACCCAGCTTCCCACTGTATTTTATTATGATAACATAACTGATTTTATAAATGGATTGAGCCAGGTGTGATGGCGCACACTTGTAATCTCAGTACTTGGAAGAACGAGACAGGAAGATCACACGTTCACAGCCAGCCTCAGCTACTTAAGGAGGCCTTTTACAAATTAGTGAGACCTTGTTTCACAATAAATAAAAAACAGGGCTAGGGGCATAGCTCAGAGGTAGAATGCTTCTGAGTTCAACCCCCTAGTTTTGCAAAAATAAAAATAAATAGATAAATAAATTCAGCTCCTCAAATATCACTACTTCATTAGACACAGCCATAAAGCAAAGTGACTGAAGGAGGGCTAGTCTGACTCCCTGAGGTAGGGCTCTTGTAGCTTAAGTGTTTTCCTTTTTTCTAAAAATTTTTGGGGTAATTTATCTGGTGTAATTCTAAATCAGTGAAGTTTGCAATCACTTGCTGAGTCATTTTGAACAGATAACTGTAACAGATATATTGTGATCGTCTGCTTAACATTCTTAACTTACATTCCATTTCCTTCACTTATACTAATTTCTCTGTTTGTACTTTGTCCAAAAAGGTTCTAATGGCATCTACCTATGGACTTTTGGGGATGTATCCTGAAATTGTTGGCTTTAGTTGCTCAATGTTTTTCAGGTTTTTTATGAATTAGTGAGGCTCTGTTGTTTCCTTCTTCAGCTTCCTTATCACAAACATCTCCCCTTCTCATGATACCTCTGGGCACTTTTTTTAGGTCATTATTTTTAAGTCTCTTTTATGGCTGTTTGTAAACAGCTGGCCAAGGTAACGGGACTTGTAGGAAACTCAGAAAGGAGCTCTGCTTACTTGAAATCATTCCGTATTCACCTCGAATTGACGGAGCCCATTGTCCTTCTCTCCTGTGTCTGATGAGGGATTGGAGCCCTTTGTGTATCTGGATGAGGATTAAGGGTCAGAACTGTTTTCTGCACATCAAGGTGTGCAGCTTTCGCAGACCTTCTTTGCAGCTAGCCTTTAGGGACTACGAATAGTTGAGTGTATATTTTTAGTTTGTGTCCGATGTTTATTTGGGAGTTGTATCCTTGGATTTATCCATGAAGTGATATATGTGTGTATATATATGTGTGTGTGTGTGTGTTTGATTGAGGTAAAACTCTGAATATGTTTTGAATAGCTCTAGTTACTCACAAATATTATTGTAGATATGTATATTTATTAAAATTGTCTCCAAGCCAGGCATGGTGGCACACTCCTGTAATCCTGGTACTTGGGAGGCCAAGACAAGAGGATCACAGGTTCGAAACCAGTCTCAGCAACTTAGCGAGGCCGTCAGCAATTTATTGAGACCTGTTTTAAAATAAAAAATAAGCTTGGCATGGTGGCACATGCTTGTACCCAGTACTTGGGAGACTGAGACAGGAGGATCACAGGTTCGTGGCCAGCCTCAGCAACTTAGCAAGGGCCTCTGCAACTTAGCAAGACCCTGTTTTCAAATAAAAATGATTCAGATTTGGTGTGTGCTTGTAATCCCAGTACTTGGGACACTGAGGCAGGGGGATCACTGGTTCTAGGCCAGCCTCAGCAACTTAGTGAGGCTCTCAGAACTCTCAGCCCCTGGGTTTAAACCCCAGTATCACACACACACAAATAAAATACAGTAGGGCTGGGGTACAGCTCAGAGGTTAAAACTAACGAACAAACAAAATATATATTTGCAAAAATAATACATACATAAATATAAGGAGCCAAGCATGGTGGTACATGCTTGTAATCCCAGTTCTTCAGAGACTTGTAATGGTTTGGACTGTTATGGTTTGGGAGAACAGTCCCTGGGGACCTTTGTTAGGCTCCCCAAGACTATTCCCATAAAACTGCAGGTTCTTGTCCTGAGCTAAGGATAGATATGCAATAGCCCGGACTCTTGCTGGAGATTTAAAGGAGTTTATTAAAAATATAGAAATATAGAAGACAGTTACAGCCCCATGCCATTCAGGAGTGGCGTGGGGGGGTGGTTTGAATGAATTCACTGATAATTCCTGGGTACAGAGTATTTTATAGTCAGTCCTCAACCAGACCTGTCCTCTGTAGGGCCCGCCCTTTTGATGTGGGGGGAATTCCTTCCTGCCAGTCTGTCCTGTTTATAGTACTGCCCCCCAAATGTGTTATTTGATCATTGGATTCTGGTCTTTCTTGAAGGCTTCGGGAATCTTCCCATGATTATCGAAGTCTGGGATCTCCTGAAGGTTTATGGCATCCTTCCACTTCCTTGGGAAATCTTATCTTTATAATAGAAACTATCGCTGAAAACTATCTCTGTTGATTGCTAATCTTTCTTGGTCCCTGGAATCCTGCAGCTTCTTTTTCTGAAGCTCCTGGCTTCTTTACTACCAAAGGTATATTTGAAAAATTGAAAATCTTTTCCAATACTGGTACATTAATACATTTTGAAGCTTCTTCCCAATACTGGTACAAGACTGAGCAAGAGGATCTCAGGTTTGTAGCCAGTCTCAGCAATTTAGTGAGGCCCTCAGCAACTTAGACTCTGTTTCGGAAGAAACAATAAAAACAGGGGTGGGGGCATATCTCAGAGGTAGAATGCCTCTGCATTCAGTCTCCAGTACCACAAAAAAGGGGGGGCACTGGGGGTATAACTGAAGGGTAGAATGTCTCTGGGTTCAATTCTCAGGATAAAAAAATTTACAATAAAAAAGAAACCAGTAGTCATAACTGGGCATGGTGGTACATGCCTGTAATTCCATTACTTGGGAGGCTGAGACAGAATCATAGGTTGGAAACTAGTCTCAGGAGTTTAGCAAGGCTGCAGCAATTTAGTAAGACCCTCTTTCAAAATAAAATAGGGGGGGGGGTGTTGCTGAGGTAGAATGCCTCTGGGTTCAATCTCAGCACCACACATACATACACACACACACACAAAGAAAAAGATAAAACAAACTAGTGGTCATTAATTAGGTGCTAGATATTTTATAATGGCCCAAAAGTGTAGTGTGAACTTGATTTTATATCCAGCTTCTGAATTTACTAATATTGTGTTCTTGAGAAAGCTCATAATGTCTCTGAATTGTAGTTTCTTTATTTGGAGAATGATTGTCAGTGAGGGTTGCTGTGAGGATTCATGGACAAGGGTGAACATGTCAAGTGTGATGACTTCTAAGAGCAGTCCCTTTCCCTGTCTAACCCTGTTTAGAAGACCCATCTGTTCTCCCACAATGACTTCAGAAATCTAAGAGAACAAATTTACCACCAGTTTGTGCTCTCTGGTAGACATTCAGGTTATTCTCTTTTTTTTTTTTTTGTGATGCTGCGGGTGGAACCCAGGGCTTTTATACCTCTGGGCTATACTCCCAGACCTATTTTATACTTTTTAAAATTTATATTTATATTTTTTCCTTCCTTCCTTCCTTCCTTCCTTCCTTCCTTCCTTCCTTCTTTCTTTCTTTCGTGGTACTGGGGTTCCTGGAAGCCCTTCTACCTCCGGGCTACATTCCCAGACCTATTTTTACTTTTTTATTTGGAAACAGCGTCTCCTAAGCCAGCGCGTGGCTGGCTTTGAACCTGTGCGATCCTCCTGTCTCTGCCTCCCAAGCGTGGGGATTACAAGCGTGTGCCACCACACCTGGCTTATTCTTTATTTTTTTTAAAAACAGGGTCTCACTAAGTTTCAGAGGGCCTAACTGCAATCCTCCAGTCTCAGCCTCCCAAATGCTGGGATTATGAGCATGTGCCACCACCCCTAGCTGTTTTTTTGCCTTTTTTTTTTTTTTTTGTGGTATTGGAGGTTGAACTCAGAGGCGTTCTACCTCTGAGCTACACTCCCAGTTCTTTTTGTTTTGTTTTGAAACAGAGTCTGAGTAGGTTGCTATGAATCTTGCTATGTTACTGAGGCTAATCTTGAACCTACACTTCTCCTGTCAGCCTCCCAAACACGGTTATTACAGGCATACACCACCACACCCAGCAATCCCGTAGTTTTTTTGTTTTGTTTTGTTTGGTGGTACTAGGGGTGGAATCAAGAGGCTTTCTACCTCTGGGCTACACTCCTAGACCTATTTTATATTTTATTTGGAAACAGGGTCTCACTAAGTGCACTCCCTGTTCATGTTACTCACTTTTACCTGTTTCAAGTTAATAACCACCTCCCTCTTTTCACTCCTATTGGCATATTTTAAAGTAATCCCAGGCACCATTTAATTTTATCTGTAAAACTACAGAATTTTACTCAGTGGAATAAATAGAAGGTTAAAAAATCAAAATAAAACAAGAAACAAACTTAATTACCCTGCAAAAATTTGGCAGTGTTTCTTTTATTTATGTCGCCTATTCTCTCCTATATGATGTCTGTGGTCTAGTAATTAATTTTCTTAAGACTGTTCCAAGCTTATATGTTTAAGACTTATATGATGTATGTTTCAGGAAGTTTTCCTATAATTATACAGAAAGTATGTATTTAGCCTGAGTAAATCTTTATTCTCACTGTAGCTGACAAATATGTCATCTTGCCCCACCAACTAGCTTTTTTGTGAAGGTGGCTTTAATTCATAAATTTATTGTTTGTTTGCATATCATTCATGACATATATTAGCTCCTATTTTTCTAAGACTGTAAGCTCTTCTATGGTTGGGCTGGTGTCTATATCAGTACGAGAAAGCTAAGAGAAATCCTACTCTCAAGAAGGTACTACATAATTTAATACATCTTAAGTATTTTTAGAACCTAATTTTAGAGAAGTTGTTCATTACCAGGAAATGTTTCTTATTTTTCCCATATTTCTGTGTTTAGCTGTGGAGTAGAGTGAAAGTTGTACACCCCAGTGTTGACAAGTAATGGGAAGGTCTTCTTTTGGCTAGGTAAGCAGAGACACAGATCTGTAGTTTGTTTAAGACACTGAAAGATCACCACTGCTTTAGTTTGTGGTGTGTGGAGGCCAAGATAACCAGTTCACATGGGTCATTCATTCAGATACTGCCAGCCATTTTTAGGGGTTTTAACACTTGAATGAATGGAAATTTAGAATGGCCATTGTTTTAGACCCCCCCAAAATTAAGATGACATTAAATTCTTCAATCTAATTTTTTTTATATCAGTGCTAATTTTAGACTAAAAGTTGGTGATCTTGAAAATTTAGATTAATGGATGTTAAGAATATGACATGCTGCTTTGAGACTCCCAGAAATTTTTCTAGGGGTGTGTTTACTGTGGGTAAACCTCAGGCAAGACATTTTTTTTTTCTTTGTAAGGTCTTCCTGAAAATAAGTGAGTAAAACTAGTACTAGATTTATCAATTTTCTTATTCTGCTTCTACTACTGACAGCATTTTTGTTAATGGGGTTTCATAAACTTTTATGTGGGGACTTTCCTGTTGTACAGGTTTTATTCCAGATTTCTTATGAAATAGCTTTTAAGCTGTTAAGTGAATCAGATATTAAGCTAATAAGTTACTAATAGCTAACAAGTTAGTAAGACTTGCTTAGATTTAAGAAATATATATTATGCATATGTCAAACAGTGGACATTTGGAAGTTTAAAAACTTTTTTAAAATTCTGTGTAGTGATATAGTTTGTATTAGAAAATTTCATTGAGTGTTATTGCTGACCTTTCCTCCTTTTTTCTCAGTGAGTTTTTAGCAGAAGACAGTCAAGAGAAATTCTGGAATTTTGTAGAAGCCAGTCAAAATATTGGATCATCAAATCATCACGGTAAAATTGAAGTAAATGCTTCTTTGACTTTGCTGTCTCAGAAAATATTAGAAAAAGTCGTCTCATATATAGTACATGTGACATGGCAATTAATGGAAACCATTTTTATCTTTAAGTGTTATGGTGAAATATGTTGCGGTGTGTGTGAGGGGAGAAATAATTCCCCCAACAAAACCACACAGAGGTAAAAAATTGCGGGTTCTTGTCCTGAGCTAAGAGTAAATACCCATTTGCCCGGACTCTTGCTGAAGATTTAAAGTTTATTTAAAAGATAGAAATACAGAATGTAGTTACAACCCCATGCCATTCAAGAATGGCACAGGGGCATGTTTGGAGAGAATACACTTAAAGTCCCTGCTGAGTGTTCTTATCCTTTGATATGTAGATATGCTGCCCTAGCCCAGGTATCTGCTCCATCTCCATCCCAGCGGGATCCACCCCCTCCGTAGGGTGGGGGGCAGCCATGTCTGGGGCACAGACCCCCACACCTTTTGTTACACTCCCAAGATGTGTTTAGTTGTTTATTCTGATCTGGGATTTTCTCCCATCCTTGAGGAACTCTGCCTCTCTTCAGAAATGTAAAAAGGCCCTTGGCTCCTTCTATTCTTTTGCTAATTATCCATGCAGAAATCTGCTGGCCACCTCCCAACAGCCCCTGACTTTCTTCACTACGAACAATGTATTTTTAAAATTGGAAATCTTTCCCACTACTGGTTCATTAATACATTTTGAAACCTTTTCCCAATACCTAAGGACTAGAGTTGTGATGGTAGGCAGGAAGAACCAACACAACCCCAAGAATTGTTTTTATTTTTGGTGCTAGGGATTGAATTCAGGGCCACATGCTCTACCACTGAGCTACACCTTAAGCCCTCAAGGATTTAAGCTAATCAGTTATTATTAAACTTTTTCTTTCTTTTTTTTTTTTTTTCTGTGGGTCTGGGGATGGAACCCAGGGGCATTTGACCTCCGAGCTATATCCCCTGCCCTATTTTTTATTCTTTATTTTGAAATCGGGTCTCACTGAGTTGCAGAGGGCCTCACTAAGTAGGTCCTTGAACCGTGATCCTCCAGGTCTCAGCCTCCCAAATGCTGGGATTACAAGTGTGCGCCACCACGCCCAGCATTATTAAGCTTTTTAAAAATAGATAGGGTCTTTTTATATTGCCCGGGGATTATATACCTGCGCTACCATGCCCAGTGAAATACATCTTTTTTAGGTAATGCATAGCTGTATTTCAAACTCAAAAATTACATTGACAGAGATAAGTTCTTATTGAAGGAGTGTTTGAAAACCATGGGATTAGCTGGGTGTAGTGGTGCACGCTTGTAATCCCTGCGCTTGGGAGGCTGAGACAGGAGGATCGCACAGGTTCAAAGCCAGCCTCAGCTACATAGTGAGGCTCTCAGCAACTTAGTGAGACCCTGTTTCCAAATAAAATATAAAATAGGTCTAGGAGTGTAGCCCATAGGTAGAAAGCCTCTTGGTTCCACCCCCAGTACCACCAAACAAAACAAAACAAAACTATGGGATTTCTGGGTGTAATGCTGTATTCCTGTAATAACAGTGTTTGGGAGGCTGACAGGAGAATTGTAGGTTCAAGATTAGCCTCAGTAACATAGCAAGATTCATGGCAACCTACTCAGACTCTGTTTCAAAACAAAACAACAAAAAGAACTGGGAGTGTAGCTCAGAGGTAAATGCCTTTGAGTTCAAACTCCAATAACCCCCCCCCACCCCCACACACACAAAAGCAAAAAAAACAGCTAGGGGTGGTGGCACATGCTCGTAATCCCAGCATTTGGGAGGCCGAGACTGGAGGATTGCAGTTAGTGAGGCCCTCTGCAACTTAGTGAGACGCTGTTTCAAAAAAATAAAGAATAAAAAATAGGGTGGGGAGTATAGCTTGGAGGTTGAATGCTCCTGGGTTCTATCCCCAGACCTACAAAAACAAAAAGCATAAAAGCAAAAAAATAAAGCCAGGTGTGGTGGCACACACTTATACTTTCAGTACTTGGACGGCAGACATGGGAAGATTGTGGGTTCAAAAATCACCTCAGTAATTTAGCGAGATCTTTAGCAATTTGGTTAGATTCTGTTTCAGCCTAAAAAGTAAGATAGCGTTAGGGGTCTAGGTTAGAGGTAGAATGCTCCTGGGTTCAATCCCCAGTACTTCAAAGAAAAAAGAAAACTATGTGACTGCCATCAATTTTAGTAGAATTGGTTTTTCAAACTTTTTTTTTCTTTTTAAGATAATGGTCTAACTATGTAGCTCAGGTTGGCCTTGGCCTTATAGGCTGATGTGATTCTTTTTACTTAACCTTACCAGTAGCTGGGACACAGGTCTGTGGTACCATGGCCACCTTAATTTCTTTTTTTTTTGTTGTTGTACTGAGGATGGAACCCAGGAGCATTCTACCTTCGAGCTATATACCTAGACCTATTTTTTATTCTTTATTTTGAAATAGGGTCTCAGTGAGTTGCAAAGGGCCTCACTAAGTAGCTGAGGCTGTCCTTGAACTGTAATCCTCCTGTCTCAGCCTCCCAAGTACTGTGATTACAAGTGTGTGCCATGTTGCCTGGTTTTAGTCTTTTTATTTTAATTAATTACTTTTACTTTTGGAACTGGGGGTGGAACCCAGGGGCATTCTACCTCCATGCTATATCCCAAGTCCCATTTTTTATTCTTTATTTTGAAACTTGGTCTCACTGAGTTGCAAAGGGCCTCACTAAGTAGCTGAGGCTATCTTTGAACCACGATCCTCCTGTCTCAGCCTCCTAAGTACTGGGATTACAAGCATGTGCTATCATGCCTGACTAGTCTTTTTATTTTTGAAACAGGGTCTCACTGAGTTGCGAAGGGCCTCACTAAGTAGGCCTACACTCCCAGACCTAGTTTATATATATTTTTTATTTTGGAAATAGGGTCTTTTAAGCCAGGAAGGCTGACTTCGAACCTGCACGATCCTACTGTTTCTTCCTCCCAAGCATGGGGAATGGTTCACCACCATTCCCGGTGTCTTTTTATTTTTTATTTTTTTAATTATTATTATTATTTTCTAATTTTTTGTGGGTCTGGGGATGGAACCCAGGGGAATTCGACCTCCAAGCTACACCCCCACCTTATTTTTATTTTTTATTTTGAAACAGGGTCTCACTGAACTGTGGAGGACCCCACTACTGAAGCTGTCCTTGAGCTGCAATTCTTCCGTCTCAGCCTCCCAATTGCTGAGATTACAAGCGTATGCCACCACGCTGGCCCCAGCCCTATTTTTTATTCTTTATTTTGAAACAGTGTCTCATCAAGTTATGGAAGGCCTTACTAAGTAGCTGAGGCTGCCTGCTATCCTCCTGTCTCAGCCTCCCAAGTACTAGGATTACAGGCATGTGCCACCACATCCGGCTTTAATTTCTTTTTGTGATAGATACATAGAGGTTTTGAATGAGCCTCTGTAAGTTTTAGTTGTATAATTTATCAAAATAATTTTATTTTCAAGAGTTTGTGGAACAAATTTATTGAAATTGGTTTGAACTCTGACATTTAAAAGAAAATTTTCTTGCTATATATAATATGTGTTCCTGGTGGAACATAATAGTATGAGTTCTTGGAAGTAATCATAAAAAACAGTTTATTTTTTTGAATATTATTTATATTGCTGCCACTTTATGATTGACACCATTAATATTCTGGCAACATTTTGAGGTGTTGCTTTCTGCTTCCTTCCACCATTTAGAAGATGGCATTATAGTGTAGAGCCTTTTATATTCTGCTTTTGGAAGCATTTAATATTTTTCATTTTAAAGTTGAAGATTTAAATATTTTGACTGGCTAACACATGATTTATAATTCACAGTGATAGGAAAGGTATACACAGAAAAGTTGTATCTTGGCCCTGTCCTTGTTTTTTCCCTGTTTTGTTTTTTGTTTTTGTTTTTAACAGTTCTGGGACGGAACCAGGAGGTATTGTATGTCTGAGCTACAGCTTCAGCTCTATTTTTCAGTCTTTTTATTTTTTATTTTTATTTTTTATTTTGGTGGTACTGGAGTTCCTGGAAGCCCTTCTACCTCTGGGCTACACTCTCAGACCTATTTTTTATACTTTTTTATTTGGAAACAGGGTCTCCTCGAACCTGCGCGATCCTCCTGTCTCTGCCTCCCAAGTGCAGGGATTACAAGCGTGCGCCACCACGCCCGGCCCAGTCTTGAAACAGGGTCTTACTGAGTTGTAAAGGCCATAACTAAGTAGCTGAGGCTGTTCGCGAACCATGATCCTCTGGTTCCTGCTTCCTGAATGCAGGGATTACAAGCGTGTGCCACCATACCCGGCTCTTCTCTGTTTTTAAAATAACTATTTAAATTAACGTATTTAGCCTATGGTATTTTTTTTTTACAACATTTACATTCACATATATATTCTCATTTCTCATTCTTTCTTTTCATAAAAAAGAAAACATAGTATGTACATTACTTTGTACATAGTGCTTTTTATTTACCCAGACAATTTTTCATATAATACGTGCATATTTTTTTCCCTTTCAAGTAATTTGGTCCAATTTTTTGTTTAAATGCTTCTTAAACTTTATGGTTTCATCTGTATCTTTTAATGTTTTGTACTTCCTAATTTCACTACTTAGTTTTTTGTTTGTTTTTTCTTTTAGTTATTTGAGTAAATAACATATAGTAGGTTCTCAGGATACACAGATAAATAAGTACTATATTCTGTCTGGGGAGGCTTAAAGTTAAGTTGGCTAGTAGGTAGGCAGTGAATAAGTAACTTAGTAAATGATATGATAAGTGAAAGAGGTAATCAAAGAAATATTCTGGGATCCAAGAAGAGATCTAATTAGGTTATTGAAGCTTGGGATGGGGATTGGGGTTACTTCCTGGAGTAGGTGATATTATAGCTGACTACTTCTTGGGAGTAGGTAAGAGTAAGTCATCTAAGTAAGTGGCAAAATAGTAGACAAGGGAGCGGGAGTAGTTTGAACAAAGGGAGGAGGAGAGGAAGGTTCAGCTGTATAGTGTACTCCAGGGAATTTTAACATTTGATAAAAGTTCAAGACAGTGTACTGGTAAAGTTTTCTAGCTTTATACTTATGAACTCTCTTATTTGGATCTTTTGTCATATATAGTTATTTTTGTTAATGCTCTTTCCTAACAGGTACTGATTATTCCTATTATCATGCAATATTGGAAACTTCATTTAAGTTTCTGTCACCTCTACAGCAGAATTTGTTGAAATTTTGTCTGTCTCTTCGGTCCTATTCGGCTACAATTCAAGCCTTTCAGCAGGTAAGTCCAGGGCTTATAGAGATCAGCATTTTGTAGGGTATATAACAAGATGACTGGATACATTGTATTTCACCTGGAATTGAATTACAGAGGTATCACTTTTTTATTTTTCTTTTGTGGTACTAAGGATTTCTGCCTGACATTTTTCCGGAACTTATGATATCTTTATTTTTGTGGTACTGGGATGGAACCCAGGACCATTCTACCTCCAGGCTATACCCCTAACCCTATTTTTATTCTTTTAGTTTGAAATAGGGCCTCACTAAGTTGCAGAGGGCCTTGCTAAATTACTAAGCCTGGCCATGAATCTGCAATCCAGCTGTCTCAGCCTCCCAAGTACTGGGATCATAAGCATGCACCACCCACCTATTTTTTATTCTTTATTTTGAAACAAGGTCTCACTAAGTTGTCCAGGGCCTCTAAAATACCCGAGGCTATCCACATGCAGAACTTGACAGGCTAAGATAGGAGGATAGCAGGTTGGAGGACAGCCTCAGCAATGTAGTGAGACTTACAGCAACCTAGTGAGACCCTGTTTCAAAATAAAAATGAAATAGGTCTGTGAGTGTAGCTCAGAGATAGAATGCCTCTGGGATCAATCCCTAGGACCACACAAAAAATTAATATATAAAATAGAGTGGAAAGTTGTGTTGGGAAAATTCTATGAGTATTTTTGTACTAAATTTTTTTCCCCTGCCATCCTGGTATGGAACCCAGGGGCATTCTACATCTGAGCTACACCCCAGCCTTATTTTTTATTCTTTATTTTGAAAAAGGGTCTCACTGAATTGCAAAGGGCCTCATTACATAGTAGCTGAGGTTGTCCACAAACTGCAATTTTCAAGTGTCAGCCTCCCAAATGATGTGATTACAAGTATGACCACCACACCTGGCTTACTAAAAACTTTTTAAAGGCTTTTTCCTTACACTTATTTAAAAAATAATCTGTGATTTGAAAACACCAGTTTTGCTTATTATTTATTTATTTATTTTGTTCCCTTTTTAATTTATTTTTTAATTAATTAGTTTATTTTTATTGGTGCACTGTATTCATACATCATATTGGGATAAAAAATACTTTTGTAGACATACATGCACACATCGCCCAGTTAACCCCTACCCAGTCCCCACCCCGTTCCCTCCCCATCCCTCTTTCCCATGCTTGGCTTAGTGGTTGACATCTAGTATTATAACAATTTATCCAAAATTAACAATGATATTCTCACATAACCGTTTCATTTGTCTTATACCAAGCTTTTGACGACTTAAAGATAACATTTCAATATTTCTTTTTGCTTTCTTTCTTACCAGAGAATATTTTTTTTAGGTGAAACTATCATACATTTATTTATTTATTTTTCAGAAAAAGTCTATCCTAATATGGAATATGTACTCTAGATACTCAAAATGATCTCGAAAAAGAACAAAGCTAGAAGATGTATATTTTCTGATTTCAAACCATATAAAGCTACAATAATTGAAACAGTGTAGTACTGTTCTAAAGGCAGATATATAAACCATTGGAGTTAAATAGAAGCCTAGAGATAAATTCTTCCATATGTTGTCAAGTTATTTTTGACAAGGTTTCCACGAACATTTGGTGGAGGAAATAATAATCTTTTAACTAAATATTGTTGAAAAATAATAATTACATGGAAAAGAATAAAATTGGACCCTTACCTAACACCATATACAAATATTAACTCAAAATAGATAAAAGACCTAAATATAAATCTTAAGACTATAAACTTTTAGAAGAAAATCTGGGTCATAAAACCTCACAACATTGAAATTGGCAGTGATTTCTTGGATATGATTTCAATGGCACAGGCAACAGAAGGGTAAACAAACTCCTAAAAAATAAAAAAAATTTTTTTTGTATATCCAAAGACAATGTAAACAGAGTTAAAAGTTACTGATAGAATGGGATAAAATACTTCCAAATGCTATATCTGAAGGTATATTAATATTCCAACTAGAAATCCTAAAAATTAGCAACAATAAAAGCAAACAATACAATTTAGAAATAGGTAAAAGACTAACATAAATAATGAGTCTCCACAGATAACCTATCTTAGTTGTCTGAGTAATATTGTACTATATATATACCATATTTTGTTTATCCTTTCTTTTTCCCATGGACATTTGGACTGTTTCCACCTTTTGGCCATTTTTAATAATGCTGCTGTGACACTTTGATGTCCACATATATGGTAGAATCTTTTCTTTCATTTCTTTTTGTTTGTATGCAGGAGTGTAATTCCTGGGTCATAGGATAATTTTTTATTTCTTACTTTTTTTGTCTCTGGGGATTGAACCCAGAGCCCTGAGACATTCTACCTTTGAGCTAAACCCCTAGCCGGGTTTTGTTTCTTATTTGGAAACAGCGGTCTCACTGAGTTGCTGAGGGTCTTGTTCAGTTGTTGGGGCTGACTCTGAACCTGTCATTTCCTGTCTCAGCCTTCCAAGCACTGGGATTACAGGGTCTTGGTAAATTGCCGAGGCTGGCCTTGAATCTGTAATACTCCTGTCTTGACCTCCCCAGTATTGGGATTCCAGGTATTCACCACCACACCTGGCTCTATATTTAACCATCAAACTTTTTATTTATTTTTTATTTATTTAATTTATTTTTTATTTTTTTTGAGGGTCTGGAGATGGAATCCAGAGGCATTTGACCTCTGAGCTACATCCCCTGCCGAATTTTTTACTCTTTATTTTGAAACAGGGTCTCACTGAGTTGTGGAGGGCCTCACTAAGTAGCTGAGGCTGTCCGCGAACCGCGATCCTCGGGTCTCAGCCTCCCGAATGCTGGGATTACAAGCGTGTGCCACCATGCCTGGCTACCATCAAACTTTTTTTTTTGGTGGTACTGGGGTTCCTGGAAGCCCTTCTACCTCCGGGCTATACTCCCAGACCTATCTTTACATTTTTTATTTGGAAACAGTGTCTCCTAAGCCAGCGTGTGCTGCTGGCTGCGAACCTGCACGATCCTCCTGTCTCTACCTCCCAAGTGCAGGGATTACAAGCGTGCGCCAGCATGCCCGGTTTACCATCAGACTTTTTAAACTTTTTTTTTTCTTTAATAGTATTGAGGACTGAATTGGGGCATTTTACCTCTGAGCTACACCCCCAGCCCTCTTCTCCTTTTCTTTTCCTTTTTCTCTTTCTTTTTTTTTCTTTTTTCTTTTTTGGGTGGGAAACAGTGGTTTCACTAAGTTATGGAGGGCCTCACTAAGTAACTGAGTAGATGAGGCTTGCCTCTAACCTGTCTTCCTCCTGTCTCAGCCTCCAAAGTACTGGGATTACAAGATGTACCACCACGCCTGGGTTTTTAGACTTTTTTTAAACATGTAGTTCTGTGGTATTAAGTATATTCATCCAACTCCAAAACTTTTTCATCTTACTGAAAAGATACTCTTTTACTGTTGGCTATACTATTTTACATTCTCACTAGTAATGTAGGAGGGTTTTGATTTTTCTACATCTTTCCTAATATTTATTTTTAATTTTTTTCTTTTTTTGCGGGTCTGGGGGTGGAACCCAGGGGCTATCGACCTCCGAGCTACACCCCCTGTCCTATTTTTTATTCTTTATTTTGAAACCGGGTCTCACTGAGTTGCAGAGGGTCTCAATAAGTAGTTGAGGCTGTCCATGAACCACAGTCCTCCAGTCTCAGCCTCCCGAATGCTGGGATTACAAGCGTGCGCCACCACGCCCGGCTATTATAATTTTTATTTTTAAAGATGCAAACAGAAAACATCTAAAACCGAAATTCCTGGAAAAACCTCTTGTTTTTTCCTGTCTTGTAGCTCTCTTCAAACTTAACCTTGGCCTCCTGTTGGGCCTTATGTTTAAGAGCAGGATCTCTGAAGACATCTTTATTGATGATGGTTTTGTCCAAGGGGATGTCCACAGAGTACCTTGTGGGCATTAGATGATTGTAGTCATAAACTTTCACAAAAGACTTGGTCTTTGATTTTTTTTTTTTTTTTTTTTTTGGCAGTTTTCTTCCTGCCCTGGCAGCAGTCACTTCGTGGGGATAGTGGTCAGTTCCAGTCCTCAGCGCATAGCTGTAGGGGCAGTCTGATGTGCCATCATCAGTTTTCTTCCACGATGATGGCATTGTTTCCAGAATAGTGTCTGGCCAGGACCAGCACCACCTTCCTGGGTTTCCTAAACTTGCC
Organism: Muscardinus avellanarius; assembly: GCF_963383645.1. Classification (NCBI taxonomy): domain Eukaryota; kingdom Metazoa; phylum Chordata; class Mammalia; order Rodentia; family Gliridae; genus Muscardinus; species Muscardinus avellanarius. Next base: position 110,769,689 of record NC_137787.1, on the reverse strand, counting down.
CATTTCCAGCAATTCTGATGTTGGCAGATTGGAATTCTCTGCTCAAACCTCAACCTACTGATGGCTCCTCTTTTTTTTTTTTTTGTAGTGAAGACTAAACCTGTGGGCATTCTACCTCTTGAGTTATGCCCATAGTACTTTTACTTTTTGTTTTGAAACAAGATCTTGCTAGGTTGCTGAGGGCCTTTCTATGTTGCTAAAGCTGGTCTTGAACTTGCAGCCCTCCTATCTTGGCCTTCCAAGTACTGGGATTACAAGGATGCGCCACCATGCCCGGCTTACGGTTTTTATTTGTATTTCTATGGTTTCTATATCTATGTGTATGACTAATCAATCATCTTTGGAGCATCTTTTATCTACATAGTGGTCACCCATACATTTTCTTTGGATAAATGTCTATTTTTTCCTTTGCCCTTTTTTCCTTCTGTGGTTTTGTGGATTAAAACCCAGGGATGTTCTATCTCTGAGCTATACCCTCAACCTTTTTTTTTTTTTAAAGTTTGAAGCAGGGTGTTGCTAGTTGCCTTGTGTTGCTGGCCTTAGGTGATCCTTCTGTTGCAGCCTCCCAAGTAGTGGGATTCCAGGCACGTGCCACTATGTCCAGCTGATTTTTTTAGATTCTCTATAATTCTTGCTATTCAGTGAGGGATTTCATTTTAGTGTGTATAGTATCCTTAATTAGGACAGTATACTTATGCCTTAGCCCTTAAATTTGTCATTTTGAGTTTAGTTTTTATAAGGTACATACTGTGTTCCCTGGTATCCTTGGACATCTTCCAAGATAGAATTTTAACATTCTCATTCTTTTTTTTCTTTTCCTTTATTTTGCGGATCTGGGGATGGAACCCAGGGGCATTCAACATTTGAGCTACAGGCCCTGCCCTACTTTTATTCTTTGAAACAGGGTCTCACTAAGTTACGGAGGACCTCACTAAGTAGCTGAGCTGTCCGCAAACCTCTGTCCTCTGGTCTCAGCCTCCCAAATGCTGGGATTATAAGAGTGAGCCACCACGCCCGGTTTAACATTCTCATTCTGATTGGAGGTTATGCTATCAAGGAGCTCCCCAGGCAATGTGGAAGGAACTGAGTGACATACTCAAGGAGAGTACTGGCCTAGAAAGCACTTTCCTTGTCTAGTCAGAGGGGTTTTAGTGGAGGTTAGTTTTCACCTTTATTGGCAATACCTTATTATTTCTTGTGTGTGTGTGTGTGTGTGTGTGTGTGTGTGTGTGTGTGTGTGTGTAATTGGGGATTGAACTCAGGGACATTCTATGCCCAGCCCTATTTTTATTCTTTATTTTGAAACAGGGCCTCACTAAATTGCAGAGGGCTTCACTAAGTAGCTGAGGCTGGCCAAAAACCTGAGAGTACTGAGCCTCTCAAGTACTGGAAGTGTAAACATGTGCCACCAAGCCTGGAGCCCTATTATAATTTGATCACATCCTTAAAACATATGTGGTTTTATCTTGTCCTTGGTTAAGATTATAAAAAATTTTGTTTCTTATATGACAGATAGCAGCTAATGAGCCACCACCAGAAGAATGTACTTCATTTTTTTCTGTGCATGGAAAGAAGACTTGTGATTTTGATGACCTAGAAACTCTTCTACTAACAGCGTCTGAAAGGTAGATTGTGTATTTCATTACTTAAATGTCACACATTTCCTATGCCTTTGCTATAGTATGTTTACCTTCTGATTTTTCTTACTTACTTTTGTAGTCTAGCTGTAACAGTATATATTATGGATTCTGAACTCAGACTGATATGAGTCTCAACTCCATCACTTAAAATAGTTTTGTGAAAAGGGGCAGTTTTTTCATCTTATTTCAAAATGGAGATATAAGAGTATTTAATATTTCTATTTATTTAGTAATGACTAAATCTAAGAGATTATTATTAGCTTAGCAATAATGCTATTTTATGAGATCCCATGAAGTAATGATGTTAACGATAGTGATCTCTCATGATATTAGTTTTAGACATAGCAGATTATTTAATAAAAGAGAATTGCAACCTTGATTTTAATACTAAATTGGGCTGAGAGTAAAGCTCAGTGGTAGAGCACTTGCCTAGTTTGCATGAGACCCTGGGTTTGATCTCCAGCACTCCTCTCCCTTCCAAAAAATTGTTAATGAATGGGCTATCTTCTTTGCCTACAGAGGTTTGGGTTTCTGTGGTGTTAAGTGCCTACTTTGCTGTCTGACTATAGCAGCTGCTCCATTGTGTCTCCTTTAATGCTGGTGTAAGTGCGATGTGGTAATGGTCTGCTCTATCAGAAATGCTATTGGCAACTGGTTATGGTGGCACACTTTGTAATCCCAATACTTGAGAGGCTGAGATAGGAGGCCTGCAGGTTCACGGCCAGCCTCAGCTACTTTGTGAGGCCCTCTGCAACTTAGTGAGACTTCATTTTGAAATAAAGAATAAAATGGGTTAGGGGTGTAGCTCAGAGGTAGAATGCCCCTGGATTCCATCCCCAGTAAAACACACACAGACACACACACAGACACACACACACACACACGAAACGCTGATGGCTTTTTGGTGTTGTAAATCGTCCTCAGAGCTGTTTTGTGCTCTGCATGCCCACCAAGTAGCATTGGGGCCTCTTAGGATAACAACCGTTATGCAGTGTATGTACTAACTAGCTCAGGGTCTAGGTAAAGGTTTGAGAATGGCGCTCTGCTGAGGGAGACAGAATTGAAGACTTTGTAGTTCTTTACAAACTTCATGTATTACAACCATAATCCAGACCTACTTTTTAATAGTTTGGCATTTATCCTATTAAACTTTTTTCATAGCTTTATTTTATTTATTTATTTATTTTTTGGTACTAGGGATTGAACCCAGAGGCATTTTACCTCTAAACTACACTCCCAATTTTCTTTTTTTTTTTTAATGCAGTACCGGGGATGGACCCCAGGGGCATTCTACCTCCAGGGTACACTCCCAGCCTCACTAGGTTGCTGAGAGCCTCGCCAAGTTACCAAGGCTGACTTTGAACCTGCAGCCCTCCCGCAATCCTCCTCCATCCCTGGCCAACACACACACAAGTGTTTTATATCCAGGACATGATGTTTCCTGAATATTATCACAAACACATCCAGAGCACATGAATTGATTTTTTTTTTTTGAGGTACTGGAGACTGAACCCAGGGGCATTCTACTTCTGAGTTATACCCCCAGACCTAATTTTTTATGAAACAGGGACTCCCTAAGTTGTGGAGGTCCTCATTAAGTACCTGAGGCTGGCCTCAAACCTGTGATCCTTCTGTCTTAGCCTTCCAAGTACTGGGATTACAAGCATATGCCACCACCCCCAGCTCATGTTCTCATGTTTTTTTGTTTTGTTTTGTTTGTTTGGGTTTTTTTTTTTTTCTTTTTTTCTTTTTTTTTTTTTTTTGTGGTATTGGGGGTGGAACCCAGGAGCTTTGTACCTCCAGGCTCAACTCCCAGACCTATTTTTATATTTTATTTGGAAGCAGGGTCTCACTAAGTTGCTGAGAGCCTCACTAAGTAGCTGAGGCTGGCTTTGAACCTGTGTGATCCTCCTGTCTCAGCCTCCCAAGCGCTGGGATTATAAGCATGTGCCACCACGCCCAGCTCCAGCTCATGTTTTTAAATTTATACCAGTACTTAGGTTCATTTTTCCAAAAGATACCTTTATATTCAGTAAATGTGGGTGCACTTCAGTATTTAACAGCATGCAAAAACACCTTGTATAAGAATATCTTACTTTGTTATTTTTGGTTTTTATTTTGTTTTGCTCTTATAATAAGCCTATAATGACTATCTTTTTTTTTTTTTTTTTTTTTGCTTTTGTGATCCTGGAGATTAAACCCAGGGATATTCTACCTCTGTGCTATACCCCCAGTCCTTTTTTTTATTTTTGGTGGTACTGGGGATGGAACCCAGGGGCCTTCTACCTCCGGGCTACACTCCTAGACCTATTTTATATTTTTTTAAATTTGAAACAGGGTCTCTTAAGCCAGTGAAGGCTGGCTTCAAACCTGCACGATCCTCCTGTCTCAGCCTCCCAAGCGCAGGGATTATATGCGTGCACCACCACACTCGGCCCCCAGTCCTATTTTTTATTCTTTATTTTGATTTAGGGTTTTACTAAGTTGCAGAGGACTTCACTGTATAAGTGAGGCTAGCCTCGAACCTGTGATCCTCAGCTTCCCAGGTACTGTAATTAAAAGCATGTATTGAGCCGGATGTGATGGCACACACTTGTAATCCAGCATTCCGGAGGCTGAGACTGAAGGATCGCGGTTCACAGACAGCCTTAGCTACTTAGTGAGACCCTGTTTCAAAATAAAGAATAAAAAATAGGGCAGGGGTATAGCTTGGAGGTTGAATGCCTCTGTGTTCCCTCCACAGACATGCAAAAAAAAAAACAAAACAAAACAAAACAAAAAAACAAGCAAGTACCACCACCCCCAGCTTGTAATAAATGTCTTTATCTGAATGACTTTGCCTCCTGTTGAAAAGCTTATCATTGTAGGGATTAGTGTACATAAAGATTTGTTAGTATCTTTTTTTGTGTGTGTCTGGTACTGGTGATTGAATCCAGAGCTATTCTGCCTCCAAGCTACCTCATTCCTTTGTAAATTTTTTTGTTTTTTTGAAATAGGATCTCTGGTGGTTGCTGAGAGTCTTGCTAAGTTGTTGAGGCTGGTCTTAAACCTGTAATTCTCTCTTTCAACCTCACAAGTACTGATTACAGGCAACCACTACCACACCTCTGGCCTATTCGAATTTTTTTTTTTGAGGAGTTTTAAAATTTTTGAGCGAAACCAAAATGTTAAATCTGTAAGTATGAAGATCATAATACTGAGAATGGGAGAGGAGCAAGGCTTGCTGTAATTGACAGTCATAAGCTCAAAATCATCCTCTGCTCTGTGCATTACTTGTTCTTAGGTTTTCAGATAAAAGGATAATCATTGTATATAGTAGAAAAACATCATGTAGTTTTAGTACTATGAGATTTGCATGTATATTCTTTTTTCTTTTGTTTTTATGGTCCTGGGCTTTGAACCCAGGGGCATTCTGCCTCTGAGCTACACCCCTAACCCTATTTTATTATTTTATTTTGAAATAGGGTCTCACTAATTTGCCGAGGACCTCACTAAGTTGCCTAAGCAGGCTGTGAATCTGCCATCCTCCTATCTCAGCCTTCCAAGTACTAGAATTAGAGCTGTGTGCCACTGTACTGGGCTTGAATATAGATTCTTTTTTGGGCTTTTTTTCCTCTTATAAGTGAAAACTAAGAGTTTGATGCCCTTATATTAAGATATCTAGCTATACTTAAATTATCATAGCTGAACTTTACATTTTATATGTCTTCTAGTATTTAAGTGTTTTTTTGTCAGTTGGAAATTTCAAGCTTATAATATTTATTTCCAGACCCAAACCTTTATTGTTAAAAGGCGATCACAGATATCCCTCATCCAATCCTGAGAGCCCGGTGGTGATTTTCTACTCTGAGATTGGCCATGAAGACTTTTCTAATTTCCACCACCAGCTTGTATCAAAAAGCAATGCAGGCAAAATCACTTATATATTTAGACATTACATATCTGTAAGTATTAAATTATTTTATAACTGTTTTGAATGTTAATTTGCCAAACATAAATTTCTCTCTTCATAAAATAATTAAGTTATTTGAACAACTTTTTTGAGAAACGGTTAATTTTCATCAGATCTATCATTTGTATGTAAAACAGTGCCTGACTTGCCTTTCTGAAGATATTTGTTTGTTTGTTTGTTTATTTATTTATTTTTGCAGAACTGGGGGTTGAGCCCAGGTGTATTCTCTGGGCTATACACCGAGCCCAATTTTTCATTCTTTATTTTGAAACAGTATTTCACTAAGTGCAGAGAGCCTCACTGAGTACCTGAGGCTGGCTTCAAACCTGTGATCCTCCTTTTTCAGCCTCCCAAGAACTGAGTACATACAAGTATGCAATACTACATCCGGCTTCTGAGGACATTTTAAAAAGTTGCTTAAAATGAACCATGGAATGATCTTTTCAAAGTTAACATGGTCATTATGCCATGGAATCGATTCTTGAATTTAGTTCCTTTTCAGACATTTCTTTTTGTCTTTTTTTTTCTTGGCACCTTTTTATTTGGTTGGAAGGGAGAGGATTTTTTTTTTTTTTTTGGTGGAGGCCTGGGGATGGAACCCAGGGGCATTCAACCTCTGAGCTACACCCCCTGCCCTATTTTTTATTCTTTATTTTGAGACAAGGTCTCACTAAGTTGCTGAGAGCCTTACTAAGTAGCTGAGGCTGTCCGCGAACCACAATCCTCCAGTCTCAGCCTTCCGAATGCTGGGATTGCAAGTGTGCGACACCATGCCAGGCTGGGAGAGGATTTTTAGAAAGGTGAAATCAGCCGGGCGTGGTGGCGTATGCTTGTAATTCCAGCATTTGGGAGGCTGAGACCGGAGGTTCGCAGATAGCCTCAACTACTTAGTGAGGCCTTCTGCAACTTAGTGAGACCCTGTTTCAAAATTAAAAAAAAAAAAAAAGGGCAGGGGATGTAGCTCGGAGGTTGAATGTCCCTGGGTTCCATCCCCATACCCACAAAAATGTAAAATAAAATTAAAAAGGTGAAATCAAGAAAAATTGATTTAAAATTAAGCTTGTAACATTTAGCATTTAAAATATTCGCATGTAGAGATTGTTACTCTTCAAAGTTTGTTGTAGTTAAGTTAAGGAAATGTCAGATGTTTAAGTCTGTTCAAGTACAGTAACAAATGGAATGAAGATCTGAATGAGCAGTAAGGGCCTGGGTGTGGCAGCACAGGGCCGTAACCCCTGCTGTTCTGGAAGCTGAGGCTGGAGCATTAAAACCTCAAGGCCAGCCCGGGCAGTTTAGCAAGACCTTGTTTCAAAATCAAATATAAAGAGATGAGATTCAGCTCAGTGCTTTGCCTAGCAGGTGTAAAGCTCTAGGTTCATTAACTACTAATGCAAAAAAAAAAAAAAAAAAAAAAAAAAAGTCTAAAGGGCCACCATTCATTGAAGTAGTAGAGAGAAACAAACTGAACTGAAAATTAAAAAAAATTAGAATGAGTATTTTAATGGAAGTTAAATGCTTATATTACGGTTGGTATTTAGCGAATTCTCTTGCACAAATAGTTAATATCTTCGCATTGTTAATGGTGTTACCAACGGTTACACTGGGTGACTTGTAATGAACTCATTGGTGATAGTGTAATACTTGCTCTACTTACAGAATCCCAAGAAGGAGCCAGTTCACCTCTCTGGCTATGGTGTGGAGTTGGCCATTAAGAGCACTGAGTACAAGGCCAAGGATGATACTCAGGTGAAAGGTGAATTTGTAAAATTAAGACCATTGTGTTTACTTGCCTTTCAATATGAATTAAAGGGGAATTTGTTTCCATAATGAAAAGACTACATTTTGTAGTTTTGATGAGCCAATGCTTGAGTCCTGGTTCTGTTGTATTTGAGTGGTCACCCTTAAGTAACTTTTTTTTTCCTTTCTTTTATGGTACTGGGGATGAAACCCAGGGGCTTTTTACCTTTGGGCTACACTCGCAGACCTATTTTATATTTTGCTTGGAAGCAGTCTCACTAAGTTGCTGAGGGCCTGACTAAGTAGCTGGGGCTGGGCTTCAAACTTACATGATCCTCTTGTCTCAGTCTCCCAAGTACTGAGATTACAAGCTGTGCCACCATGCCTGGCTCTTAAGCAACTTCTTTAGATCCTGATTTTCTCCTCTCTGATATGTATAATAACTGGATTTGGTGGTACATGCCTTTAATCTGAGAAAGGAGGATTCCAGGTTTGAGGCCAGCCTTAGCAATCTAGTGAGACTCTCAGTAACTTAGTGAGATCCTGTTTCAAAATAAAAATAAAATAGGGCTAGAGGTATAGCTCAGAAGTAGGATGCCTCTAGGTTCATTCCACAGCCCCCCCCCCTAAAATTATAGGTAATATACTTTTCTTCAAGTATGTCAGAAGAATAAATAAGATATTAAATAATAGAGTAGTATTTTGCACAAAAAGTTTAATAGGTCATAGCTTTTTTGTTGGTGTTATGTGGTGTACAGATAGCTATTAGTTTTTTACTTGAATCTGAAGTCTTACATATCTTATAATTAGTAAGCAGCTTGTCTTCTTTATAATTTTGGGACAGATTTCTGTGATTTCTTCCTGTCGTAATACTGTAGGGTTTCGAGTTCATTATTTCATCCATGACTTTAATAGACTGTCTTTTTATTTCTTCCTTTTAAGCTCATGTTAAACATAAAATGATTAGTTTGGGTACTAAAGCAAATAGAAAGCAACCTAGTATGTCATCGTTTTGTCTTTGTAGTAATTATATTTAGGATTAGGATATCTAATTACAAATTCTTCAGAATTTTGACTTTGAAAGATCTTTTGTTCATGATATTAGAAGCTATTTTGAAATTTTTGGCATGCAAAATTTTCTAAAGTTTAAGGGAAAAGTACAGTCTTAGCTTATATAGGAATACAACAAATTTTAAAATACTTTTATTCTTTTGTTGAGAGACCAATTGTAAAATGTTAATTAGGATATTTGACATTTTAAATGATTTAATTTCATATATTTCCAATTTTTTCTTACATTATTTAAATTTTGTGAGGTTAATATTATTTTAACTTCTAATCTGAGCCATTACCTATATACTTACTATGTTTATTTAGGAACTGAGGTAAACAACACAGTGATTGGTGAAAATGATCCAATTGATGAAGTTCAGGGATTTCTCTTTGGAAAATTAAGGTATGTATATATATTCTATTTATTTTGAAAAAGCTCTTTATTTTCTTTAGACCTACAATACTTTTCTTATTCCTAGTATTATCTTTTATGAGTTATAGATCTAATAGCATTTTTTTGTGTGTGTGTGTGTGTGTGGTACTTGGGATGGAACTCAAGGGCATTGTACCTCCAAGCTACACCCTCAGCCCTATATTTTAGTCTTTTTATTTTTGAAACAGGGTCTCACTGAGTTGAGAAGGGCCTTGCTAGGTAGCTGAGGCTGTTCGCAAACCACAATCCCCCGTCTCAGCCTCCTAAATGCTGGAATTACAAGCCTGCGCCACCACGCCTGGCTCTCCCAGACCTATTTTATATTTTTTTGTTTGGAAATAGCGATTTACTAAGTTACTGAGAGCCTCCCTAAGTAGCTGAGGCTGGCTTTGAACCTAAGCGATCCTCCTCTCTCAGCCTCCCTTGTCCTGGGATTACAGGTATGTGCCACCATACCTGGCTATCTCAGCCTTTTTTATTTTTTATTTTTAGACAGGGTCTAACTAAATTGCTGAGGTGGCTTGTAAGTTTTGATACTTTACCTCAGTCTTCCAAGTACCTGAGATTATAAATGTGTGTCACTGTACTGTGCTGGATTAAAGCTTGTTACTCTTAAATGATACTCTGGCCACCTGCCTGTATCTCAAATTAATTAAGTCGATGGCATAAAGTTAAACCTTTTTCATTGAATAATAGAATAAAGTAAGGCATTTCACTTTTTTTTTTTCCACCAAAGGAAACAGTAAGTTAGATTGGCCGTGGTTATTTGCTTAGGTTGAACACAATTTTCAAAAAGCACAAAGGATATATAGTAGATCTTATACCTGCTCAATTGAAATACTTTTTTTGTGTGTGTGGAACTAAGGATTGAACCCAGAGGCATTCTCCCTCCGAGCTACACTCCCAGGTTTATTTTGAAAAAGGGTCTCACTAAGTTGCAGAAGGCCTCACTAAGTAGCTGAGGTTGCCTGTGGACCTGTGATCCTCCTGTCTTAGACTCCCAAGTACCAGGATTATGAGTATGCGCCACCTCTCCCGGCTTTTGAAGCACATTTTATTAGATTTTACTTTAGATGAAAAGGGAAAGAAAATGTTAATGGTAAATTTAAAGTTCATTATTTCTTAACTTTTTTTTTTTTTTTGTAGTACTGGGGATGGAACCCAGAGGCATTCTTTTTCTGAGTTATCCCCTCAGCCCTATTTTTTATTCTTTATTTTGAAGAAGGGTCTCACTGAGTTGAAAAGGGCCTCATTAAGTAGCTGAGGCTGTCTGCGAACCTGGATCCTCCTGTCTCAGCCTCCCAAATGCTAGGATTACAAGTGTGCATCACCATGCCCAGCTATTCTCTAACAATTTTATGGAGACACAATATTTTGTAGCTAAAAAGTCTTAGCCATCATTTTATTTATTTATTTTTTTATGGTACTAAAGATGGAACCCAGAGGCATTCTATATTCGAGCTACACCCCAGCCTTATTTTTTTTTTCTTTTTTTGAAACAGGGTCTTGCTGAATTGCAAAGGCCTCACTAAGTAGTAGTAGCTGAGGCTGTCTGTGAACTAGGATCCTCCTGTCTCTGCCTCTCAAATGTTGAGATTACAAGTGTGTACCACCACTCCCGGCTGTTCAGCTGTCATTTTACATGTCATATATTTGTGTCATGACTTAGTAGTCATGCAGAGCCCTGAATTTTGCTTTATTTGGAAATTTCATTTAGGATATCTGTAGGCTGATTTATTTTTATTATATTATTTTATTTTATTTTATTTTGGCACTGGTGATTGAACCCAGGGGCATTCTATCTCTGAGCTACACCCTCAGTCTTACTTTATTTTTATTTAAAATAGGGCCTTGATAGGTTGATGAGTCATTATTTACTGAGACTATCTTTGAACTTGTGATCCTCTTGTCTCAGCCTTCGAAGTACTGGGGTTACAGGCATGTGCCATCATGCGTGGCTCTAATTTCTTTTTAAGAGAGTGAAATGATATACAAATAGTATATACTTGGCTTTGTTTCATATACTTAAGCTCTTGTTTGAATGAAGCAGTTTAGCCAAATTAACAGGGTATGTGAAGATGTCTTAGTTAATTTTGGAATTCTGTAACATCAGGGACCATTTTCTTTTATCCCAGGTTTCCAGAATTATTTTCAATGTTGTTTTTTTTAACATTTTTTTTTGTTTTTATGAATTTTATGCATTTGCAGCATAAATATATAGCATATTGAAAACATCTTATTTTGGGGGCATTCAAATAGTTACTTAGCCATCCAAAGTAATTGGACCCTTGGTGTTTTTATTAAGCACTCTGTAATAACTGATTGGAAATGGGGTTTTTGGAAGGGTGACTGAATATTTTAATTTCTAGATATTGTAGTTTAAAAAATTTGAGTCTCTAGAATTTGAAAGAACATAACTAGTCTACCAGCCATCTGGTCTGACCTTAATTTTATATATATATTTCTGGTAACTATTTTACTAGCTTCAAATGGGTTATAAAGTATTTCAAGATAAAGCCTTATAACTTATTATCCTGAATTGTACTTGTGTGAATTTGGAGGATGTAGGCTGAAGGAAGCTCATCTTGGGACTGGCAGCAGTTTTTTTCAAATTTATTTAGAGAAATTAAAAAAATCCAGGAAAGCATGGAGAGTAATATGTACCCATATAATTCACTACCCAGAGCTGCTTGTTGGTGTCCTTGCTTTTATATTCCAAAATATTGTATCAAAATTTCTTTATTCTGTAACATAAGCTTTTTTTATGCTTAAAAACCAAATAGCTGCTGGGTGTGGTGGTGCATGCTTGTAATCCCAGCATTTGGGAGGCTGAAACAGGAGGATCGACCTTCATGGGCTTCTGCAACTCAGTGAAACCCTTTTTCAAAATAAAGAATAAAAATTAGGGCTGGGGGTACAGCTCAGAGGTCAAATGCCCCTGGGTTTTATCCCCAGTACCGCAAAAACAAAACAAAACAAAAGACAAAAAAAAAAAAAAAAAAAAAAAAAAAAACAACACCAAACAGCTAAGTAAAACATATTTACAGGTAAAGTTGGCACCTTCCCCACAGGGACTCACTGTTATAATGTTATAGTGATTTATGTTGTGATTTTTTTGTACTGAGGATTGAACCCAGAGGTATCCTACCTCTGAGATATACTCCTAGACCCATTTTATTTTTATTTGAAACAGGGTCTTGCTAAGTTGCTGAGGCTGGCTTTGAACTTTTGTTCCTCTTGTCTCATCCTCCTAATTAAAGGGATTACAGTTACGTACCACTGTGCCTAGTGTAATTAATCTTTTTTTATTTTTTTGGTGCTGGGGATTGAGCCCAGGAGATAGAATTACCTCTAAGTAACAACCCCAGCCCTCTTTTATTTTTATTTTGAAACAGGGTCTTGCTAGTTGACAAGAGTCTCAGTATTTGCTGAGCTTAGTGAGGCTGTCCTTGAACCTGTGATTCTTCTGTCTTAGCCTCCCAAGTACTAGGATAACAGGCATATGCTACCACACCCTGGTGTCATTCATATTTTAATCTGTAAATTTTACATTTTGAACTAACTTATAATTTTTAATGCTAACTTATTTTCAGAGCAAATGAATCATGCTTTTATTTATTTATTTGCCCATATTAAAAAACTTTTCATGCTGGGTGTGGTGGTGCACACTTGTAATCCCAGCATTCGGGAGCCTGAGACCGGAGGATTGTGGTTTGTGGACAGCTTCAGTAACTTAGTGAGGTCCTCTGCAATTTAGTGAGACCCTGTTTCAGAAAATAAAAAGACTAGTCGGGCATGGTGGTGCACGCTTGTAATCCCCAAGCTTGGGAGGCTGAGACAGGATGATCACACAGGTTCAAAGCCAGCTTTAGCTACTTAGGCTCTCAGTAACTTAGTGAGACCCTGTTTCCAAATAAAATATAAAATAGGTCTGGGAGTATAGCCTGGAGGTAGAAAGCCCCTGGGTTCTACCCCCAGTACCACCACCACCAAAAAAAAAAAAAAAAAAAAAGACTAAAAAATAGGACTGAGGGTATAGCTCGGAGATACAATGCCCCTGGGTTCCGTCCCCAGTACCACAAAAAACAAAAACAAAAAAACAAATTTAGGATTGGGAGGGAGAAATCATGAAAATAAAGTTGGAATTGCCTTCTGTCTCAAGTGTGCGCTGTTTAAAAAAAAAGGAATACAAAGGATAGATTTTATCTTTCTTTCAGAGACCTGCACCCTGACCTGAAGGGACAGTTGAAGGAACTCCGAAAGCACCTTGTGGAGAGCACCAATGAAATGGCCCCTTTAAAAGTCTGGCAGTTGCAAGGTAATGACAGCAGAGAGAGATGAACTTTGTGATGTTAAAAAAAAATACAGAAAACCAGGTGTGGTGGTGCACACTTGTAATCCCAGTGTTTAGGAGGCTGAGACAGGAAGATTGCAGATTCGCGGCTGGCCTCAGCTGCTTATTGAAGCCCTTTGCAACTTAGTGAGACCCTGTTTCAGAATAAAGCTGGGGTTGTAGCTCAGAAGTGCAATGCTCCTGGGTTCCATCCCTGGTACTGCAAAAAAAGAATAAAAATAAAGGCCAGGCGTGGTGGTGCACACTTGTAATCCCAGGATTTGGGAGGTGGAGACTGGAGAATCGCAGTTCGCGGACAGCCTCAGATACTTAGTGAGGCTCTTCTAACTTAGTGAGACCCCGTTACAAAAATAAAAACACTAAAAATAGGACTGGGTCTGTAGTGCAAAGGCATAGTGTCCCTGGGTTCCATCCCCAGTACCGCAAAAAAGGGGGGAGGCTTTGGGTGTAGCTTGGAGGTAGAGTACCTTCTAGGTTCAATTCCTAGTGCTGCAAAAAAATAAAAATAAAAATACAGAATTTGAATTTCATTGGCGGTATAATATTTTTATTAATGTATTAATTTAATACACATTAATTAATTTTATTAATTAACAATAATTTTAATTAAAAATCAACAATAATTTTATTAATGTATTAATAATGTATATAATAATTGGCTGTCTACATAATTTTGAGGGTACCTCTTGCTTTAAAGAGAGACTAATTTTAATTAATCAGAGAAGAAAGGAAGGAAGCCCTTTTGTGGACAGGTAACATTGGGTTGAAGTATACTCCATATAAGTGAATGCTAGGTGTTTTTCTCTGTGAGCAGATATGTACTAGATATATATGTGTTTCAGCCTTTATGTTCTTTATGTTTTTATATTCATTTCTTGAGCTGTTGAAGGCATGCAAGGGGTAGAATATGTATGTATTTTTCTCTTCCAGAGAATGCTTTACCAAATTTCTTCCCCAGTATAATTTTGTAACTATCTTCATGCTGTATTTTGTGATACAGTGTAAATTCAGAAGTAGGAAGAGGATTTGCTGAAGATGTTAGTATATACCCTAGTTGTTTTTTATTTTTTATTTATTTATTTATTTTTTGTGGTACTAGGGTTTGAACTCAGAGGCATTCTACCTTGGAGCTACATCCCCAAGCCTATGTTATTTATTGTTACTACTACTACTACTATTATTATTATTATTATTATTATTATTAGGATGGAACGCAGGGGCACTCTATCTCTGAGCTATACCCCCAGCCCTATTTTTTAGTCTTTATTTTGAAACAAGGTCTCACTGAGATGGGAAGGGCCTCACTCAATAGCTGAGGCTTTCTGTGAACTACGATCCTCTTGTCTCAGCCTCCAAATTGCTGGGATATAAACATGTGCCACTACGTCTAGCTTTTATTTATTTATTTATATTTTTATATTCTTTTTTGGTGGTACTGGGGTTCCTGGAAACCCTTCTACCTCCGGGCTACACTCCCAGATCTATTTAGTATTTTTATTTGGAAACAGGGTCTCTTAAGCCAGCTAGGCTGGCTTCAAACCTGCGTGATCCTCCTGTCTCTGCCTCCTAATTGCGGGGATTACAAGTGTGCGCCGCCACGCCCAGCCCAGCTTTTATATTTTATTTTGAAACTTGCTGAGGGCCTTTCAAGGCTTCTGAGGCTGGCCGTGAATCTGTGAGTCTCCTGTCTCAGCCTCCTGAGTACTGGGATTACAGGTACATGTCACTGTGTCCGGCTAAACCCTACTGTTCTCTTCAGATAGATCAAGAATGGATCAGTGAATGAAACCTATACTAAGCCATGGACAGTCTGACTTGTTGCTTTCTAGGGCAGTTCTTTTTTTTTTTTTTTAATCAAGTACATGGAGGGATGTAACATGGATGGCATTTTTAGGCTGCTTGTTGCGTAGGATAAACGTGTTCTAATCTACTTTTGGCATTGTTGCAGATCTAAGTTTCCAGACTGCTGCCCGGATCTTGGCTGCTCCTGTGGAGCTAGCTCTAGTGATTATGAAGGATCTTAGTCAGAACTTTCCTACCAAAGCCAGGTAACATATTGTTAGGCTTTGATAAGTTATTTTCCTGAACAGTATACTCGGTTATCTTCACACTTACATCCCAAGTGATGTAATCAAAATACTCAGATACTTAGAAAACACAATCTTTTCCACCCAGTGCTGCTATGAGCGATGCTCCCTTCCTGAACGGAGGGGAGGCCAAGCTCTGTGTGGTCGAAGAGGCAGAGCCAGGCAGTGTACTTAGCACTGCCACTTACCAGCCATGTGACCTTTGTGAAGAAACAGCTTTCCTCAGCACTAGGGTGTGAATGAGGATACCTGTCTTTCAGAATTGGATGAGTCACTGACTACAGCACATCTCAGCCCCTAATTTGGAGCCAGGCATGGACCATAGCTTCGTGAAGAGTTGTGTGTCTGTCATCTCACTGAATCATGATGAAGACACTGAGAATCTGAGAGCCAAGTGACTTGTTTGTAGTAACCAAGGAAGATTGTATTTGGTGGTGCTGGGATCAAACCCAGGGCAGAAGCCTGTAAGCTAAACAGGCACTCTACCACTGAACCACATCTTCAGCCCCCAAATAAGAGTTCCTGACATTATTTCCGATTCCATAATGTTGTTCTACATCTCATAAATGCAAGCAAAGTTGTTTTAAAAGCCAAACTTTTGGAAATCTGCTGACAAAAATGGTTGCCAGCTTTTGTCTTGAGTCTTTGGCAAAATGAAGTATTTTGACTTTTTTTTTTTTTTTTTGGTGGTACTGGGGATGGAACCCTTCTACCTGCGGGCTACACTCACAGGCCTATTTTGTATTTTATTTGGAAATAGGGTCTCTTAAGCCAGAGAGGCTTCAGATCTGCGCAATCCTCCTGTCTCTGCCTCCCAAGTGCGGGGATTACAAGCGTGCACCACCACACCTGCCGTATTTTTTTTGTGTGTGTGTGGGTCTGGGAATGGAACCCAGGGGCATTCGGCCTCCGAGCTACACCCCTTGCCCTATTTTTTATTCTTTATTTTGAAACAGGGTGTTACTGAGTTGCAGAGGGCATTACTAAGTAGCTGAGGATGTCCATGAACCAGGATCCTCCAGTCTCAGCCTCCTGAATGCTGGGATTACAAGCGTGCGCCACCACGCCCGGCATATTTTGACTTTTGATATAGATATTTTGTAACTAAATTTAGTTTTTGCTATGTGATTTATATGACCTAAGAGTTATTAGTCCTACATGCTAACTGGTAGATGACATGGAGGCTTCTACTTCCACCGTAAGTGCTTAAAAAGGATGAGCAAGCTGCTGCCTTAGTATACTTAAATCATCTTTTAGGCTCTGAGCAGTAGAAATCATATGCAAGAATAGGTTCCATATACAGCCAAGAACTTGCTTAAAGTTCTACTGTACTTCCTTTAAAATATTTTGAATATACTATTTTCCCTTGTTCTCTTTTGTAGTAATGAAAAATATACACACCTGATAACAAAAAAATGTTTATCAATTGTAAAGCTTTAAGGTTTTTTATTGTAATTTTTTGTAATTCATCGAATAAGATATTTCACACTTAAAAGTAGAGAAATTGGAGACATCTATGTCAAAGGTTAAACCAAGTACTGATAATAATTTTATTCCTTAGAGCAATAACGAAAACAGCTGTGAATCCAGAACTTAGAACCGAAGTGGAAGAGAATCAAAAGGTATTCACTAATGTAAAATACTGACCTTTCTGTTTTGTATTATGTATATAAAGATGAAGAAATCTGAATTTAATCAGTGACATTTAATGCTTTTCTTTTATCAAAGTTCGTGATGTTTTGTCTGTTTCAATAATACTACATATTTGGTTTTTAATCAAAATTGAATATGAACATAATTAACATTCTCTGCCATATGTCACCCATTGCGTCTCTCTCCCTAGAGGTACCTACTTTCAACTCTTAGCTCATCCTTCTAATCATTTTCTCTAGACTTTTTATATTGGTACTGGTTTTGAACCCAGGGGCATTCTACCTCCAAACTATAACCCCAGCCCTTTTTATTTTTTATTTTGAAACAAAGTCTCACTAAGTTGCAGATGGCCTCACTAAGCAGCTGAGGCTGGCTGTAAACCTGCAATCCTCCTTTTTCAGACTTCAAGTATTGGGGTTACAAGCATGCCTGGTTCTTTCCCCATATTATATGTTGTGATTTTATGGCTCTAATATGGATTGGTTACTCTTTATGTTTAATGTATGCCAGCCATGCTTGGCCATCTTTTAACCTTCTTTCTTGGATTCCATGATTCCTTTGTTTTTGATATGCTCCTATTTTGGTGTAGTACATTGTTCTTTGTGCAGAAATTTGCATGTGAAGTGAATTTGAATGTTTATGACATTAGTTTTCCACGTCTGTTTTTGTTTTTGTTTTTTTGTTTTGGAGGTACTGGGGTTCCTGGAAGCACTTCTACCTCCGGGCTACACTCCCAGACCTATTTTTACATTTTTATTTGGACACAGGGTCTCCCAAGCCAGCAAAGCCAGCATGCGAGGCTGGCTTCGAACCTGCCGATCCTCCTGTCTCTGTCTCTCCCAAGCGTGGGGATTACAAGCGTGTGCCACCACGCCCGGCTCTTCTGTTTTTTTTTTTTTTTTTTTTTTTTTCCGGTCCTGGGATGGAACCCAGGAGCATTCTACCCCCAAACTACATCTCCAGCACGATTTTTTATTCTTTATTTTGAAACAGGGTCTCACTGAGTTGCATTGAGCCTCACTAAAAAGCTGAGGTTATCCATGAACTGCGGTCCTCCTGTCTCAGTCTCCCGAGTGTGTCACCGTGCTGGCCTGGGTACTGGGGTTCCTGGAAGCCCTTCTACCGCCATGCTACACTCCCATACTGATTTTATATTTTTTAATTTGGAAACAGGGTCTCTTAAGCCAGCGTGGCTGGCTCCGAACCTGCGCGATCCTCCTGTCTCTGCCTCCCAAGCATGGGGATTACAAGCGTGCACCACCACGCCCGGCACCACTTCTGTTTTTATTGATCTTTTGGCTGGGTATGAAGTTCTAGATGGAAGTCATTTAGAAATTCATTGGCATTGTTCCTTGGAAGTTTGATTTCCATATGGCTATTGAGATCTACTTTTTTCTTTCAGGAATCACTTAGGGCCTTTTCTTTGACTCTAATAATTTGAAGAAATTGATAGGAAGCCCTAGGTTGAGGCTTTTTGACTATAGGGTGTTCTAATTGAACATTTCCTAAGAAACCCTGGATTCTAGACGGACTAGCCCAGTCAGATTCTTAGCACCACATACTTCAGTATGAACTGTGGATTACCAGACACCCAAGGAGCGCTTCCAACACTAAAGACAAGGGAGTAACACTCCAGAACAGGCAACTTCAGAGGAAGTAAGCTGGTATGGTAGCACGTGCCAGCTACTCGGGAGGCTGAGGCAGGAGAATTCTGTGTTCCTTGGGTTGCTGATTTCCTGAGGTTTTGGTGAGCTCTACAGGGTAACTTGTGTGTTTCCTTACTGACCTTCCCAGCCTGGCCTATCATCCATCTTTCTTGGGATTGCTACAACAGTTACTACTGTTCTTCTCTACTACCCTTCCTTCTGGATTCCCAAATTTTTGGCTCTTCTCTTTCCTTTTTGTTTTTTTCTTTTTTCCTTGTGGATTCATAACTAAAAAAGTCCCTTCCCTGACATTTCAGTAGAGTTTTAGGAGGGGGAAACTGCTTGTGTTCAATTCACTATCTTTTTACTAGATTTCCTTAATATTATATATCAGATAATAATTAAATAGATTTTAGCAATAAATAAACCAAGTATTTCTTAAATATTTACTAAATTGAAAAGAAACCTTACAATAATACATTTTATTTGCTTAATTTTTAATTTCCAGGACAACAATACAAAGTATTATTTTAAGGCTCTCCCCCCACAAGGAATATAGAACATGACATTCTATAGTGGTATTTCCTGGATTCTTAAACTTTTTTTTTTTTTTTTTCAGGTCTGTGGATGAAACTCGGGCATTCGACCTCTAAGCTACACCCCCTGCCCTGTTTTTTATTCTTCATTTTGAAACAGGGTCTCACTAAGTTACATAGAGCCTCAGCTGAGGCTCTCCACAAACCGCAATCCTCCGGTCTCAGCCTCCTGAATGCTGGGATTACAAGCGTGTGCCACCACGCCTGGCTTAAACTTTTTTTTTAGTAAAATATTTTATTAATGTATTAAGTAGTAATGTTTAAAATACATACAATAGTAGCTGGGCATGGTGGCACATGCATGTATTCCCAGTTCTTGGGAGGCTGAGACAGGAGGATTATAAGTTCGAAGCCAAGCCTTAGCTACTTAAAAGGCTTTCAGCAATTCAGTGAGAACCAATCTTAAAAAGAAAAGAACTAAAAACTAAAGAGGACTGGTGTTGTAAAATGTCCCTGTGTTCAGTCCCTAGTACTAAAAACAAAACAAAACAATACATAATTATAAAATATATGTAAAATAAGTACAAATCCTAAATCTTTAGTGCTATGAATTTTCTCAAAGTAAACTCACCTTTGTTACCAGTGTCCAGGTCTGGAGTAGATTTGAGCTGTATTTATCAGTTTATAGAGTCAGTCTTTCTTGGCATTCATGGGTCCAGAAGGAGTGCACTTGTGTTCTTCTCTCTCATGGAAGAAATTCCAGTTCTCAACTGATAAAACTCTTCATTGGCCAGGCGTGGTGGCATACACTTATAATCCCAGTACTTGGGAGGCTGAGACGGGGGAATCATAAGTTCAAAGCCAGCTTCAGCAGTTTAGAGAGGCTCTCAGCAGCTTAGTGAGACCCTGTTTCCAAATAAAATATAAAATAGGTCTGGAGGTATAGCATGGAGGTAGAATGCCCCTGGGTTCCATCCCCAGTACCTCAAAAAAGAAAATCAAAACGCTCTTCATTGGGCCCTAGTCTCCTTTTTTAATGGACATGCAGATTGTGGTACACAGCATAGAATTTTGAGTTAATGCGTATGTGTTTGTATTCTCTTCTGTCTTGCTGCTTAATCCTGACAGCCAGGAAGCACTAGCCAGGGCTTCCTCATTGTTGTGCTCTCTTCCTATACAATAATAGATCTTAAGAGTGTGTTTTTTCTTGGTCTGATGACTCCTGGGGATTGAAGAGTGCTTAGCAGTCCCTTTCGTTCTTCCCTCAGCTGTGGGTCACTAACAGGATTTGGTTCTGTTGCTAATGTCTGGTTAATTTCTTCTATTCTCTGTTGTGTGCCTCAGCTCCTTATGGTACAGAATATACACAACAGTTTCGCTTTCCTTTGAGAGAAAGAGGAACTAAGTTGAAAGGACATTTTTCAACAGAAGCCTCAATGTGAAGCCAACGTCAGTGCCCTTGGCTCAGGCAGGTCCCAGGGCTGTGCAGCCACCGGTATGCAGAGCCGCTACTATCTTGGGGAGCAGCAGGTGCAGGGTGCCACAGAGGCGAGGTCTTGTAGGGCTGGGAGCAGAAGGGATTCGTTCTCAGCACAGTGGCTGGGTTTCTTGGTGTGCTGTAATGTGCATGTTTAAGGAATGTTTGCAGATTGAGACCCTTTTTGGCTCGATTCCTGGGCTTCATCATTGTGTCCAGATGTTATCCACTGCCATCACCACCTTTATTGGCATTACAGATGAGGAAAGAAGCAGAAGGATGAATGGCTAGGGTAGAAGCCTATTGTGAGAAAAGGAAGAGCCTATGTAACTTGACACTTGGATAGAAGGGAGAATCCTGCTATGGATGCTGATTCTCAGAGCTAGCTGACTTCCTTCCGTCTTTGATATTAAGGGGTAAATCAGTTTCTTTGGATATGAAGGCACTTTCTTTTACTTTGATAAAGAACAAATATGTCTATTTCATGGATGTGTGGTTTAAGGGAAAAACAAAGATAATATTTTTCAAATTAGTTATGTTTTACTTATATTTTCTTTTTTGAAAAGTGACCTTCAGGATTTGGCTTATCTTCCCACCCTGAAATTATAGGAAGTATTTGTGTCATCATCAGAATGTGAGAAGAAGGAGAGGAAAGAGAGGTTGTATATCCTATTATAAGCCACTTTTTGGTCCAGTATAGCAAATGCTGAGACTCTTGAAGGAAATCATATCCTAGGCTTAGGATGTCAAGGTTTATGTAAATAAGAAAGCCCCAAAACACAGAATCTTTTGTTAGCATTCTCTCACTACTCTCTAATGATCCTTTTGTTTTTCAGTATTTCAAGGGAACTTTAGGATTACAGCCGGGAGATTCAGCTCTTTTCATCAATGGGCTTCACATTGACTTAGATACACAGGATATATTTAGGTATGGATAATATTTTCTGTTCTTTTTTTAGTAAGTCTTTATGATATTGTATACCTCCTTGTGATGTATTCAGACTGTCTTCCTCTCTTGCACGGCATGAGGCAAAGGCTGCTGGCTCCCCAGGTCCTCAGTGCATGGAGGTGGCCCATTCTGTGCCCAGATTGTGCCTTGTAGCACAAGGAATGTTCCAAGACTCGGTGCTTTTCAATGATGCCCTTTTAGAGCTGTAGTTTTCCTCTTTAACTAGAGAAACATGGAAAGGAGCAAGAATAGTGTGAAGTACATTTATTCCAAGTACTATCTCTGGTGTCTCAGAAGGCATTTTTACTTTCTCTTAAAATGTAGTTCAAACACCAGTGTGGTGGCGCACACTTGTTATCCCAGCATTTGGGAGGCGGAGACCCAAGGATTGAGGTAGCTGATAGCCTCAGCCACTTAGCGAGGCCCTTTGCAACTCAGTGAGACCCTGTTTCAAAATATAAAAAGAATAAGAAATAGGGCAGGGAGTGTAGCTCGCAGGTAGAATGCCCCTGGGTTTCTTCCTCAGTACCTCAAAAAAAAAAAATAAATAAAAAAAAAAAGGTAGTTCAAGACTAAATAGCTCTAAATTGTCTTACTAATTTTGGGGAGAGGGATGGATAGTGAGATAGAATTTAGATTTTATACTTGGAATTAAAATCAATAAGCCAGGTGTGGTGACACACGCTTGTAATCCCAGCATTTGGGAGGCTGAGACAGGAGGATTGCAGTTCGAAGACAGCCTCAGCTGCTACTTAGGCCCTTTGCAACTCAGTGAAACCCTGTTTCAAAATAAAGAAAAAAAAAATGGGGCTGGGGTTGTAGCTTGGAGGTAGAATGGCCCTGGGTTCCATTCCAAGTACCACACACACACACACACACACACACACACACACACCAAAAAAAAAAAAAATACAGTTGATACTATGGCTTCATCATGGCAAAAAGCAATGATTGAGACTCAGGAGAAAGTCTACACAAGCATTTTCACAATAATTATTTTACTTATTTGTTTGTGGTAATGAGGATTGCGCATTCTACCCCACTGTGCTACATTCCCAGTCCTTTTTTATATTTATTTATTTATTCATTCATTCATCCATTCATTCATTTATTTATGAAATAGGGTCTCACTAAGTTACTGCACATTGACTTCAAGCCTACAACCCTCTTGTCTTTGCCTCCCAAGTACTGAGGATTAGAGATGTCAGCCACTATACCTTGCCCCTCATTATTTTATTTTATTTTATTTCCTTATTTTTGCAGTGCTGGGTTTTCTTGTTTTGTTTTGTTTTGTTTTTTTGGTGGTACTAGGGATGGAATCCAGGGACCTTCTACCTCGGGCTGCACTCCCAGACCTATTTTATATTTTATTTGGAAACAAGATAAAATTTTAAGTATGCATCACCATGCCTGGCCAGTATTGGGAATTGAACCCAGGGTATTCTACCTCTGAGCTACACTCCCAGTTCTTTATTTTATTCTTTATTTTGAAGCAGGTCTCATTAAGTTGCAGAAGGCCTCTTTAAGTAGCTGAGGCTGGCCACTAACCTGTGATCCTCCTGTTTTAGCCTCCCAAGTACTGAGATTACAAGCATAATCTCACCCTCACACCCAGCTAATTAATTTTAACGAAGCTATATGCCTACCTGTTGCTCTACAGAGTTAGTGATGAGTTAGTAAAATGAATGTGGATACTTTAAAAGATTTTCCATGTTTTTAGTTAATGCTTTATAAAAAACATAAAGTCTAGTCTAGAGTGGTGGCATACGCTTGTAATCTCAGTATTTGGGAGGCTGAGACAGAAGGATCGCACAGGTTCGAAGCCAGCCTTGGCTACTTAGTGAGGCTCTCAGCAACTTAGTGAGACCCTGTTTCCAAAGAAAATATAAAATAGGTCCCAGAGTATAGCCCGGAGATAGAAAAGCCCTGGGTTTCATTCCCAGTACCACAAACAAAACAAAACATACAGCCTTATCTTTTTCAGTGTATTACAGACCAAGAGCTTGATCATTATAAATTATTTATTACAGAGATAAAGAAAGTAAAAAGTAATGTTTTGTCCCAACTTATTTCATCTCCTCCCCTATCTTTTCTTTTTCCCCAGCAATTCAGCCACACTTTTTTTCTGCATGTGTACACCAGTTTCAATTGATACTGATGCCGAAACACATATTAAGCTGGGCATGGTGGCGCACACTTGTAATTCCAGCATTTGGGAGGCTGAGACAGGAGGATCTCAGGTTCACAGCCAGCCTCAACAATTTGTGAGGCACTCCTCAGCTTAGTCAGACCCTGTTTCAAACTAAAGTATAAAAATTGAGAGTGTGACTCCAAGGCAGAATGTCCCTGGGTTCCATTTCCAGTACCACACAAACAAACAAACAAACAAGCAGAAAAAAACCCATGTTTATTAGACATACAGGTTGTACTGTCTCTTGATTTTTTATAAAACTTTATTTTGTGATAATTATATATTATAATACAGAAATTATATACTGTAAATAATATATTGTATAATATATTGTAAATAATTTATATAGTATTTATATTTATATTTATATAGTATTTATATTTATATAGTATTATATATCGTAAATAATACAGAAAGGCTAACATATTGTTTTAAGAAAATAGCCAGGCCTGGTGGCACATGACTGTAATCCCAGCATTTGGGAGGTGGAGACTGGAGGATAGCAGTTTGCAGACAGCCTCAGCTATTTTGCAAGGCACTTTGCAACTCAGTGAGACCCTGTTTCAAAAATGAAAAGACTGAAAAAGTAGGGCTGGGGGTGTAGCTCGGAGGTACAATGCCCCTGGGCTCCACACCTGGTACTGCAAAAAAAAAAAAAAAAAAAGAAAAAAGAAAAAAATGGTAGTTAGGTGTGGTGGCACATGCTTGTAATCTCAGAATTTAGGAGGCTGAGACAGGAGGATCGCAGTTCATGGGCAGCGTCAGGTACTCCTTAATGAGGCCCTTTATAACTCAGGGAGATCCATTTCAAAATAAAGAATAAAAAATAGGGTTTGGGGTGTAGCTCGGAGGTAGAATCCCCCCTGGGATCCATCCCTAGTACTGAAAAATAAATAAATAAATAAAAAACATATAGTGTGAACTGGGCATGGTAGTGCATGCCTATAATCCCACTATTTGGGAGACTGAGACAGGAGGATTGCAGTTTGTAGACAGCCTCAGCTACTACCTAGTGAGGCCCTTTGCAACTCAGGCCCTGTTTTCAAATAAAAAATAAAAAATAGGGCTGGGGGTGTAGCTCAGAGGTAGAATGCCCCTGGGTTCCATCCCCTACGTTCCATTCTTTTTTTTTTTTTTTCTGCAATAAAAGAAAAAGAAAGAAAAAAGAAAAAAATCAGCCTAGGGGTACAGCGCAAAAGTAGACTGCCTTGGGTTTAATCCCTAGTACCACAAAAAGGAACAAGCAAACAGATACAAACAAAAAACCATGCCGTGTAAAGTGTAGATGTGGGAATATTTCATTCTCAAATTGTATTTATACTTAGAGATAATCTGCATATACACTGAGAAGTATAAATAAATGGAAGCAAGAAGCACATCCTGCCCATCTGTCCTGCATATTTCCACAGGAAGAAACACTTTTTTAGTTCCTCAACTAGCCTGATTTGGCATTAAGTTTGAACTGACAGATTTTCTTCATGGTGAAGGTTTTTTAAAAGGTTATTTTCTCTAAGTACTCATTGTTTCTTTCTCCAGTCTGTTTGATGTATTAAGGAATGAAGCCCGGGTAATGGAGGGTCTGCATAGACTGGGAATTGAAGGTCTCTCTCTGCATAATATTTTGAAGCTGAACATCCAGCCTTCTGAGGCTGACTATGCTGTAGACATCCGGAGTCCTGCTATTTCAGTGAGTATTCTTTTGGGTTGCCAAGGGGCATTCTGGCCAGGCATCCTCATTGTAGCTTTCTAATTTTTTTTTTTTTTATGAGAGACAAGTTATTTCTGCTATCTCTTGGCTGCCTTCAAGGATTTACATCAGATTCTTATATGTAATAAGGTAGGCTTTTAAATGCTTCAAAAATTGACTTATTGTGGCTGCTGGTTGAATGTGCTTTCCCATGGAAATGTACTCCTAGGGGTCGGCTGAGTATCTTCCAGGAGAAAGGGTTTAGTTTGAGTTTTCCCAGTTGTGTACAGGTCTCATGTGATTTTGTGACAACATATATGTGTGATTTAAACTACCAAAAATATGAATGTTTAGTTAATAACCTTTAATAGGACATTAATTATCGGTAGCTAAAAAATTCCTGAGCCTCTAAAAGATAATGTGGTATATAGTGCCAGTGTGGCTAGTCTTGATAAAAAAATTGGAATAGACCTAATGTGGCTAGTTCACCTTAGGCAAGAATTTTATTGAAGCAGAAATAATGTAGAATGATCATTACTTGAGTTCTCATTTGGTGATATATACACTTTTTTTGTGTTTGTGTGTGGTACTGGGGATGGAACCCAGGGACATTCCGCCTTTGAACTATACCTCTAGCCCTAATTTTATTCTTTATTTTGAAATAGGGTCTCACTGAGTTGCAAAGTACCTGAGGCTGTCTGTGAACCACAATCCTCCTGTCTCAGCCTCCCAAATGCTGGGATTACAAGTGTGCACCACCATGCCCAGCTTGATATAACATATATTTTGATGAATACTGTTAATGTCATTTGTTTTTCTGTTAAAAATGTTTTTACTAGCCGGGCGTGGTGGCGCACGCTTTTAATCCCCGCGCTTGGGAGGCAGAGACAGGAGGATCGCACAGGTTCGAAGCCAGCCGTGCACGCTGGCTTAGGAGACCCTGTTTCCAAATAAAAAATGTAAAAATAAGTCTGGGAGTGTAGCCCGGAGGTAGAAGGGCTTCCAGGAACCCCAGTACCACCACCAAAAAAAAAAAATAGGTCTGGGAGCCAGGTGTGGTGGTGCACCCTTGTAATCCCAGCATTTGCGAGGCCAAAACAGGAGGATCACAGTTTGTAGATAGCCTCAGGTACTTAGTGAGGCCCTTTGCAACTCAGGAAGACCCTGTTTCAAAATAAAGAATAAAAAATAGGGCTGGGGGTGTAGCTTGGAGGTAGAATGATCCTGGATTCCATCCCTAGTACCAGGAAAAAAAAAAAAAAAGAGGGGTAGGGATATAACTACGAGGTAGAATGCCCCTTAGTTTAGTTCTCAGTGAGAGAGGAAGAGAGGGAGAGACAGACAGACAGACAGACAGACACACATGCATGCATGCATGCACACACAATAAGAAAAAGGGAATTATACTTTTATAGCTTACAGATACACAGGATACATAGTGAAAAGTCTCGTTTCTTCCCCAGAGGCTGCATTTAGCAGTTGCTTTTGTATCCTTTCATAACAGCACTATGCATCTATGAGCAAGAAATCATACCCTCAGTTCCCTAGTTCCTGCCCTTTAAAAAAAAGAAAAATGATGAGAGCTGGATGTGGTAGTGCACGCTTGTAATCTCAGTATTTGGGAGGCTGAGACAGGAGGATCGCGGTTCGCGGACAGCCTCAGCTACTTAGTGAGGCCTTCTGCAACTCAGTGAGAGCCTGTTTCAAAATAAAGAATAAAAAAATAGGGCAGAGGGTGTAACTTGGAGGTCGAATACCCCTGGGTTCCATCCCCAGACCCGCAAAATAAAAAGGATGAGTACCTACTGTTTGTTGATCTGTTGCTCTCTATGGGCATTAAGTTGCTTCTTGTTGTTTACTCTTGTGTACCTTGCCTGGCACACAGTGAGGATTTATTTGGGATATATCCTTGGATCTGGGGGTGCATACGAGTGGGATGCATGGGTTAGGGTACAAATCAAGTCTTCTTTAGTAGTCTTGTTTCTCTAAAGTGAATATCCAGACACGTGCATTGGGTTAGAGTTCCTGTTTCTGTATGTTTTTGCCTATTCTTGGATACTGATAAACTCTCACATTTTTTTTTTGTTGTATTTAATTTAGTGAAATTTCATTGTGGTCTTGGTTTACATTTCTCAGATTACAACTGCAGCCATATACTTTCTCTGAACCGCTAGTCTTTTCTTTCTGCTGATTTTGACAATTGTCCTTTATTGGTTTTGTTGGTTGAAATACTTGTGGCTTATCTCTTTGTCACTCGTTTCTCTTCTCCATCCCATATCTTTGAAAATGGTCTTGTCTCATGTGATTATTCTTAAAATAAGTTGAAGTCTCAGTGTTATCACTACAGTTTTTAGTAACTAGTGACTGATGTGTGTACCGTCTTGTGTTACTTTTTTAGTGGGTCAACAACCTGGAGACTGACAGCAGATACAATTCGTGGCCTTCTAGTCTACAGGAGTTGCTTCGTCCCACCTTTCCTGGTGTTATCCGACAGATCAGGAGAAACTTGCATAATATGGTAAATAAAACTTCTCCTTATTGTCTGACCATGAACTGTCTTTCCGTTCCCCTTCCTTTTGGGACATACGTAAAGTGCTCTTTTTCTCCTTTACTAGATGCTTCTCCCTGGCCCCTGCCATCACCTGATGTGTTCCCTTGTGTAGACAGGAAGACTTTTGGAGGGTCTTGATGTTTTTTAGGGCTGTGAGCGGTTACAGCAGCACCTCAGCTGCCTTAGTGTATGAGGAAATGCTCCTTTCTCCAACACAAAGGTTACATTTTGTCATGCTAGGTTTTTTTGTTAGTTTGTTTGGCTTTGCAGTGCTGGGGATTGAACCTGTAGCCTCTCTCCCAGTCTCTTTTTGGTTTGTTAAATCTGTTTTTAGAGTAGTTTTAAGATAATTTTTCATTTTACCTAGGTTCATATTGCTACTGTTTTTCTCAAGTGTGTGTGTGTGTGTGTGTGTGTGTGTGTGTGTGTGTGTGTGTGTCTTGGGATGCTACCTGGGGCCTTCTGTATGTTGGAAGTGCTCTGCTACTTGCTACCTCTCCAGCCCTCTTATGTGTTTTATTTTATTTATTTTGCTGTACTAAGGATTGAACCCAGAGGCATTCTACCTTTAGGCTATACCCTTGGCACTTTTTATTTTTTGTTTTGAAACAGAGCCTGCTAGGTTGCTGAGAATCTTGCTTTCTTTTTGAGGCTGGACTTGAACCTGTGATCCTCCTGTTTCAGTCTCTCAAGAACTAGGATTACAGGTGTGTTCCACCACATCTGACTCATTTTGAGACAGTCTCACTAACCTACGGAGGCTGGCCTCACACTAGGGATCCCCCTGCTTTAGTCTCCCAAGTAGCCAGGATTACAGGTGTGTACTGCCATGCCTGACTGTTTTTCTTTAGTTTTAATCTTTGAAATGTAGCAGTTCAATTTAATCCTTTAAATAGGTCCATTTGACTGCTTTGGGGAGTTTGAGAGAGAGGGTTCTAGGCTAGGCCTTGTTTTCCCTCTCATTTCTTTCTCTTCCCTCACATGCTCACAGAACAGATAGGGCAGGTTAGCGTCACTTTTGGCATGCAGGAGAAACTGCCCACTGTACTTTTCAAATTACCTTCTTCCTTCCAGAGGTTCAGTCTTTCTTACTGGAGAACTTTATTAAATGAGAGAATAATTGCTAGGCATGGTGGCACATGCCTATGGATTGCAGGTTCAGTGCCAGCCTCAGTAACTTAGTGAGACCCTTTTTCAATATAGAAAGTAATATAGGTCTGGTGATGTAGCTCAGAGGTAGAATGCCCCTGGGTTCAATCCCTGGTACCCCTCCCCCCAACACACATATACACAAAGAGAAACAATATATCTCTTAGCTGATAATATGTGCTTAATATGTAAAAACTACTATTGTGTTCTAAGGCTTAATTTCTTTTTTTTTTTCTTATTGTATTGAGGATTGAGCCCAGATGCATTCTACCTCTGAGCAACACCCCCCAGCCCTACTTTATATTTGTTTTTGAAACAGAGTCTCACTTGATTGATGAAATTCTTACTACTTGCTGAGGCTGTCCTTGAACCTGCAATTCTACTGTCTCAGCCTCCCAAGTACTGGGATTACAAGTGTGCGTCATCATGCCCGGCTTTAAGACTTGGCTTCTGATCAAATTCTTAATTCATAGATCCTAAGCTGGGTATGGTAGTACGTGCCTGTAGTCCTGGCTATTCAAGAGGATTGGGCAGGAAGATCGCTTGAGAACAGTCTGGGCAATATGACGAGACTCCCATCTCAGAAAAGAAAAAAGTAAAAAAGAGATCATTAGAAATAAACATACAAAAAGCAGTGTCCATTTTCTAAGAGGAGAGTTTTTATGTGGTATGGTAAAAGGGTAGGTATCGGTCATCTGGAGAACTGCTCCCATGTTGGCAGTGGAAGTCCCTGAGAAAAATCACCTTGTACTCTATCCCTATAGTCTTTGAACAGAAATGGAGACAACTCTTTTACGTGGCTCAAGCTTTCATGTAAGTCGATGGATGGCATTTCTCTTTGCCCACGGATGTTTGAATAACTGTCATTTCGTGGGTTCTTCCCCTCTGCCCCACAGGTTTTCATAGTTGATCCTGCACATGAAGCCACAGCAGAGTTGATTAACACAGCTGAAATGTTCCTCAGTAATCATATACCACTAAGGTAACATGGTATTGATTTGATGATATATCTAAGTTAGCTGAGGTTTTGTTCATCATTGTGATATGCAAGTGTGGTGCCACTGAATTTATAGAATAATTAATAGTGGGATTGTTAATGGCAGTTTTATCTTCTGCTTGGTATGAAGCTAGTGACTTTTGGGACTGAGGATTTGATTGTGGGTGGCTAGAAGCTCACCACCATTGAATCATGAATAGACAGCCTGTGTAGATCATTGGTGGTCTCGGCTTGCTCCACCTGTGGGAGGAGTTCAGGTGAGTGCCTGTAGCATCAAGGTGGCTCCACTTTTGCCAAGATGTAAGACAGACAACGTTTGTTTCAGTTGTGTTGCCGAACTTACCAATAAGACACTTAAGTGGCCAGGTTTCTACTGTTCCTTTTAAGAACAGTGTTTAAAGACTTAACATAGAAATGTTAAAATATAGCTGGGTGTGGTGGCACAGCCTCAGACACTTAGTGAGGCCCTTTGCAACTTAATGAGATCCTATTTAAAAATAAAGAATAAAAAAATCATGCGTGCGTGTGGGGGGGGGGGTTGTAGCTTGGATGTAGAATGCCCCTGGGTTCTATCCGCAGAACCATAAAAAAAGAAAAGAAATGTTAAAATATAAGCCAGGCGTGGTGACACACGCTTGTAATCCCAGTACTTGGGAGGCTGAGACAGGAGGATCACGGGTTTGCAGCCGGCCTCAGCTACTTAGTGATGCCCTCTGCAAGCTAGTGAAACCCTGTTACAAAATGAAGAATAAAAAAAAATAGGGCTGGGGATTGTAGCTTGGACATAGAATACCCCTGAGTTCCATCCCCAGTACAACAACAACAACAACAACAGAAATGTTAACATATTTTTCACTTACATTCTGGAATGATTCTGGTCATTTTATATGTTGGTGAAATTTGTATCCATAGGATCCAAGAAATTAAGGAAATGATCTTTAGGCAACTAATACTACTGCATGTTCCATGCCCAGCACAGAGCTGAATGCTGTGAACCTTTTCTACTTTCATAGAGGGAATCTTCTGCATACTTTCAAACACTTTAAGAAGATAGTTGATCAAATGCTAGTTATGTCCTACCTGCTATCTGTGCTTTAGAATTCAGGGAAACAAAAAACACAGTCTGAGATATTTGGGAAGCATAGAGCTTTCATGGAGAAGTTGAGTTTCTGAGAAGTTTTGAAGAAAAGAGAGGATTTTGATTGCTAGATAAACAGATTTTCAGTTAATGAAATTTTTCTTATAAACCATGATTACTTCCTTTTGAGATGGAGAAATAAATTACCGGATTACACCAGAGCTATATTTTGATTAAAAGAGTAATCTAAGAATATAAAAGTGAGCCTGGCCGGGCGTGGTGTCGCACGCTTGTAATCCCTGCGCTTGGGAGGCGGGGACAGGAGGATTGTGCAGGTTCGAAGCCAGCCTTGCTGGCTTAAGAGACCCCATTTCCAAATATCAAAAAGTATAAAATAGGTCTGGGAGTTTAGCCCGGAGGTAGAAGGGCTTCCAGGAATCCCAGTACCACCAAAAAAAACCAAACAAAACAAACAAAAAAAACCAAACAAACAAAAATGTGAGCCTGGCATGGTGATGCCTGCTTGTGATCTCAGTATTTGAGAGGCTGAGACAGGACTATTGCAGGTTCAAAGAGAGCCTCAGCAACATATCGAGGCTCTCAGCGACTTAGTTGAGACTGTTTCAAAATTTAAAATATAGGACCCAGGCTAGGGATGTGGTTTGGAAGTAGAATTCCCCTGGTTTCCATCACTAGTACCAAAATAAAGTAAAATAAGTCTGTGCATGTGTGTGTGTGCGTTGGGGTGGGGAGTAGTTCAGAGATAGAATGCTCCTGGTTTCAATCCCCAGTACCACAAAAATAAAGAATACAGAAGTGAGCTCATGGTAGACAGTGGACACTAATATTTATTAAATTGTACGGAGGTACAGGAAGAGTGAAGTCTTCAGATCACAAAAGTAGGTTAGAAGAAGCCCTCTCAACTCCAGAGCAACAGAGAAGGTATGTTGTGAACAGTCAGTGGGGAGACTGGGTACATGGGCCTTGCTTTTGCTCTTAGTGTGGGTGAATGTGGTCCTGCACCAAGGTTTTGGCAGGGGACATGAAAAGGAGGCTCCAGTCTAAGGGACTCTCTGCTTCTTCCTGGAGAGGAGGTCCAGGAGACATAGAAGCTTGAAGTTTCTGGCCAAGCTAACAGAAAAACATGCTCTTACTAGAAGAAATTGCTGTGTAAGAAGATAATAATGATCTATTTAGGTATGAGCACATGTGTGATTATATAACAATAGTTAGGCTGTTTTTCTTTTTCTTTTTGTGATACTGGGTGTTCTACCTCCAAGTTCCACCCCAGCTTCCCCCTGCTTCCTTTTGAAACAGGGTCTCGCTGTGTTGCTGAGCTACAGGCGTTTGCTACCACGCCTGGCTAGGCTGTGTTTCTATTCATGATTTCTGTCAGAGTAGGATTTTAAAAAGCAAAGATAGCTGGGCGTGGTGGCACTCTTGTAATCCCCTTGCTTGGGAGGCGGAGACATGAGGATCCTGCAGGTTTGAAACCAGCCGCGCTGGCTTAGGAGACCCTGTTTCCAAAAATAAAAAAAGTATAAAATAGGTCTGGGAGTGTAGCCTGGAGGTAGAAGGGCTTCCAGTAACCCCAGTACCACCAAAAAAAAAAAAAAAAAAAAAAAAAAAGCGAAGATAATTTTTACCAAAAAACAAATCTTTTTACTTTCACCTACGTGTGTGTGTGTATACACATATATAAAATCTCACCAGAGCTAACCAGTAGTAACAGTTTGAGGCTGGGTGTGGTAGCACATGCTTGTAATTCTAGTACTAGGGAGGCTGAGACAGGAGGATTGCAGGTGTGAAGCCACCCTCAGCAATTTAGACTGTCAGCAACTTAGCAAGACCCTTTTTACAAATAAGAAAAAATAAAGAATATGGGGTGGGGGGGTAGCTCGGAGGTAGAAGGGTGCTTGGGTTCTATCTTCAGTACCACATCCCTCCCAAAAAAATAAAAGTTTGATGTTTGACGTATATGTGTAGGTTTTCTTCTACTTTTAAGCTATTACCCCACATTCTCAAATCAATAGACTACTTTTTAGAGTTATATTGATTAACTACCTAATATTAATTAATATACTTATTTATTTATTTATTTATTTATTTATTTATTTATTTATTTACTTTTGGTCTTAACTGGGGTTCCTGGAAACCCTTCTACCTCTGGCCTACACTCCCAGACCTATATTTTATGTTTTTTTTTTTTTTTTTTTTTTTTTTTTTTTTAGTGGTACTGGGGTTCCTGGAAGCCCTTCTACCTCTGGGTTACACTCCCAGACCTATTTTTACATTTTTATTTGGAAACAGGGTCTCCTAAGCCAGCACGCAAGGCTGGCTTCGAACTTGTATGATCCTCCTGTCTCTGCCTCCCAAGCGCTGGGATTACAAGTGTGCGCCACCACGCCCGGCTTATTTTTTATATTTTTATTTGGAAACAGGGTCTCTTAAGCCAGCGCACTGGCTTCGAACCTGCGCTATCCTCCTGTCTCCACCTCCCTAGTGTGGGGATTACAAGCGTGCGCCACCACGCCTGGCGCTAATTAAACTACATGATTTACATTAGGATTCATTGTGTTGCACATTATGTTGGTTTTGCCAGATGACAGATCTATAATGTCAGGTATTCCACAGTGCAAAATCATATAGATTCACTGCCCTAAAAAACCTGTGCTTCACCTTTTTATCCTCCCTCCATTACCCTCTGACCCTTGACAACTACTGATCCTCTTACTAGTTCACAATTTTGCCTTTTCCTTGTAATTATAGAGTTATGTGGGCTTTTCAGTTGTGCTTCTTTCTCTTAGCAATGTGCATTTAAAGTTCTTATGATACCTAATTTCTTTTTTTCGTTTTCTTTTTATAGTACTGGAGATTGAATCCAGGGGCATTCTATACATCTTAATTACACTGCCAATCTTGTTTTATGTTTTTATTTTGAAACATGGTCTCAGTAAATTGCCGAGGCTGACCTGCGATCCTCCTGTCTAAGCTTCCCAAGTGGGATTATAGGCTTGTGCCATCATGCCTGTCTGATACCTCATTTCTTTTAGTCATTGAATAATATTCTAGTATGGCTATACCAGTTTATCCTTTCATCTGTTTAAGGACATGATTGCTTCCAAATTTGGGCGGTTTTATTTATTTATTTATTTTTATTATGTGGGTTGAATCTAGGAGCATCTTATCTCTGAGCTACACTTCAGCCCCATATTATTTTTTTTATTTTTATTTTTTGGTGGTCCTGGGAGTGGAACCCAGAGGCTTTCCACCTCTGGGATATACTCCCAGACCTATTTTATATTTTATTTGGAAACAGGGTCTCACTAAGTTGCTGAGAGCCTCACTAAGTAGCTGAGGCTGGCTTTGAACCTGTGCGATCCTCCTGTCTCAGCCTCCCAAGCGCGGGGATTACAAGCGTGCGCCACCACGCCCAGCCCGCCCCATATTATTTTTTTAAATAATTCTCCTGTGTCAGCCTCTCAAATCCTGGGATTACAGGTGTTTCTTACCACACTTGGCTAATTTTGGGCAATTATGAATAAAGCTTCTATAAGTATTTTTTGTGCTAGTTTTTGTGTGCAGATAGTTTCCAACAATGTTGGATAAGTACCAAGTAGCAAGATAGCTAGATTTTTTGATAAGCGTATGCTGAGTTTTGTAATAAACCGTTTAGCTATCTTGGAAAGTGGCTACACTTCCACATTTCCACTAGCAAGAATGAATGTACCTGTTCCATGTCATCACCAGCATTTGGTGTTGCTGGTGTTTTGGTGTGTGGTTATTTTAATAGAGATGACATTGGTCTAATTTGTTTTTCTATAACGAACAGAGGATGTTCAATTTCTTCTCATGCTTTTTTTAAACACCGGTATGTCTTATTTGATGCAGTATGTGGTTAGGTCTTTTGCCCATTTATTTTAACATTGGTTTGTTTTCTATATGCTGTTTTAAGAATTGTGTTTATATTTTGAATACCAGTCCTTTATCAGATGGGCATGTTGCAAAGATTTTTTTGACAGTCTGCAGCTTTTCCTTTGCTTCTTTTAACAGTGCATTTTGCAGAGAAATTTTCAAGAAGTCTAATTTAGGCATTATCTTTCATGTTTTTGCCCAACTTAAGTTCACCAAAATGTTCTAGGTGTTCTTTAGTTTTGTATTTTGTATTTAGATCTTTTAATTTTTGTGGACAGTGTAAGGATTGATTCATTCTTTTACATGAGGATATCAGTTGTACCACTGTTTGTTGAAAAGATTCCTTCCTCCATCAAATTGTTTTTGCTTTAATATGGAAGCTGGGGCTGGGGGCTCCATGCTGTTCACAGTTTTTTTTTTTTTTTTTTTTTTTTTTTGCCAACCCATCCACAGATGTGTGATGGCAGCTCTCTGTGTTTTAACCCTTTACTTTATTATTTATCTATTTATTTTTACTGGGATTGAACCCAAGGGCATTCTACTTCTAAGCTAAATCCCTGGCCTTTTCCATTTTTACTTTTGAAACAGGGTTTGTATGTTGCTGAGACTGGGCTCAAACTTACTATCCTCCTGTCTCAGCTTCCCAAGAAGTAGGATTATAGGTGTGGGCCACTGTGCCCAATTATCCTTTTATTTTAAACTTTAATGTTCGATTGACTTTAGCTTTGGTTGTAGCTTTTTGCTATAGAGCAATTATAAGTGTTATTTATTCAGCTTTCTGTTTACTTATAACTTTCATTGTTTGTGTTAAATCTCAAGATTCCCTCCTTTTCTATTGAGTTTTAATCACAAAATCCCCCCTTTCCTGTTTTTTTTTTTTTTTTTTTTGGTTCTTTGGTTTTTTTTGGTGGTACTGGGGGTGGAACCCAGGGGCTTTTTACCTCTGGGCTATACTCCCAGACCTATTTTATACTTTATTTAGAAACAGGGTCTCACTAAGTTGCTGAGAGCCTCACTAAGTCGGTGAGGCTGGCTTTGAACCTGTGTGATCCTCCTGTCTCAGCCTCCCAAGCGCTGGCATTATAAGCGTGCGCCACCACACTGACTTCCTGTTCATTTTTACAATATGAGCCCCCCCCCCCAACACACACACATTTTTAGTACAGGGATTGAACGCAGGGACCTTTTACCTTCTAAGTTATATTTACAGTCATTTTTTATTTTTTGTTTTTGAAACAGGGTCTTGCTAGGTTTCTGAGGCTGTAATTGAACCTGCATTCCTCCTGTCTCTGCCTGCCACGAATTGAGATTATAGGCATGTACCACCCCTGGCTTCCCTCAATTTTTGTTTAAAAGTACAACAATGCTTCCATCTAAAACTATGGTAAGACTCTTCGTGTCAGTAAAGGAGAGCTTTTATGACATGGAAGTAGGTTGCTCTAAGCCATCTTGAGAGCCCACTCTGGCCCTGTGTGAGTAATGTGTATTTATATCTGCCTGGAAAGTTACAGGGGCAGGAAGGTGCTGTGCACTTAGGTGTTGTGTTCCTCTGTCAGTTGTGTCTGAGGGGAGCACAGGTGCCATTCCCTTCAAGGTGCTGCCTTCTTTGAGATGTTTCTTTTTCTCCCTTCTCCCCCTCCAGAATTGGCTTTATCTTTGTGGTTAATGACTCTGAAGATGTTGATGGGTTGCAAGATGCCGGAGTAGCTGTTCTTAGAGCATACAATTATGTTGCCCATGAAGTGGATGATTATCATGCCTTTCAGACTCTGACAATGGTAAGTTTTTGTTCAAAGTAGCAAATTTTAATTTATCATGCTCTAAGACACACTATGTGGTAAGAGGATTTTGTATTTCTGTAAAAAGAAAATTATTTACATATGCTCGTATGTGCTTTATAATTTAGGAGTCACCTTTAGTTTATTGATTTGCTAATGTTAAAAATAGATGGCTGAAATTTCAGCTAAGATTCCTTTTTTTGTGTGTGTGTGTGGTACTGAGGATGGAACCCAGGGGCATTCTACCACCGAACTACACCCCCAGCTCTATTTTTTATTCTTTATTTTGAAATAGGGTCCCACTGAGTTGCAGCCTCACTAAGTAGCTGAGGCTGTCCTTGAACCACAGTCCTCCTGTCTCAGCCTCCCAAATGCTGGGATTACAAGTGTCCGATGATTATCAGCTAAGATTCTTAGGATCTCTACCAGTGCATTTTAGTCTTACGTTCTTTGGTGATTTGTTAAAATAATTTTATACCTTTTGTCAAATATGATAATCTCTAATTATTTTAAAAAATGTGTGCCCTCCTGTCCTCATAAAACTATGTGAGCTGGGAATGTGGCTTGACAAGCATTGCAAGGCCCTGGCTTTGATTCCTATTTCTGAAAAGAAAACAAAAACAACAAAAATAACAAAGAACAAAACTATCTATGTTTTTTATTACAATTTGCTTTCCTATTCAAGTCATAGAACTCTCACTGAGTAAAAATCTTGACTTCTCCATTTTTACTAAAAAATCTGAGGTACCCTGATTTGTGCATATACTTATGGCATTTACTTGTTTAAGTTCAAACAGAATTATCCTTGTTTTTTTCTGTGTGTGTGTGTGTGTGTGTGTGTGTATGTGTACGTGTATGTGTTATGTGGTACTTGGGATTGAACCTAGGGATATTCTACCTCCAAGCTACACCCCCAGCCCAATTTTATTCTTTTATTTTGGAACAGGGTCTCACTAAGTTGCTAAGGCTGGCTTGGAACCTGTGACCTTCCTATCTCAGTCTCCCAAGTACTGGAATTATAAGCATGCACCACCATGTCTGGCTTTTCTTTTTTTTCTTTTTTTGCATAGTAATGGGGGTAGAATCCAGGGGCATTGTACCTCTGAGCTACACCCCCAGCCCTATTTTTTATTATTTTTTGAAACAGGGCCTCACTGAGTTGCGAAGGGCTTTGTTTAGTAGCTGAGGCTGTCCGTGAACTGAGATCCTCTGGTTTACACCTCCTGAATGCTGGGATTACAAGCACTTGCCACCACACCCGGCTTCTTTGTATTTTTATTTTTATTTTTTTATTTTTATTTTTATTTTTTAGTGGTACTGGGGATGGAACCCGTCTACCTCCAGGCTACACTCCCAGACCTAACTTTTTTTTATTTTTGCAGGTCTAGAGATGGAACCCAGGGGCATTCGACCTCTGAGCTATACCCCCTGCCCTGTTTTTTATTCTTTATTTTGTAACCGGGTCTCACTGAGTTGCAGAGGGCCTCACTAAGTAGCTGAGGCTGTCCACAAACCATGATCCTCCAGTCTCAGCCTCCCGAATGCTGTGATTACAAGCATGCACCACCCCGCCTGGCAGGAAACAGTCTCTTAAGCCAGCGAGGCTGACTTCGAACCTGCGCGATCCTCCTGCCTTCGCCTCCCAAGTGTGGGGATTACAAGTGTGCGCCACCATGCCCGGTCTTCTTTGTGTTTTTAAACATAAGCAACTTTGTAAGTATTAGTTCTTTTTTACATGAATCTGTTTTCAGATTCATGGTAGCTTTATTTGATTTTTATTTTTTGCGGTACTGAGGATGGAACCCAGGAACATTCTACCTCCAAGATACACCCCATCCTGATTTTTTATTCTTTATTTTGAAACAGGCTCTCACTGAGTTGCAAAGGGCTTCACTAAGTAGTAGCTGAAGCTGGCCACAAACCACAATCCTCCCGTCTCAGCCTTCCAAATACTGGGATTACAAGTGTGTGCCACCATGCCTCGTTTCATGGTAGCTGTAAAAAATATGTTTAAAGCATTTGATTCCAACACTTTTGCCTATAAACACAATATTAATGTGAAGTTTACTATTTTTATTTATTGCTTAGAGACTCATTTGGGGCATTTTTGTTGTTAGAAAGTTGACTTTGTTTGCTTTTCTCTCTCTTTTTTTTGTAGTATACATGTGTGTATACTGGGGATTGAACCCAGGAGTTTGCTACCACTGAGCTACATCCCATCCCCTTTTATATTTTATTTTGAGACAGGGTTTTGCTAAGCTGCCCATTTTGGTCTCTAACTTGTGATCCTCATGTCTTAGCCTCATGAGTAGCTGGAATTACAGGTATACACCCCCGCCTCCCTGCCTCAAGCAGAATGTTCAATTATTTATTTGGTAGTTGTTTATTGGAGGCTGCTGTATACCAGGTGTGATACTAGCCATGGGGAGTGCAGAGAATAATTAGACCTCACCCTCGGCCTCCAAGCCCATTAGCCTCAGAGGGGACAGGTCCAATTAGATGATGTCACACAATGGGCCTTCCCATTTGGGGGCATTTTTGTGGAGTGAGAAGTTGTTTCTGCTGAGTTTCAAGGAAAAGGGGATGTCATTTTAACAGACTGCAAATCAGACAAGGCAATTGCCTTGGGTGTTAGTGTGTTGCCAACAAGTGCTTGTGAGAGCTAAGGCAGCTGTGGTGTATATCATTCTGCATGTGGAGATGGATCTGACAATGGGTAGAGGGAATGCCTGGGTTACCACTGATGAGCTATTGCTGTGATCTCTATGAGGAACGATGGGGAAGTAGTTAGCAATAGGGGTAAGGAGAATAAAGTAGAAAAAGAGCCCAGTCAGAATAGGTCTTCTTCTTACAGTTTTTTTCTATCGTATATTTATAGAATATAAATATTCTATCATATATTTATTTTTATCATACAAATACATATTTTTCATATGTATATTTCTTATATACATATGAAGGAAAGTATAATATAAATCTCACTTATTTAATTTTTGTTGCAAAATTAATACATGTGCATTCTAAAAAATTCAAATAATAGTTACTGGTTTAAAATTTCTGTCTTACCCATCTCCCTTCCCTGATACTCCTTACAGGTGGGCATCATAAAGGGCCACATTACTTACATCTACCATCTACATGTTGAAGTGTACACTTATGCAATTTTGTTATTTGTTGTTCATCTGGTTTTTAGAAACAGTGATTTTATTTATTTATTTATTTTTGATATTGAGGATTGATCCCAGAGGCATTCTGCTTCCAAGCTACATCCTTACTCCTATTATTTATTATTTATTATTATTTTTATTTATTTATATTTTTGTGGGTCTGGGGATAGAACCCAGAGGCATTTGACCTCCGAGCTACACCCTCTGCCCAATTTTTTATTCTTTATTTTTGAAACAGGGTCTCACTGAGT
Source organism: Muscardinus avellanarius (assembly GCF_963383645.1). Taxonomy (NCBI): domain Eukaryota; kingdom Metazoa; phylum Chordata; class Mammalia; order Rodentia; family Gliridae; genus Muscardinus; species Muscardinus avellanarius. The sequence goes on along the minus strand of NC_137787.1, from coordinate 110,729,408 downwards.
TGTGAAGGGCCTCACTAAGTAGCTGAGGCTGTGCATGAACCGCGATCCTCAGATCTTAGCCTCCCAAATGCTGGGATTACAAGCGTGCGCCACCATGCCCGTCTCTATTTTTTATTTTGAAACAGGGCCTCACTAAGTTGCGGAGGTCCTCACTAAGTAGCTGAAGCTAGCTTCAACCAGCAGTCGTCCTGTCTTAGCCTCCTAGGACCTGGGATTGTTTACCGGATAAAACAGTGATTTTACTATATATCATTTCGAGCTTTTTTCAAAACCCTAAACATCATGGATATGTACTTATTCAGTGATTATTTATAAATATTCAGGTTTTTTTTTTTTTTTTTTTTTGGTGGTACTGGGGTTCCTGGAAGCCCTTCTACCTCCGGGCTACACTCCCACGGGCTACACTCCCAGACCTATTTTTTAACTTTATGTGGAAACAGGGTCTCTTAAGCCAGCGAGGCTGGCTCCGAACCAGCACGATCCTCCTGTCTCAGCCTCCCAAGTGCAGGGATTACAAGCGTGTGCCACCACGCACGGCTATATTCAGGTTTTTATTAAAGATTTTTTTTGTATTTGGAACAATGTGATTATGAACTGATGGGGTCATTTTAATTTGGGGGGCACCTTAAGAATGTCTGATTTCTAACTTAAGATAATTTTTAGTTTGTGTCTTGTACTGAGGATTGAACCCAGGGGCATTTTACTTCTGATCTACACCCCCAGCTCTATTTTATTTTTTATTGTTTCTTTATTTTTGTGTTATTGGGAATTGAACTCAGGGGCATTCTACCTCTGAGCTACATCCCCAGTCCTATTTTTCATTCTTTATTTTCAAACAGGGTCTTGCTAAGTTGCTGAGGCTGGCCATGAACCTGTGATCCTCCTTTCTCAGCCTTCCAAGTACTGGGATTACAAGTGTGTACCACCACACCCGGCCTAAGAAAGTATCTTAATGATGTATTTGGGAAAGGGAAAATTACTAATATATTCCATCTCACCTTTTAAAAAGAAGTCATTTTTCCACATATGGGAAATCTTTCATAATGAACATTTTGAAATTGGATTTAAAAGCATAATTGGTTATTTTTTTTTTTTTTTTTTTTAAGATCTACAACAAAGTGAGATCTGGAGAAAAAGTGCTGGTTGAACATGTGGTCAGTGTCCTGCAGAAGAAGTATCCTTATGTAGAAGTGAATAGCATTTTGGGGATCGATTCTGCTTATGATCAGAATAGAAAGGTAAGAAGTTCTTTATTATTCTTTATTTGGTGCTAGAGATTGAACCCTGGGACATTCTCCATCTTAGCTACACCCCTTCTTATTTTTTTATTTTAAAAAGAAGTCTTGTTGATTGCTGAGGACCTTATTAAATCAAACCCCTGATCCTCCTGTCTCAGCCTCCGAAGTTCTGGGATTACAGGCTTGTGCCACTACACTCAGTTGTCATTCCTCATTTGACTGCAATAGTGTACTGTCTGAAAGTACAGGGGTGTTAATAGTGAGTGGTAAAGTGTTCAGTATTGAACATTTTAAAATTCATAGACTGTTTTTGTTCAAGCTGGGGACTTGCTAGTTGCCCAAACTGGCCTACACTGCTGATTATCCTGCCTCAGCCTGCTCAGTATTTGGGATTCCAAGGCACTGCCAACTTGCCTTTCTGGCATTTAAAATTTATAAACCAGATCACCATTTAGTGTTAGAAAGTGGTTTATATTTCATATTTCAGTTTTATTTTTAACTTGGCTTTTGTTGTTATTCTGATACTGAGGGTTGAATCCAGTGGCATTCTACTTCTGAGCTACACCCACAGCCTTTTTATTCTTTTTTTTTTTTTTTTCTATTGTGGTACTGGGGGTGGAACCTAGGGGCTTTCTACTTCCGGGCTATACCCTCAGTCCTACTTTATAATTTATTTGGAAACAGGGTCTCAGAGAGTTACTGAGAGCCTCACTAAGTATCTGAGGCTGGTTTTGAACCTATGCAATCCTCCTGTCTCAGCCTCCCAAGCACTGGGATTACAAGTGTGTGCCACCACGCCTGGCTGTCAGCCTTTTCATTTTTATTTATTTATTTTGGTACTGGAGGTTGAAGTGAGAGTCATTTTACCTATGAGCTACACCCCCATCCCTATTTTTCATTCTTTATTTTGAAACAGGTTCTCAGTAAATTTCGAAAAGCCCCACTACATAGCTGAGGCTGGCCACGAACCTGCAATCCTCCTGTCTCAGCCTCCCCCAGCCCTATTTTAATTTTAATTTTAATTTTTGAAATGGGGTCTTGCTAAATTGCTGATGGACATTACTAAGTTGCTGAGGCTGTCCTCGAGCCTGTTTTCCTCCTATCTTAGCCTCTGAAGTACTGGGGTATTGGGATTATAGACATATGCCATAAGCCTGCTTAACTTGCATATTATTATTTTTATTTTTATTTTTATTTTTTTGTGGTACTGATAATGGAACCCAGGAGGATTCTACCTTGAACTACACCTCCAGCCCTATTTTTTAGTCCTTTCATTTTTGAAATAGGGTCTCATTGATTTGCGAAGGGTCGCGCTAAGTAGCTGAGGCTATCCATGAACCATGATCCTCTGGTCTCGGCCTCCCAAATGCTGGGATTATAAGCATGCACCACTATGCCCAGCTTTAACTTGCATATATAGAGAGTAATTTCTTGGGGAGTTCACACAGCCTTGTGAGGGAGACAAATAGATGAGAGTTGCATCATTTTGGTGATGATGAGCTTGCCAGTGTTTGCTCCCTGTATGTGGAGACCCAGTATGCTGATGGGCAATCCACCCAGTGTATTCACTAGTGAGAGGTGTCTTGGAGCACTGTTGCTAGGGTCTCAGTGTAGCTTGAGAATGGCTCTGTTGTTGGCAGCCTGTGTTCAGTCACAGTACTGTGTTCAGTACTGTGTGTGGAGCCCAGGGCCTTGTGCTTAGTAGGCAGGTGTACTACCCCTGAGCTACCTCAGCCCCTTTTCTGTTTTTCGTTTTTGGTACTGGGTATTGAATTCAGGGGCATTTTCTTTTTGTGGTACTGGGGATTGAACCAAGGGGTATTCAAACTCCAAGCTACGCCCCCACCCCGATATTTTATTCTTTATTTTGAAACAGGGTCTGGCTAAGTTGTGGAAGGCCTCACTAAGTAGCTGAGGCTGGCCACAAATTTGCCATCCTCCTTTATCAGCCTCCTAAGTACTGGGATTACAAATGTGTGACACCACACCTGGCTTTAAATCCAGGGGCATTCTACTTCTGGGGCACACTTACAGCCCTATTTCATTTTTTATTTTGAAACAGGATCTTCCTAAGTTATGGAGGGCCTCACTAAGTTGCTGAGGCTGGCTGCAAACCTGTGCACCTCCTCTCTCAGCCTCCCAAGTACTGGGATTGTATGCATGCATCACCACGCTTGGCTCCTTTTTTTCCCTTTTTTATTTACATTGAATTTTAGGAATAGCAAAGGTTTGAGAGAATCCATGGCATTTTCTCATATTTTACATTTAGAAAATGTTTAACTCATTTTTTTTTAGCACTGTTTTCCCATAGACCTTATTTTTGTTTTCTACATGTATAATGTCCTTATTCGTGATTGGAACCTTTATGAAGAACTAGGTGTAGCAATTTCATTTTAGATCATGCTGCCTAAGAGCAGTATTAATTTATGCTACCAGTTAGCTCTGGTACTCTCTATGGTAGCCTCTAGCTACCATACATGTGGCTTTTTACATAGAAATCAACTGAAATGAATTAAAATGAAAGAGTTAGTTACTTAGCCAGAGCTAAAGTGCTAGGTAGCCACTCATGGCTGGTGACTCCATTTTAGACAGCACAGACAGAGTGACTTCATGGCTGGAGAGATTCATTGTGTCGTTCATGTAATTCAGTTGTGGTAGCCTGGGCTGCATGCAGCACACACACGCACGCTTCCTAATTTGCACAGTTTTTGTAGTTTTATTAAAACTCAGTATTTCAGCAAGGCTTGGTGGCGTACACTTCTAGTATATGGAAGGCTGAGACAGGAAGATTGCAGGTTTGAATCTAGCTTGAGCAACTTATTGAGGCCCTCCACAATTTAGCGAGACACTTTTTTTGTTTTGTTTTATTTTGCAGTACTGGGGCTGGAACCTGCCGCAAACCGGCTTAGTCGAGATTGCAGACACCAGATCTCTCGGCATCTGCAGGAACCCAAGGGCATTTTACTTTTGAGCTACACTCCCAGCCCTATTTTTTTACTTTTTTTTTTTTTTTGCGGTACTGGAGGTTTAACCCAGGGGCTTTTCTACCTCTGGGCTATACTCCCAGACCTATTTTATACTTTATTTGGAAATAGGGTCTCACTAAGTTGTTGAGAGCCTCACTAAGTAGCTGAGGCTGGCTTTGAACCTGTGAGGTCCTCTTATCTTAGTCTCTGAAGCACTGGGATTACAAGCGTGCACTACTACACCTGGCTTAGTATTTTATTTTTTGAAACAGGGTCTCACTGAGTTGTGAAGGGGCTTGCTAAGTAGTTGAGGCTGTCTGTGAACGTCGATCCTCTGGTTTTCACCTCTAGAATGCTGGGATTACAAGCTTGTGCCACCAGGCCTTGCAAGATATTGTTTTTAAAAATAATAATAAAATGATAGGGCTGGAGGTGTAGGCTGTCCTGGGTTTAATCATTTATTTATTTATTTCCAATACTGAGGCTGAAACCCAGGGGCATTCTCCCTCTGAGCTACATCCCTAGCCCTATTTTTTATTCTTTATTTTGAAACAGGTCTCACTGACTTACAAAGAGCCTCACTAAGTAGCTGAGGCTGTCCTCGTACCACGATTCTCCTGACTCAGCCTCCCAAATGCTGGGATTACAAGCACGCACCACCACATCCGGCCTGGGTTCAGTTTTTAAGTACCACATTCTACTTCTCTCCTCAAAAAAGCTCAATAATTCAATCTCAAATTCACCCAGTACGCTACTAACTATGATATTACTTTTCTTATGTATTTTTTTCCCTTTGTGTTACTGGGGATGGGTATTCTACCTCTGAGCTACATCCTCAGCCCTACTTTTTTTTATTCTTTATTTTGAAACAAGGCCTAATTAAGTTGCAGAAGGTCTCACTAAGTAGCCGAGGCTGGCCGTAAACTGCGATTCTCTTGTCTCAACCTCTCACGTACTGAGATTACAAGTGTATGCTACCACGCCTGGCTCTTTTCATCTCTTTTTTAAAAAAATACCTTTATTCATTATATATTTTGGTTGGTGTTATTTTTCCCTCTTGTTAGAACACAGCCTTGTGAGAAAAATTTGCTTTGTTGCCTTTTTGTGACGAGGGTCCAAAATGTGCTGCTCTGTGCTTTCCTGTTCTAGGAAGCAAGAAGCTACTACGAGCAGACTGGTGTCGGCCCACTGCCTGTCGTTCTCTTCAATGGGATGCCGCTTGAAAAGGAACAGCTGGATCCTGATGAGTTGGAAACCATCACGATGCACAAAATCCTGGAGACCACTACCTTCTTCCAAAGAGCTGTGTACTTGGTGAGTCGCATTTCAAGGATAGCTTTGAAAGAGAGCAGTGTGCTTACGTTTTTGTAGCTGGTTTAGTAGACAATAAAATTATTTAAAGCATCACTATTTTCTTTATTGTATGTGTGTTGCTTGGAGTTAAACCCAGGGCGGTCTACATCTGAGCTCCTTACTCCTTCAGTTCTATTTTATTTTTTAATTTTGAAACAGGGTCTCACTAAGTTGTTGAGTGCCTCACTTAGTACCTGAGGCTGGTCGTGAACCTCACTAAGTTGTTGAGACTTGCTTTGAACCTGCAGTTCTCCTGTCTCATTCTCCCAAGTACTGAGATTATAGGTGTGTATCATCACTCCTGGCTATATATGTAAATATTACTCATATTGTGTAGTTGTTGGTATAATTCACACACCATAAAAACTCAACTTTTAAAAATATACAAGGCAGTAGCTTTGCTTATGAACGCAGAGTTATGCTACCATCTTTGTAATTTCAGAACATTATTATCTTTGCCACAAGAGCCCCCATAACTAGTAGCAATCACTTCCAATTTTGCCCAACACCCCGCCACTGGCAACCAGAATCCTACATTTTGTCTCTTAGGTTTTGCTTCTTCTAGACATTTCATATAAATATAATCTGCAGTTGATCATGGTGGCACACAGTTGTAATCCCAGCATTCGGGAGGCTGAGACAGGAGGATCGCAGTTAGCAGACAGCCTCACCTACTTAGTGAGGCCCTTTGAAACTCAGCGAGACCCTGTTTCAAAATGAAGAATAAAAAATAGGGGCAGGGGTGTAGCTCAGCGGTAGAATGCCTCTGGGTCCCATTCCCAGTATGGCAAACAAACAAACAAACAAAAAAACCCCAAAAAACCCCTCAAAAACAGAAACCAACCTTATCATCATGTGGTTGTTCTTCTTAGAGTCACCCAGTCTGAGTTGCCTTGTTAGCACAAACCAGGGCCCATCATCCATCTCTATGTAGAATAAACTATCATGTGATCTGAGGGGCCCCTTACAACAAAAATGCTTCTAACACTGGATTAAGAGGCTTACAGATTAAGAGGTTTGTACATACACGTGCACGCGCGCATGTAAACCCACCGCTGCCAAGAACCATGGAAGTCAGTTACCCAAATTATTTGCTGCGTACTATTTTCTCTTCTTCTGGAGATATGATTACATTAATACTCTATGCACCATAGCTATCTTTATATTTCTCAGAATGGATAATCTCACTTGAGTTATATTTCTATTCACTAAAGTTTTCTGTGGTCAACTAAAATCTGCTATTGTACTCTCTATTGATTATTTCAGTCACTTTACAAACTTTATACACCATTTTTTCTTGCTGTGCTGAGGATCGAACCCAGGGCCTCTTGTATGCTAGATGAGTGCTGTACTACTTGAGCTACATCCCCAGCCCATTAGTCATCATATTTTCATATTTTTAACTCTAGATTTTTTATTTGTAATTTCTTTCTATTTGTTTATATTATCTAACTAGAAGAGAGCTCAAACTTTTATCTTGGTAGACTTGATTTCTTTTAGTTCTTTGCATATATTTAAAATAGCTTATTAAAATTCTTTGTTTTAAGTTCAGCCAGGAACAGTATATGACTCCTCCTTTTCCTGACTATATAATTACTTTACTCTTTTTTGTCTAATAAAAAATTGATAAGTGGACTTTTTTTTTTTTTTTTTGCATTACTGGGGATGAATCCAGGGCATTCTACCTCCGAGCTACACTCCTGGTCCTATTTTTAGTCTTTTAAATTTTTTTTGAAACAGGGTCTCTCTGAGTTGTGCAGGACCTCGCTAAGTAGCTGAGGCTTTTCGCAAACTGCAATCCTTCAGTCTCTGCCTCCCAAATGCTGGGATTACAAGCATGTGCCACCACGCCTGGTGATAACTGGACATTTTTAATGTGACTCCTCTAAACACCAGAGCTTTCACCCTACCAGGGTGCTGTTTGCTCTTGTGGTATTTGCTGCTTCTTCTTGTTGCAATTAGTCACTTTTCTAAATAGAATCTTTGTCATGTGTAGCCTCTCAAGTTTTTGCTTATTTAGCTTATTGATCAGCTAATTTAGCAGAGATTTTCTCAAATAGGATGTGTGGCTGTTTTTTCCCAAGCATCTCTGTTCATGTTAGGGTATGCCTTCAACACTCAGCCCACAGACGACTCTGCCTTAGCCTTTAATTCTTGCTTGCACAGAGACTTAAGATTAGTCAGAATAGGTTTTTGTGATGGGGGCGTGGCGTGCACGTATCTCTGGGCATCTTGCATGGGGTCTTTTAGATTCTAGGGAATATGTCAGAGATTTTCAGTGCCCTGCTAAGTTGCTGAACTTCTTGCTAATTTGCGAAGGCTGGCTTCAAACCTTCAGTCCTTCTGTCTCTTAATTCCTGGCAGGTGTGTGCCATCATGCCCAGCTGAATGTATATATCTGGTTCACATTTTTTCTTTAAAATATGCTTTTATATAAATATTTTAAGTATGATAAATTTGCATTTACAGGTATTAACACTTGTCTCTGAGATTGCTATCAAGAGGTACAACTTATTTTTTTTTCTTTATGGTACTGGGGATGGAACCTAGGGGCATTCTACCTCTGAGCTATACCTCTAGCTCTATTTTTTATTCTTTATTTTTGAAACAGGGTCTCACCAAATTGTAAAGGGCCTCACTAAATAGCTGAGGCTGTCCTCAAATCACAATCCTCCTGTCTTAGCCTCCCAAATGTTGGAATTATAAGCAGGCACCATCACACCCAGCCAACTACTTTTTTAATATGTTTTTATTGGTCACATCATAATGTAAATCATGTTGACAGTGACGTGCATACACACAGTACTTGGTGCCCTCCCCCATCAGCTCCCTCTCTATTTCGCCTTTCCCCATACTGAGTACTGAGATTGACATTGATATTATCCCATAGGTCACAAAGCCTATTGTAGTAATTCTACCAATGATCTTTTATTCTTTCCCCTCCTTTTCCCCTAGACCACTTTTCTGTGTCCATTGAGTTTTTTATTACTCCGTGACTGGCTAATCTCACATAACATAATGTTCTCTAGGTCCTAACATTTTTCTGCAATTGACATAATTTTGTTGTTCTTTATTGCTGAGTAGAATTTCATTGTATAGCTATTCCATAATTTTGTAATCCTTCTGTTGATGGACATCTAGGTTGTTTCCGTAATTTGGCTATTGTGAATTGTGCTGCTATGAACATGAATATGTATATATTACTGTAGTTCTCTGATATCAGCCTCTTGGGAAAAATACCCAGGGGTGGTATAACCAGTGGATCCATTCCCAATTTTCTGAGGGATCTCCACAGTGGCTGAACTAATTTGCAATCCCACCAACAGTGTAGAAGAATTCCAGTTTCCCTGAATCCTCACTAATATTTATTGATTTTTGACTTCTTGATGATTGTGATTCTGATTGGGGTTATACAGAATCTAAGTGCATTTTTTATTTGCATCTCCATAATTTCTAATGATGTTGTACATTTTTTCATGTATTTATTTGCTATTTGTATCTTTTAAGTGTCTATTTAATTCATTTGCCTGTTTCTTTTCTTTTTTCTTTTCTTTTTTTTTTGGGGGGGGTGTCTGGGGATGGAACTCGGGGCATTCGACCTCCAAGCTACACCCCCTGCCCTATATTTTATTCTTTATTTTGAAACCGGGTCTCACTGAGTTGCAGAGGGCCTCACTAAGTAGTGAGGCTGTCTGCGAACTGCGATCCTCTGGTCTTAGCCTCCCAAATGCTGGGATTACAAACGTGTACTACCGCGCCCGGCTCAATTGCCTGTTTCTTGATTGGTTTGTTTGTTTGTTTACTTATTTATTTTTGTGTGTGAAGTCTTTTAAATTCTTTGTATATTCTAGATATTAGTTCTCTATCAGAGGGATCTGGCAAAGATCTTCCTTTCTGTAGGCTTTCTTTTTAGACTCTTGATGGAATAAGAGAAAAGAGAAGGAATTTCTTTGCTGAGCAGAAAGTTTTAGTTTAATGCCATCCCATTTGATAATTCTTGTTTTAATTGCCTGAACTTTTGGGGTCTTTCTAAGGAACTTTCTACCTGTACCTGTATGTTGGAGTGTTAGACCTAAGTCTTCCTCTAGTAATTTCAAAGTGGTTAGTCTAATTTCTAGGTCTTTGATCCTTCCTGAGTTGACTTCTATTCAGGGTGAGAGGTAAGGATTTAGTTTCATTTTTCTACAGCTGCTTAGCCAGTTTTCCCAACATCATTTGTTGAAAAGGCTGTTCTTTCTCCAATGTATGTGTTTGGTACCTTTGTCGAAAATCAGTTGTATAAGTGTATGATTTGTTTCTTCTGTTCCATTTGTCTGTGACTGTTTTTGTGCCAGTACTATGCTGTTTTGATTACTATAGCTCTGTAGTATAATTTGAAGTCAGGAATTGTGATTCTCCTTTTGTAATTGCTTAGATTTGCTTTGGCTATTCTGGGTCTTTTGTGTTTCCATATGAAATTTATGATTGATTTTTCTAGCTCTGTGAAGAATGACATTGGTATTTTGCTAGGGATTGCATTGACTCTGTCGATCATTTTTGGTAGAATGTCTTTTTTTTTAATTTTTTTTTTATTTTTGCAGTACTGGGGATGGAACCCAGGGACATTCTACCTCCTAACTATACCCTCCGGCCGTATTTTTTATTCTTTATTTTGAAACAAGGTCTCACTGAGTTGCAAAGAACTAGAACTTCACTAAGTAGTTGCTCAGGCTGTCCAACAACCATGATTGTCCTGTCTCAGCCTCACAAATGCTGGGATTACAAGTGTGTGCCACCATGCCAAGCTTAGAATGTCCATTTTGATATTATTCTGCCAATCTAAGAGCAAGGCAAAATTTTCTATCTTCTAAGATCTCTGATTTCTTTCTTTAGTGTTTTATGATTTACATTGTAGAGGTCTTCTACCACTTTGGTTAAATTTATAAATTTATTTCTAGAGCCGGGCGTGGTGGCGTACGCTTGTAATCTCCATGCATGGGAGGCTGAGACAGGAGGACCACACAGATTCGAAGCCAGCCTCAGCTACTTAGTGAGGCTCTCAGCAACTTAGTGAGACCCTGTTTCCAAATTATGTAAAATAGGTCTGGGAGTATAGCCTGGAGGTAGAAAGGCCCTGGGTTCCACCCCTAGTACCACATATATATATATATTTCTAGGTTTCTTTATTTTATTATTTTTTATTTTTTTTGGTACTGGGGATGGAACCCAGGTGCTTTCTACCTCTGGGGTGTACTCCCAGACCTATTTTATACTTTATTTGGAAACAGGGTCTCACTCAGTTGCTGAGAGCCTCACTAAGTAGCTGAGGCTGGCTTTGAACCTGTGTGATCCTCCTGTCTCAGCCTCCCAAGTGCTGGGATTACAAGCATGCACCACCACTCCCAGCTTATTTATTTTATTTGTTTTGAAGTAATTGAGAATGGAATTGTTTTATGGATTTTTTTTACTCACTGGATTCATGATTGACATAGAAAAGCTACTGATTTTTTTGGATTGATTTTGTATCCCATTATTGCCGAATTTGTTAATGAGCTCTAGTAGTCTTTTAATTGAGCCAGTTGGGTCTAGAAAATATAGGATTATGTCATCTGCAAATAGAGATGTGTGTGTGTGTGGGGGGGGGTTCTGGGGATTGAATCCAGGAGCATTCTACCTCTGAGCTATACCCCCAGCCCGATTTTTAATTCTTTATTTTTGAAACAGAGTCTCACTAAGTTGCAGAGGGCCTCACTAAGTAGATGAGGCTGGCTGCAAACCGGATCCTCCTGTCTCAGCCTCTCAAGTACTGGGATTACAAGTGTGCACCACTATGCCTGGCTCCAAAGAGAGATAATTTTAATTCTTCTTTTTCTCTTTTTATTTATTTGATATCCTTCTCATCTTATTGTTCTAGCAAATGTCTCAAGGACTATATTGAAAAGAACTGGTGATAGTAGACATCCTCTTATTATTCCTTATTTTAAAGGGAATTCCCACAGGTTTACCCTGTTCAGTATGATGTTGGCTTTGATGTTAATGTATATTGCCTTCATGATTTTGAGATACATTCCTTCTATTCCAATTTTCTACAGTGTTTTTTGTTTTGTTTTGTTTTGTGTTTGTTTGTTTGTTTGTTTTTTTGGTGGTACCGGGGATGGAACCCAGGGGCAATCTACCTCTGAGCTACACCCTCAGCCTATTTTTTAGTATTTCTATTTTGAAACAGGGTCTCACTGAGTTGTGAAGGGCCTCGCTAAGTAGCTGAGGCTGTCTGCGAACAAATGGCAATCCTCAGGTCTCAGCCTCCCAATTGCTGGGATTATAAGCATGTGCCACCATGCCTGGCCTTTTCTGCAATATTTTTAATATGAATGGGTGTTGGATTTTGTCAGATGCTTCTCCAGCATCAATTGAGATGTTCATGTAATAGTTTTATTTATGAGGTAAATAACGTATATTTATTTGCAAATGAACATGAATCAGCCTTGTATTTCTGGGATGAAACCAACTTGGTCATGGTATACAATTTTCTTGATGTGGTTTTGAATGTGTATGGCTAGTATTTTGTTTAGAATTTTTGTATCTATGTTCATCAATGATATTGGTCTGTAATTTTTTTTTTTGAGGTAACTTTATTTGGTTTTGGTATTAAGGTGATACTGGCCTCAGGAGTTTGGAAGAATTCTGTCTCTTTTATTTTACAGAATAACTTGTGAAGCATTGGATTTAGTTCTTCTGTAAAGGTTTTATAGAATTTAGCTGCAAATCTGTGTGGACCTGGGCTTTCTTTGATGGCAGAATTTTTATTGGTGTTTTTTATCTCTTTGCTTGCCAGTTTAGATTTTCTATATCTTCTTGTATCAATTATGTAGGTTCTATGTGTCTGGAAATCTTTTGATTTCTTTCATGTTTATCAGTTCATTGGATTATAAATTTTCAAAATGGTTTCTAATGATCTTTGGATCTTCCCACTGTAGTGATGTCTCCTTTTTTATTTCTGATTTTAATAATTTGGGTTGGTTCTATCTTTTGGTTAGGTTGGCTAGGGATTTGTCCATCTTATTTATTCATCTTTTCAAAGAGCCAGCTTTTTGTTTTCTTGACTTTTTTTTTTGTTATTTCATTGATAGCTGCTCTTATTTTAATTATCTTCTGCCAGCTTTGGGACTAAACTGTTCCTGTTTTTCTTGGTCCATGAGATTTGTCATTATGTTGTTTATGAAAGGACGAAGTTAGACCACACCAGAGACCACCTTGTAGCCAAGAGATTTATTGGAGGGGCAGGCATGAAAGGAAGAAACAGAGAGAGAGAAAGAGAGAGAGAGGGGAGGGGGGGAGGAGAATAAAGGAGAGAGGGAGGGCGTGCTGGGGTCAGTGTTATATATGGGCTTGGGGTTACATATTGGGGGGCTAATAGGCTAGGAGAAATGCCCTTTGACCTAATTGGCTAGAGTCCCATGGGAGGGGGTCATATGGCCAGGTAATTGGTTCGGGGTCAGCTGGGAATATCCCTTTCACTGATTGGCCAAGGGGCACCAGGAGGGGGCAGGTCTCCCAGGCAAGTGACCAGGTACAGTCAGAGGGGGATGATAGCTTATCTGGTCAGACCAGGGCCTCTCAGGAAACTTAGCTCATGGGGGCAGGGGGCTTCTGAAGTTCTAAGAACTTAATTAATCTAACAGTTTATTTGGCAACTTTCTATTTTTCTTTCTTTTTTTTTTGTGTGTGTGGATCTGGGGATGGAACCCAGGGGCATTCGACCTCTGAGCTACACCCCTGCCCTATTTTTTATTATTTATTTTGAAACAGGGTCTCACTAAGTTGTAGAGGACCTCACTAAGTAGCTGAAGCTGTCTGCAAACTGCGATCCTCTGGTCTCCGCCTCCTGAATGCTGGAATTACAAGCGTGTGCCACCACACCTGGCTTCTAGTTTTCTTATGTGGGCACTCAGTGCTATAAATTTTTTCTTTTAAAGCTGCCTTCATAGAGTCCCATTGATATTTGGTATGTTGGGTCTCTATTTGTATTTAATTTTAGGATTTTTAAGAATTTTTCCTTTTATTATTTTTTTTCTGATCCAGTCCTTATTCAAGAGTATATCATTCAGTCTCCATGTATTTATGTAATTTCATTTGGCCTTCCTATTGTTGATTTCTACTTTAATTCTCTTGTGATCTGAGAAGATGCTGGGAATTATAGTACATTTTTAAAAATTTGCTTACTTGCTTTGTGGCCCAGAATGTGGTTGGTTTTGGAGGTTTCATGAGCAGCTGAGAAGACTATGTATTCAGCTATTGTTGGTTGAAATATTCCGTATATTTTTGTTAAGTCCATTTGGTTTATATTGTTCTTTAGAGAAGTCTAAAAAGTCTTTACCTGAAAAGTTTTTGATTGAAAGATCTATCTAGTGATATAAGTGATGTGTTGAAGTTTTCCAGTATTACTGTATTTGGGTATATTTGAGGCCTGATGTCCCCTAGAGTTTGTTTTATAAAAGTGAATTACCCACATTTGGGGCATAAATGTTTACTATCATTTTATCTTCTTGCTGGATTATTCTGTTTATTAATAAGAAGTGACTAGCTTTGTCTCTTCTGATGTGTTTTAGGTTAGGGTCTGTTTTATTGGATATGAGCGTTACTACTTTTGCTTGTTTTCAGTGTTCATTTGCATGGTATATCTTGAGGTACAACTATATCTATAGTATAAGATACACAAAAGAGACACTAAATGACAGATAATTTCTCCTCACCTCAGCATAATTGTGACTCAGGAAATGTAGGGTTAATTGAGTACTTGAGATGAAAAAAAGGTTTGGAGTAGTTTTGATTATGAAGTATATTATCTGTTTGATAGTAAATCTTTGAATTTCTTCTTTTTTTTTTTTTTGGCGGTACTGGGGATGGAACCTAGGGGCATTCTCCCTCCAAGCTACACCCCCAGCCCTATTTTTAAGTCTTTCTTTCTTTAATTTATTTATTTTGCAGTATTGGGGATAGAACCCAGGGGCATTCTACCTTTGAGCCATACCCCCAGCCCTATTTTTTCAGATTTTTTAAATTTTGAAACAGGGTCTCACTGTGTTGCACAGGGCCTCACTAAGCAGCTGAAATTGTCCATGAACCACAATCCTCAGGTCTCAGCCTCCAAAATGCTGGGATTACAAGGGTGCGACACTGTGCCCAGCTTATTCTTTAAATTTTGAAACATGGTCTCACTAAGTTATGGAGGATCTCAATAAGTAGCTGAGGCTGTCTACGAAACTTGATCCTCCAGTCTCAGCCTCCCAAATGCTGGGTTTGAATTTCTTTTTTAGAAAGAAGCTAGCTAAGATCTCAGAGCTAATGTTAACTTAGAGCTAATTTGTAGAAATTGCTCTTTCTTTGGGGAAGCCCAGTGGTGTGTGGAGAGAGCGTTTACCTTTCATGTTCACTTCCCATTTGCTCTGTGACTTTAAGTAAGTCACTTATCTTTTATGTACCTTCGCCTCCTGTTCTTTAAAATGAATGTTAGTAACTTCTGCTTTACATTGGTGTTAGAGATACTGTACATAAATCACCCATCTATTCTTGGCAATGACAGGGACTTGTAACTGGTAAATTCTGCCTTTGGCTGTTACCAACACATAGAAGCTATGATAAAATTAGTAGATTTTGAGTTTCTAGTGAGTTGTTATTGATGGTATTTGCTTAAAGCCCCTACCCCTCTGTCTCCTTTTTCCTATAGGGTGAACTGCCCCACGATCAGAATGTGGTGGAGTATCTCATGAACCAGCCAAACGTCGTTCCACGAATCAATTCTAGGATCCTGACAGCTGAGCGCGAGTACCTGGATTTAACAGCGAGTAGTAAGGAGCATTTCGCGAACAACTTTTGACTCTTTGATTTGTACTTCAGATACTTTGCATTTATTAGATGGTAATGTTGTGACAATAACCCAGGATTGTGACACAATTCTAGGTTTGTTTTAACTGATTGCCCTCTGAGTTCATAATAAGAGCTTCTGAATTCATGGGAATTTCTTTTTAAAGAAGATAAATTCTTCCTGGGTAAAACCTCATAATCTTTGAAAAATATTTAGTTCCCCTTAAATACCAAGTAAACTGGCATTAGATGATAGGAATTGGCCTATATTATTTGTCTTCTTGCAGCCATAAAGCAGGCAGCTCTTGTTTCTTCATTCCCATTCTAGAATCAATCATCAGTAATACAAGAAATATCTCAGCTAATTTTACTCTGGGAACCTAAGAATGCTTTAAAAAAAAAAAAAGCAGCTTGGGCTGGGGGAAGTGGTGCATGCTTGTAATCCCATCATTCAGGAGGCAGAAGCCAGAGGATAATGGTTCACAGACAGCCTCAGCTAAGCAAGATCGTCTTAACTCAGTGAGACCCTTTTTCAGAAATGAAAAGAGTAGCTGGGCGTGGTGGCACACGCTTGTAATCCCAGCATTTGAGAGGCTGAGACAGGATCTAGATTCACAGGCAGCCTCAGCCCTTTGCAACTCAGTGAGACCATGTTTCAAAATAAAGAATAAAAAATAGGGCTGGGGGTGTAGCTGGTTCCATCCCCAGTACCATAAAAATGCCTAAGCAACCACTTGAAAGGAAGCATGGTTTGATTTGGCTCATGATTTCAGAAGTTTTTATTTCATAGTCAGCTGACTGTATTGGTTTGGCAGACAGGGTATCATGATGTGGAATGTGCTTTCTAGCTTCTCTCATAGCAGATAGAAAGCAAAAAGACAGTGAGGAGGTAGGGTCCCAGTGTCCCTTTCAAGGGCAGCTGCCAACAGCCTTATTTCCTCCCACCAACTACAGGTCCCACCACCTCCCTATAGTACCAAAGGTTGGTGACCAGTCTGTAGCATGTGGACCTTTGTGAGGCATTTAGGATCTAAACCTGTTATAGATACTCATTTTTAAGGCCACGGTGTTTTCTCCCCACCTCCGCTCAATGTCATGAGCCATATCTGACAGTGAGAGCCACTGGAGTGCATTTTTGAGTGAAGAGATAGGTGGGTGAATATACAGTCGGTAGGTAGGCAGACTTGGTCAACAGTGACAGGGAGTGGTATGTGTTTTGGGCTATATAGTAACTAAGACTGGGGATATTGCTGGAGGCAGACCGATTGCCATTCTAGACTGGAGACCATTTTATAGGAAGGAAAAAATTGCTGAATAGTAGAGAGCAAGTGAATGTTTGATAAAACTGGAATTTTACCAAGCATGATCTGAGAGGAAATGATTACTGAGAGGCAGCCTTTTGGCACTAGTTAGAGAAGTTACATATGTAAAAGTAGTGAAAATGGCTTCATGCGGTGGCTCATGCCTGTAATCCCAGTACTTGGGAGGCTAAGATAGGAGGATAACAGATTCAAGATTGGCCTTATCAATGATGAGACTCAACAACCTAGTGAGACCTTGTTTCAAAATGAAAGCCAAAATGGGCTAGGGGTATAACACAGATGTAGAATGACCCTGGGCTCACTCCCCAGTTGCTCCGCCCCACCCTGTTTTCTAAATAAGGAACAAATCAGGCTGGGTAAAATTTGGAGAGAGAATGCCTCTGGATTTAATTTCTAGACCTAAATTAATTAATTAAATATCATAATTTTCTTATATACCAACTCCCAAATGGGATAGGGAAGAGTATCCTCTTTGGTTGGACTAGGTGAGGGAGAGATAAGTTTTCGGGATCTCTAAGAGATTGTTCTCCAGTTGCAAAATGATGGTAGGAATAGGATGAATTTAAACCACTAAATGCCATGTATTTATATAATAGCTATGTGAGATATATATGTTATTTATTAACTTTGTTTCTTAAAATGTGATTCATTGATTGGGGTTATGTTGTGAACTTGTTGAATGAACATGGAACTTAGAATACTTATGTGTTTATATGTTTTATGGCCAAAGCAGGTAATCAGTAGAATTTTAATAGATTGAGTTGAGTCATATTAATCAGAAATCTCTTTCAATTTTTTCTTTTTTCCCCAGATAACTTCTTTGTGGATGATTATGCTAGATTTTCTGTCTTGGATTCACAAAGCAAGACTGCTGCTATAGCCAATAGTATGACCTATCTAACAAAAAAAGGTAATCCTTTGGGGCTTATCTTAGATTCAACTTTAAAAGTATTTTTTAGTGGTTGTAAACAAAATTAGATCTTAATGTCTAGAGAAAGATACCCCATAATTTCTCTTAATAATTATTGTTTCTAGCCGGGCATGGTAGCACATGCCTGTAATCCCAGTATTTGGGAGGCTGAGACTGGAGGATTGTGGTTTGCGAACAGCCTCAGCTACTTAGTGAGGTCCTTTTCAACTCAGTGAGACCCTGTTTCAAAATAAAGAATAAAAAATAGGGTTAGGGGTTTAGCTTGGAGGTAGAGTGCCCCTGGGTTCCACCCCAGTACCGCCAAAAAAGAAAAAATTGTTTATAATTCTTTGAGTCTAGAAAATACCTATTTAAAATTTAATTATATATGTACATTTAAAATTAAAATACTGTTCTTATGCCGGGCGTGGTGGCGCACGCTTGTAATCCCCGCGCTTGGGAGGCAGAGACAGGAGGATCGCGCAGGTTCGAAGCCAGCCGCGCGCGCTGGCTTAGGAGACCCTGTGTCCAAAATGAAAATGTAAAAAATAGGTCTGGGAGTGTAGCCCGGAGGTAGAAGGGCTTCCAGGAACCCCAGTACCACCACCACCAAAAAAAAAAAAAGCAAAACAAAACAAAACAAACAAACAAAAAACAACAACAAAAAAATACTGTTTTATAGATTTTATATTCGCTATTAAAGTAGACAGGAACAATCCTTCATGGTTCAAAATGAAAAAACATTTATGATGTGAAAATGGATTAATTGATTGGAAATTGGTTTGAATTGCTTCTTTAGTGACACCAAGAGTGAGTTTATTTTAAGGTTTATAAGATAAACTAAGTTCTAGAAAGCCTTGTGAGCCAGATACAGTGACACATACAGTACTTATAGTACTCGGGAGGTGGAAGCAGGATTGCATTTGAGGCCAGATTCAGGAATTTAGTGTGTCCTGTTTAAAAGAAGAAAATGGCATATAGCTTGGAAGTAGAATGCCCTTAGGTTCAGTCCCTGGTGCAGAAAGCCCTTTCGGTGGCAGATAGCTTTTTTCCCCCCTGGCCACACTTATTATTCTTTCAGAGAAGTACAGGCTGTCATTTAAGGCAACTCTATTTTTGTCCCTTCTGTGGTCTCCTCCCAGGGAGAATTCCTGGTTTCCCAGGCATTTGTAAGGCAAGCCAGGTGTGGCGGCGCAAGCTTGTAATCCAGGTACTTGCGAGGCTGACAGAGGATGATTGCAGGTTCAAGGAGAGCCTTAGCAAATAGTGAGACTTTCACCAACCTAGTGAGACCTTGTTTCAATTAAAAATAAAATATGGCTTGGGGTGTAGCTCAAAGGTAGAATGCCCCTGGGTTCAATCCTCAGTAACTAACACACACACACACACACACACACACACACACACACACACACAGCAATTCCTCTTCTGGGTTCTTCAAAGATATTGTTTCCAAGGGGTCTATAGCATGAATGGGACAAAGGAGCAACAAGAAGCATAGGTCATACTAGCCATCATTTAATCTTTGACTCTTAAAGTGAGAATCAATTATAGAAATGACATTTTCTTTTCTTCTACTCTTTCCCCATTACCTTTGTCCAGGAATGTCCTCCAAGGAAATATATGGTAACTCAAAATTTCAGAATGTTCTACTTTTTTTTCTTAATTATCTTATGTTCTTGTTCAGAACTTATTGACACTTTATTGTGATGTTTCTCAAACCTGTGGGTAACAGTAGGCTCTATCAATGCAGAGGAAGTTTGTAAAAGCATTTGTAGAGATATTTTGGAAAGTTACAAATTAATATGATTAAAGACTACACTCTGTTACCTACATGTTTAATTTCACATGCTAATAGATCTCCAGGCAATAGTACAATTAACATGTGCATGTTTCTCTCTTATGTTTTGCATGGTTGTCATCAATCATTGTCTTAATAACAATGTTGAAATATAGGAAGTGCCTTTTTCTTCCTATTTAATATTTTTTGCTTTTCCTACAGATGATTCTTTTATTAGGCCAGTAACTTTTTGGATTGTTGGGGATTTTGATAGTCCTTCTGGACGGCAGTTGTTATATGACGCTCTTAAACATCAGGCAAGTACCTAGGACTTCACTGTGTACTTTCATTTGAGGCTGCAGTTGTCCTCCAGGCATCCTTACACTAGCCTGATTGTTCCAGTGGGCATTGGGAATCCTGCTTTCTTAGTGCTGAGGGAAAAGGATATTGGGTCTTCAGAGATCTGTGCACTTGTAAAAGAGATCAGAGGCTACAGTAGCCTGGCTTTACTTAAGGGCACAGATGTTAGAAAAAAAATAATGAGACCTCAGATGATTATGTCCTTGCTGCAGGTATCTCATCATTTATCGTAGGGAGAGATGGTCCTTGCATTGAAACACAGCACCATACAGGCATAGAGACATGCATTTTATAGAGGTAGATCTAGACACACAGGAATCTCACAGAGATGCTCTGAAAGGTGCTGCACATGAGAAGTGGGACTTGAGTGAATGGTGGTGCCAAGTAGTTGAGAAGAAATTGATGCTTCTAGAGCGTATCATTATTAGAGGATGTGGTGTCAATATTCTTTTTTCGAAACTGTTAGAATTTTCAGCTTTATCCAGACTTTACTACCCTCCTGTGTTCCTTTCTACCCTGTGCCCCAGGAAGGCTTGCTGGAATAGGGAAAGACCAGGTGATTGCAATTGCACTGTGGTGCCAAGGCCCATGACTGTGCAGAGGAGTGGACCAGATGCTATGACCACTCCACGGTGACGTCAGGGGCAATAAAAGTTGATAGATGTGTGTATGCAAACTGATGGTAAACTGCTTGAATGTACTTGAGTGAGAGAGCTAAAAAGGGGAATTCTGTTTTATCAAGACATTTTTACTGAGAATAGTGTAGATTCATAACAAATGCACACATCATGGGATACAGTGCCCACCATCCAGCTTAAGAAATAAAAGATTACCAAGTTCCTAAAAGCCCTCTCCCTCTTTTTTTTTTTTTTTTTTGGTGGTACTGGGGATTGAACCCAAGAGGATTCTACCTCTGAGCCACACCTCCAGCCCTATTTTTTATGCTTTATTATTATTATTATTATTATTATTATTATTATTATTATTTTGTGGTACTGAGGGTAGAACTCAGAGGCTTTCTACCTCCAGGCTATACTCCCAGACCTATTTTATATTTTATTTGGAAACAGGGTCTCACTAAGTTGCTGAGAGCCTCACTAGCTGAGGCTGGCTTTGAACCTATGGGATCCTCCTGTCTCAGCCTCCCAAGCGCAGGGATTACAAGTGTTTGCCACCACGCCTGGCTTTTATTCTTTATTTTGAAACAGGGTCTCACTGAGTTGCAGTGGGCCTTGCTAAGTATCTGAGGCTGTCCGCAAACCACGATCTTCCTGTCTCAGCCTCCCAAATGCTAGGATTGCGAATGTGCACCACGACACCCAGCTAGCCCTCTTCCTCTTGTGCCCCAGTACTAACCCTTTCTTCTTCCTTCTCACATCATAGAGGAAGTATTTCTGTGTTTTACTTGTGTCACTAAAAAACTCTTATTTTTATTTGGTTGCTTTCCTCACATTTTGTGAATTTTATCCATGATGTTATATGCAGTGGTGTTTAGTTCTTCATTGTGTAGTTGTTTATCATATGGCTGTACCACAAAGTTTTACTTTTTGTCTAATCTATTTGAGGGACATTTGGATTTAGTTTGGGGCAGCTGTGAAGAATGCTGCTATGAGTAGTCTCATATATATTATACAACATTAGTATACATTTCTATTGCTTCTAGTCTTGGTATAAGCCCTGTTTTGTGGGTCTCAGATATCTTCCCCCACATGGATTCCTGTCTTTTTACCCAGGGTGAGATTCGCTTTTACTGGGCATCTGGAAAGGCCATATGAATAAGGATGGGTTTGAGTGGGGTCCTAAAGAATGGTTGGAATTTAAGGGAGAAAAGGTGGGATGTACTTGGGGTCTGCACGTGTGGGCATGACTGTGTTAGGACATAAAATGTGAAACAACAGGGCCCCGATGGCCTGCATTGTCTACTGTATTTATGGGGGTAGTAAGAGATGGTGTTGGAAAGGAAGGCTGGGGCCAGTTCCTGGAAAGTTTTGAATGCCTGGCTGTAGCATCTGAATTTTATTCTGCACACAGAGAACTACTACAGACTTTTAAGAGAGATACTTTTTGCTACTTATGAAGCATGTCCAGTGTTAATACTGCTTTTTAAGTTTGAAACATCTACCATATAACTCTTATGTCCCATTTTGTAAATAGAAATCCAGTAACAATGTTAGGATAAGCATGATCAATAATCCAGGTGAAGAGATAAATTATGTGAACACCAAGATCTCCAGAGCAATCTGGGCAGCTCTCCAAACACAGACCTCGAGCTCTGCTAAGAACTTCATCACCAAAATGGCCAAGGGCGAGACCGCAGAGGCTCTTGCCGCCGGAGCTGACATGGGGGAGTTTTCTGTCGGGGTAAGGTTCCATGTATACCTCGTTCTCCCATTTGCATACTAGTCCACTGAGTGCTCTTGGGCTTATGTATCCTATTCATAATCAGGATTTGTGATTAGTTCTGAGTATCAAAGAGGATTTTTGTTTTTAATTTGGAAGAATCTTTCCAAGAAATAGTTTTGTGCTGGGCGTGGTAGCGCATGCTTATGATCCCAGCATTCGGAGGCTGAGACAGAAGGATTGCAGTTTGCGGACAGCCTCAACTACTTAGTTAGGCCCTTTGCAACTCAGTGAAATCCTGTTGCAAAACTAAAGGACTAAAAAATAGGGCTGGGGGTGTAGCTCGGGAGCAGAATGCCCCTGGGTTCCATCTCTAGTACCCCCCCCCAAAAATAAAAAAGGAATAGTTTTGTCTCATTCTGTCTCATTAAACTTGCCTAAGTTTTATTTCATACCATTTGTTTTTTTCTGTTTTTAAAAGAGACATTTAAAAACAAATAATTGAAGCTGGGCATGGTGGTGCAGGCTTGTAATCCCAGCACTTGGGAGGCTGAGACAGGAGGATTATTATGCAGGTTTGAAACCAGCCTTAGCTACTTAGTGAGGCTCTTTGCAACTCAATGAGACCCTGTTTCAAAATAAAGAATAAAATAGGGCTGGGGGTATAGCTCGGAGTTAAAATGCCCCTGGGTTCCATCCCCAGTACAGGGGGAAAAAAAAAGATTTCTTTTCTTTTCTCTTTCCTTCTTTCTTTCTTTCTTTCTTTCTTTCTTTCTTTCTTTCTTTCTTTCTTTCTTTTCTTTTCTTTCTTTCTTTTTTTTTTTGTGGTACTGGGGTTACTGGAAACCTTTCTACTTCCAGGCTACACTCCCAGACCTAATTTTTTTTTTTTTCCCCAATACTGGGGATGAACCCAGGGGCATTTACCTCCGAGCTACACCCCCAGCCCAATTTTTTATTCTTTCTTTGAAACAGGGTCTCAGTAAGTTGCAAAGGGACTCAGTAAGTAGTTGAGGCTGTCCTTGAACCACGATCCTCTGGTTTCAGCCTCCCAAATGCTAGGATTACAAGCATGAGCTACCACACCCAGCTAACAAGATTTTTAAAATGCAAAATAAAAGTATAATGCCAGTTGAAAAATCACATGAAAATTAGGAATAAGGAAAAACAATTTATGGGAGGGAAGATGGGAAGGAGAATTGATATATCTTAGTGTTAATTATGAAATTGAGTCATGACTGTTCATGAAGAGTAATTTATGGTTTATTCATTATTATTGTTCACGTTTATGGTTTGCTTAATAACAGTGACTTTTCCTTAAAAATGATTACTTTCCTAGGGCATGGATTTCAGTCTTTTTAAAGAGGTCTTTGAGTCTTCCAAAATGGATTTCATTTTGTCTCATGCCATGTACTGCAGGGATGTTCTGAAGCTGAAGAAGGGGCAGAGGGCCGTGATCAGCAATGGAAGGGTGAGGATTTGCAGGCCAGGCAAGCCTGGCTTCACATTAGGTCTGTCTTTGCAGCATGTTTCTCTGCAGCTAGTAAACTCTTCAAAGAGAACCACCCTCTCCTCAAAGGTGATGGGGTTCTTGAGGGCTGATGCTGATGCTGTCCCTTGTTTCCAAGGAGGCATGCTTTTGGACCTAGGCCTCCCTTTGTGGGGCCTTCCTGCTCTCTGTGTACTGCTTTGTGGAAAGCAGTGATAGTATGGTGGCTCTCAGAACAGACATCAGTACAGCCTGACATGCAAAGTAGGCTTTGTTGTTGATATCAGCAGGGATTAATGAAGATGACATTGCTATTTTGTTCTATGTGCCTGAAGAATTAGTAAGTCAATAATAGCTATGCTTTGATTCAGGCTTTACTTTTAGTCCCCCCACCCCCATTAATTATACTTAGACTTCTACCCATCTCGTGTGTAGAGCACTTTGTGTATAAGATAGCTCCAGGCAGGAGATGGCTCCGTGGCAGCTGGTGCAGACAATTCTCCAGCTCTGATCACCTGTTCTTTTTTTCCCCCATAGATTATTGGACCACTGGAAGATAGTGAGGTCTTTAACCAAGACGACTTCCACCTCCTAGAAAATATCATCTTAAAAACTTCAGGACAGAAAATAAAATCTCATATTCAGCAACTTCGAGTCGAAGAAGATGTGTAAGTTTTGCCATAGAAGAAATTAATCAGTTCATGCCATAGATTAAATTTCTCACTGATCAGCTTTGAATTTATTTATTTATTTTTTTTTGGTGGTACTGGGGTTCCTGGAAGCCCTTCTACCTCTGGACTACACTCCCAGACCTATTTTATTTTTGGAAACATGGTCTCTTAAGCCAGCACGATACTCCTGTCTCCACCTCCCAAGCATGGGGATTACAAGTGTGCGCCACCATGCCCAGCTTTCAGCTTTGAAATTTTAATACTGTTTTATGTGCTTCCTAGTCCCAAGTATTTTATTTCTAGCTTAAACTAGTAATGTTCAAGTTTTAATATATGTTTCTATTAAAATAAGCTAATTTATTTCACAGGCTGCTATTTATTTATTTATTTAATTTGATGGTACTGGGGTTCCTGGAAGCCCTTCTATCTCCGGGCTACACTCCCAGACCTATTTTTACATTTTTATTTGGAAACAGGGTCTCCTAAGCCAGCGTGCGTGGCTGGCTTTGAACCTGCGTGATCCTCCTGTCTCTGCCTCCCAAGCGCGGGGATTACAAGCGTGCACCACCACGCCTGGCTATACAGGCTGCTATTTAAATAAAATAATTCTCTTTTTATTTGTCTCAACTTTTTTTTTTGCGGGTTTGGTGATGGAAACCAGGGGCATTCTACCTCCGAGCTACACCCCCTGCCCTATTTTTTATTCTTTATTTTGAAACAGTGTCTCACTAAGTTGCAGAGGGCCTCACTAAGTAGCTGAAGCTGTCCGCGAACCGCGATCCTCTGGTCTCAGTCTCTGGAATGCTGGGATTACAAGCGTGCCCCACCATACCTGGCTTGTCTCAACTTTTGATACTGGGAAACTTCAAACATAAGTAGTTAATAGAGGGACTAGTTTGTTTATTCCCTGGAATACATAGGAAAGAGACTTTACCTCACTGTCTCTTTGGTCATCCTTCAATTTTATTTTGTTCAGGGAAGAAAAGCAGGTTAAGTGCTTCTTTTCCTTTATTTACTAGTGTAGAGTACTAAGTTGTTATACAAAGGTGGTAATTAGTTGGTTATTGCTATTTGTATTATCATTATAAAACTATAAAACTAGTGGCTGGCTTTCTTTCTTTCTTTCTTTCTTTCTTTCTTTCTTTCTTTCTTTCTTTCTTTCTCTAAGGATTAAACCCAGGGTCATTATACCTCTGAGCTATACCCCCAGACCTTTTTAAAAATTTTCTGTTTTGAAACAGGGTCTTGCTAGGTTATTGAGAATCTTGCTATGTTGCTGAGACTGTCCTTAAGCCTGCAATTGTCCTGTCTCAGCCTCCTGAATACTGCTATTACAGGCATGCAACACCATACTTGGCTGGTTATTTCTCTTAATGGAAGAAAACAAATTGTTTGAATGGACAGTGTACTGTAACTGCTGTGTAACTGGAGTCCATAGTCATACACATATATCTAATTTCTACATTAAGTACTACATGAATGTACATTTGTAGAATGTATTTCTTTTTTGAGAAAGGTTATAAGGGATTGAAATCAGGGGTTTTCTGTCTCCAAGCTACACCCCTAATCTCCTTATTTAGAAACAGTGTTTCCCTCAATTGCCGAGGTTGGCCTCAAATCTGCTATCCTCCTGTCTTAGCTTCCCAAATCCTGGGATTACAGGTGTGTGCCACCATACCCATTTTTTTTTTTTTTTTGGAAACCATGTTATAGTCTTACCAGTAGTGCACAAGGGTTTCAGTTTCTCCATATCCTTAGCACTACTTGTTGTTTTCTGTTTTTTGTTTTGTTTTGTTTTTCATCTCAACCAATTTCAGGGCTACAGATTAAAAGGGTGCCTCCTACCTGGCAGATCTTGAGTGACGCCTGTGAAATGCTCCTCTGATGTAGGCCAGGAGCTCCTTCATGCCTTGAGCTTCATACCTGGGCTTGTTTTGGCATACCCTTGGGGGATCTCCCTCTCTCTGGCTCCTTTGTGGGGAGCCCCATGGAATCCTTGTAGACTATGGAATTGCCAGACTCTGCCAACAAGATTTGCCTTTTGCCAACTGAAGACTGCTTTGGGTCAGTTCCTGTTTAGAGAGAAATAAGGTAGTCATGAGGCTGCCAGGAGATTGATGTGTAAGCTCATAGGCTTCTCAGAATTCCCTTCCTTTCCCAGGTTTTCATTAGTGCCCACACTGCTCCACCTTGCAGTGGCTGTCCTGTTACAGTATGGCTGGAATACCTGATGCAGATCTACAGCTTTGAGGTTGCCCTCAGCTTTTGAAAGCTTGGCTGTGCGCTCTTAGGTCGTGGTGCCCCATCAGCTTTGGCCTGCTCACAGCTGTCCACATAACCAGGTGTCCTGCAACATGTTTTGTGATCATGTTGACACACCACAACAGCGCTTTATTATATGTATCCAGAATTAGTATTGAGGAGTTAAACCAAAGAAAGGAATTTGAGAAGGGTGTGTTGGCACACACATGTAATCCCAGTACTTGGGAGGCTGAGACAGGAGGATCCAGGTTCGTGGCCAGCTACTTAGTGAGGCCCTCTGCAATTTAGTGAGATCTTGTTTCAAAATAAAGAATAAAAAATTGGGCTAAAGGTGTAGCTCGGAAGTAAAATACCCCTGGGTTCAGCCAGGCATGGCGGCACACACTTTTAATCCCCGCGCTTGAGAGGCCGAGACAGGAGAATCACATAGGTTCAAAGCTAGCTTCAGCTACTTAGTGAGGCTCTCAGCAACTTAGTGAGACTCTCTTTCCAAATAAATTATAAAATAGGGCTGGGGTGTAGCCTGGAGGTAGAAAGCCCCTGAAGTACACCCCCCCACACACACAGACACACAAAATTCCCCTGGGTTCAATCCCTAGTACCACAAAAAAAGGAAGAAGGTGATTTGATGTATTTTTGTTCAAAGAGAAAATGTATAAACTTGACTTCAATTTGAAAAGTGTTAGTATGTAGTCTTTGGTTCAGCAAATAAAATTATTTTTTCCAGGGTCATGATTTAGTTCAAGATTTTTCTTGGTTAGAGATCATGAGTAGGAGCCAGGTATGGTAGTGGCTCCTGTAATCCCAGTACTTGGAATGCTGAGACAGGAGAATCACTGGTTCAAGGACAGCCTCAGTAAGCAGTGAGACACTCATCAACCTAGTGAGATCCTTTTTCCATTTAAGAAGTAAAATTGGGCTGGGGGAATAGCAGCTTGGAAGTAGAATGCCTCTGAGTTAAATCACCAGTACTACCAAAGAAAGAAAGAGAGATCATCTGTAGGGCTAGAGGGTCTAGCTCAGTAGTACAGTGCTTGCCTAGTACAATCCCAGGACCACAAAAGTAAAATAAAAAAGAAATCAACTTTTGAAGAAGTATAGAAAACAGATACTTTTCTAAGTTGTTCATTGTAGTGTCAGTTGTAATACTAAGGTTGGAAGCAACACAGATATTCAATAGCTGGTTGGTTTAATAAATTGTGATATATATTCATAAATATATATAGTTATTGAAATAGTGATATACCCTTATATTTATTAACCAACTGAATGTTCTAACATTTTTCTTTTTCTTTCTTTTTTTTTTTTGTGTGGTACTGAGGGTGGAACCCAGGGGCATTATACCTCTGAGCTATATACCCAGCCTTATTTTTTATTCTTTATTTTGAAACAGAATCTCACTAAGTTGTAGAGGGCCTCATTAAGCAGCTGAGACTGGCCATGAACCTGCAATCCTTCTGTCTCAGTCTCCCAAATGCTGGAATTACAAGTGTGCACCACCACACCTGGCTTAAGGTTTCCTATTTTTAAGAAAGCAAGTAGTAAAATCCTACTTTGTTCCCATGTATATTTTAAAATATAGTATTATGAATTGTCATAACTTATTTCTTGAGAGTGATCACCTGTAACCATAGTGTTCTTTGCATCTGTCTGGGTTTTTTTTTTTTTTTTTTTTTTTTTTTTTTGTGGTAACAGGGCTAGATCTGAGGGGCATTCTACCTCTGAGCTACACTCCCAAAACTATTCTTTTTATTTATTTTTTATTTTGAAACAGGGTCCCACTGAGTTGCAGAGGGCCTCACTAAGTATCTGAGGCTGTCCGCGAACCACGATCCTCCTGTCTCAGCCTCCTAAATGCTGGGATTACAAGCGTGCGCCACCACAGCTGGCTTTGTTTTTTTTCACAGTGAATTATTACTCCAATAATCATAAAAAGTAATAACATTACTGAAAAGTAGGCAAAGAAGAATATAAATAATACTGACAGCTTATTATGTGTCAGGTTACACAGCTGATCACTTAGAAAACCAGTACTTTTTCCTCATGCTTGTTGGCATACAGTTAGTTTATGGATTCTTTAAAACATCTTGTCAGCATAGAGTGTTTTGGCTTGTAATATGTTCGGCAGTACCAGTAAGACTTCATAATTCTATCTTGCAGGGCAAGTGACTTGGTAATGAAGGTAGATGCTCTCCTGTCAGCTCAACCCAAAGGAGACTCAAGGATTGAGTACCAGTTTTTTGAAGACAGACACAGGTATAGAATTAATGTTGAATTCATGCGTATTTCTGAATATTACACTCTTTTGCCTTTACCTCACCTTTCTTATTTTTCCATGTAAGTTTGCATATATAAGTTGTTACAGGACTAAAAGTTTATTTGATGTACAGTTTTTTTTACATATATTAGGGTTTTTTTTTTTTTTTTTTGTCTGTTTGTTTGTTTTTGCAGTACTGGGGATGGAACCTAGGGGCATTCTATCTTTGAGCTTCACCCCTAGCCCTATTTTTTATTCTTTATTTTGAAACAAGGTCTCACTGATTGCAGAGGGTCTCACTAAGTAGCTGAGACTGTCTGTGAACCGCAATTCTTGTGTCTCAGCCTCCCGAATGCTATGACTACAAGTGTGTGCCACCACAACTGGCTCGTCTTTTATTTTGTTTTGTTCGTTCTTTCTTTCTTTCTCTCTTTCTTTCTTTCTTTCTTTCTTTCTTTCTTTCTTTCTTTTTTTTTTTTTTTTTTTGTGGGTCTGGGGATGGAATCCATGGGCATTCGACCTCTGAGCTACACTCCCTGCCCTATGTTTTATTCTTTATTTTTGAAACCGGGTCTCACTGAGTTGCAGAGGGCCTCACTACGTAGCTGAGGCTGTCTGCAAACCGTGATCCTCCGGTCTCAGCCTCCTGAATGCTAGGATTACAAGCGTGCGCCACCACAGCTGGCTTTGTTTTTTTCTTTTCATTCCTGGGGATGGAACCTGGAAGAATTCTACCTCTGAGCTATACCCTCAACCTTATTTTTTATTCTTTATTTTGAAACAGGGTCTCACTGAGTTGCAAAGGACCTTAATAAGTAGCTGAGGCTGTCCGTGAACCATGATCCTCCTATCTCTGCCTCCCAAATCCTGGGATTACAAGTATGTGGCAGCATGCCTGGCTTTCTAGCCCTTTATTTATTTATTTTTAATTTAATTTAATTAAAAAAATTTTTTTTTGGTGGTACTCGGGATAGAACCCAGGGACATTCTACCTCCCAGCTACACCCCCAGCCCTATATTTTGTTCTTTGTTTTGAAACAGGGTCTCACAGAGTTGCAAAGGGACTCACTAAATAGCTGGGGCTGTTTGGGAACTGTGATCCTCCTGTCTCAGCCTCCCAAATTCTGGGATTTACAAGCATTTGCTACCACTCCCAGCTTAATTTTTGTTTGAAACAGGGTCTTGTTAGGTAGCTGCGAGTCTGACAAGGTTGCTGATAGTTTCACTTTGTTGCTGAGGCTGTCCTTGAGCCTGTGATCCTCCTGTCTCAGCTTCCCAAGTATTAGGATTACAAGCATGTGTTATGATGCCTAGATATATCAGTTTTAAAAGTGATTTATTAGCTGGGCATGGTGGCGCATGTTTGTAATCCCAGCATTTCAGAGCCTGAGACAAGCATCAGGTTCATGGACAGCCTCAGCTCCTACTTAGTGAGGCCCTTTGCAACTCAGTGACACCCTGTTTCAAAATAAGAATAAAAAATAGGGCTGGGGGTGTAACTCGGAGGTAGAATGCCCCTGGGTTCCATCCCCAGTACCACACACAAAAACAAATAAAAAAAAAAGATTTATTTATTTTCTCCTCATACCCTCCTTGCCAAGACATGAAAATCAGCATGATGTTCAATAATGGTTAGAAATGTTATCAGTAGCTTTAGTAGTATTTGGTTAAATACAGTTTCAAGCTTGTTTTGTTCTGTTCCTGCAAATCTTTCAAAACATTTTGAGTGAGCAGGGTGTAGTGGCACACACTTGTAATCCCAGTACTTGGGAGGCTGAGATGGGAAGAATGCAGATTTAAAGCCAGCCTCATCTACTTAATGAAGCCCTCCATAACTTAGTGAGACCCTGTTTTAAGAATAAAGAATTAAAAAATAGGGCTGGGTGAGTAGTTCAGAGGTAGAATGCCCTTGGGTTCAATGCCCAGTACTGCAAAAAGAAAAGAAATTTTTGAGTGAGCCAGAATTACCAGGATTTTACAAACTTTGGTGGTAGATTTAATCTTATGGTTGACCACCATCAATAGCTTAGTTGTCTTACATCTAAAATTTTTTAAATGCCAGCAGTGCCAGAATGCTGATAGGTTATGTTAGATCTCCTAAAAAAAACACTTAGTTTTGTTCTCTCTTTCCTGTGTTAATGTTTTATCCTTGATTCTTGTAGTGCTATTAAACTGAGGCCAAAGGAAGGGGAGACCTACTTTGATGTCGTGGCTGTAGTCGATCCTGTCACCAGAGATGCACAGAGGCTTGCTCCGTTACTCTTGGTAGGGACTGCTACAGAGGCATTCCATGGTCTATCTGAAGAAATCACTACCCTGTGATTATCTAAGAGCTGCTTGCTCTTTCAAATGTCTTCAGTGGGCATTTAAAATGCTACAGGGCGACTTGAGCAAATTAATCTTCGTAAAGATTGATAATGATTCTGACAACAGCTTCACAACTCTAGAAATTTTGAACAAAATTTTTTTGGCTATTTCAGATAATTTAAAAAATGACTAACATCCTCCTTCAGAGCGAATATCTTTAAGTTGATTTATGTTACATCTTAATTTATAATGGCAAAGACTAAAAAAGTTAAAAGAATTGTGCTTGTTTTATTTTCCTTTTTTATAACCACCATGAACTTTTTAATGTAGCATGCCTTTATTTTATATGTATAAAATATTACAATTTAAAGTGTATATGTATCTCTTTTTTGTGATTAGTGCATGAGCTACAGTAATTACATTTTCTTATATAAATAGCTATTCATCATGTATTTGCTGCTCCAACATGACTCTACTGACCTTTCCTTATGTGAGAATCAGTAGCTTACCTCCACCCTCCCGCCAAGTCACATGTATGTGATTTAGTTTCTACATTGGAGTTGTGATTTCCAGCTATATCTTCAGTCTAGACTTTAAGACAGCTATTATCTTTATGCCTTTTCTTAATATATTAAGAAATGTTTTGTCTTTTAACTCAATGTAAGACATATTTGAAGAGAATATTTAAAAATTTTATATCTATTCTTTTAGGTTTTGACTCAGCTAATAAACATGAACTTAAGAGTATTTATGAACTGCCAATCTAAACTTTCGGACATGCCTTTAAAAAGGTAAAATAGACTATTTAAGAAAACAATCTAAAAAGTAATACTGAAGCCAAACGGTGGATTGAATGTTAAGAGTCCAGTTGGTTAGAGGTGGATATCATGTTTAAATAGGTCTTTTGAAGTCAGAAGTGCCGGTGCATGCTTATAATCCCAGTACTTGGGAGGCTGAGACAGGAGGATTGTGGTACTCAGCACTTAGGCCCTCCCCAACTTAGTGAGAACCTATTTCAAAATAAAGAATAAAAGAGAGAGCTGGGCATAGTGGCGCACCCTTGTAATCCTAGCATTTGGGAGGTTGAGATAGGAGGATCATGGTTCGTGGATAGCCTCAGCTACTTAGTGAGGCCCTTTGCAACTCAGTGAGATTCTGTTTCAAACTAAAGAATAAAAAGTAGGGCTGTGAGAATAAAAAGCTGGCCGTGGTGGCACACACTTGTAATCCCCACACTTGGGAGTTGGAGACAGGAGGATTGCGCAGGTTTGAAGCCAGCCTCGCTGGCTTAAGAGACCTTTTTTCCAAATTTTAAAAAGTATAAAAATAAGTCTGGGAGTACAGCCCAGAGGTAGAAGGATTTCCAGGAACCCCAGTACCACAAAAAAAAAAAAAAGAAAAAAAATAGGGCTGGGTGTATAGCAGGCTCCATCCCCAGTACCCCCCTCCCCACAAAAACAGTTAATAAGCCAGGTGTAATGGTGCACAGCCATAATCCTAGTATTTGGGAGGCTAAGAAAGGATGCTTGTAGGTTCAAAACCAACCCCATCAGTACAGCAAGACTCTCAGCAACTTAGTGAAAAATATAATATGTAAAGAGTTGTGAGTGTAGCTTGGAGGTAGAATGTCCCTGGGTTCAGTCCCTAGTACCAAAAAAAAAAAAGGGTTAATAGTAGTAGTGTATCATAGACTGTGATTACAGGTCTCTTGTGTTTTACAGGTTAGATTCTGAGTGCTTTGATTTGCAAGTGACCAAAGCATTTCTAGCTTCCACATTTGTCCTGCTATGAAGAACTGTATAAATTGTTTTCTGTAATTTTTACAGGGCTAGCTTGAGAACCCAATTACCATTTAGGACCTGGTTTTAGGGGGAAAAAATCAGTTGTCTTCTAAGGGAGGAAAGTGCTCAGGAAATTCTTGTGACACTGACAGTAGTCACTCACGTAAGAGATGGCCTCCCCTTGTCCCACTGCTCCTTCCCTTCCCTTGTATTTGTGGCTGTCAGTTGGCATCAGTACACTCAAAGGTGCTTTGGGAGGTACTTTTCCCATTTGAAATGATACTCCTTAACCTATTTTTATTATAAGCTGTATTTACTGTATTTACTCATGTTGGTACTTAGAAAGCTAAGGACTGTTGGTTGCTTAGGGAAAAGAATAAAAAAGTTAACACTTTTTTTCTTTCAATTTCAGCTTTTACCGTTATGTCCTAGAACCAGAGATTTTGTTCTCTTCAGACAATAGCTTTGCTAAGGGTCCAATAGCAAAGTTTTTGGATATGCCGCAGTCTCCATTGTTCACTCTGAATTTGAACACACCTGAGAGTTGGATGATTGAATCTGTCAGGACACCATATGACTTGGATAATATTTATTTAGAAGAGGTAAGAATAGGCTTGGTGGCGCACGCTTGTAATCCCAGCATTTGGGGGGCTGAGGAAGGAGGATCATGGTTCGAGCGCAGCCTCAGCTACTTAGTGAGGCCCTTTGCATCTCAGTGAAACCCTGTTTCAAAATAAAGAATAAAAAATCGGGGCTGGGGTTGTAGCTCAGAGGTAGAATGCCCCTGAGGTTCCATCCCTGATACCACCAAAAAAAAAAAAAAAAAAAAAAAAAGAGGTAAGAATGTCATTGCTTCCTAATATCATGTATAAAACCTGTTTATGGCGTAGTTAGTGGTGGTTGACTCTGAACAAAATGAATCAAGTCTAGCTTGATTTCTGAGAATCAGCATCAGCATCTAGGCTTAATATATTTTTTTGCAATGAACAGCTTATTCAGTGTAATTCATCCACCCTAAACTTTAGCCTAGTGTATAGGTCCAAGGTATTTGTACATTCACAGAGCTGTGCGGCCTGCACCACTGTCTAATTTCAGCATGTTTCTTCTCTCCCAGAAGAGGCTTCATGTCCATTAGCATCCACTTCCCAGCCCCTTTGCTCATGACAACTACTTTTCTATCTACTTTCTCTTTCTGTGGATATGCCTGTTGTAACATTTTGTCTAAATAAAATCATGCAACATGTGGCTGCTAATGTGACTGGCTTCTTTTGCTTAACAAATGTCTTCCAGGATTCATCTGTGTTGTAGCATGTATCAGTGCTTCCTTCTTTGTTATTGCAAGATAATATTCCCTTGTGTGTATATTTCACACTTTATCCATTTATGAATGGACATTGGGCTAGTTCTACTTACGGGTTATTATGAATAATGTTGCTATAAATGTGTGCAGGGTTGACTATAGGATGGTCTTTTTTTTTTCTTTGCGGCACTGGGGATTGAACTAAGGAGCATTCTACCTCTGAATCATACCTCCAGTCCTATTTTTTATTCTTTATTTTGAAACAGGGTCTCACTAAGTTGTGTAGTGCCTAAGTAGCCAAGGCTGGCCATGAACCTGTGATTCCCCCAGTCTCAGCCTCCCGAGTACTGGGATTACAGTCGTGTACTCTTCCAATTCTTTAGGTCTAATTTTTTTTCAACAACATTTGGAGTTTTCTTGTCTGTATGCTTGGAATGACCTCCTCATTATTTTTTCCTTTGTTTTTCCAAACCAGTTTTTATCATTGGATATGATTAGTAACCATCACAATCAAGATACAGAATGTCCCTTCCTCTCCAAAAGGTTTTTTCCCCCTTCTCAGGCAGTCTTCCTACCCGGCCTCAAGCAATGGCTGATCTCCTTCTGTCAAATTTTAGCAATAAGATCATGTGAAATGTATATCCTTTTTGTCTGATTGATTCATTTTGCAAAGATGCATTTTGGATATACCATGTTGTTGCTGCATAGCCTGCAACTGGTCTAATTTTGGTATTGTAGGTAGACAACATAGTGGCTGCTGAGTATGAGCTGGAGTACCTGCTACTGGAAGGGCATTGCTATGACATCACCACAGGCCAACCCCCACGGGGCTTGCAGTTCACATTAGGAACTGCGGCAGACCCAGTCATCGTGGACACCATTGTCATGGCCAACCTGGTAAGTAATCAGTTCATCTGAGGGTGATGTAGCAGCTGTGTCCATTTGCCCACCATATCTGTGATGGAACAGTTAGCGTTCTGAAGCAAAAATGAGAATAAAATTTATAATTAGCAGACTTTGGTCAGTATCAAAATAATCAATTTGGTGCAAGGACCTGGGTTTGACCTCCAGCACCTCAAAAATAAATACAAAATAAAAATAAAACATTGCTGAGGGCTGGTGATATATTTCAATAGTAGAGTGCTTGTATGCAAAGCACAAAGAAAATATAAAATCATTAGTTTGGCTAAACTCAAAAGATTAGACTTGCAGGTCAATTTAAAAGAAAAAACTATGCTGCAATACTCTGCTCTAACCAAATTAGCCTGAACATCTGTCCCTCTCTTGTGAGACATTTGCACAGCAAACGGGTAGATTTCTTAACTTGGCTGA
The DNA here is from genome assembly GCF_963383645.1 of Muscardinus avellanarius. Lineage (NCBI taxonomy): Eukaryota > Metazoa > Chordata > Mammalia > Rodentia > Gliridae > Muscardinus > Muscardinus avellanarius. Next base: position 110,693,897 of record NC_137787.1, on the reverse strand, counting down.
TTTGTACTTTGCTAGAGTTTCTAAGTGTAGTTGGGCTATTATTGTGTGTGTGTGTGTGTGTGTGTGTGTGTGTGTGTGTGTGTGTGTGTTGCCCTGATTTGTTACTTATTTATCAAGTATCTGATGTTTCAGAAGAAGTAGCTGTCCCTTTGAAATAGCATTTGTTGTTGTTGTTGTTATTTTTATTATTATTACTATTATTTTGTAGTACTAAGAATTGAGTCCAGGAGTCCAGTTGGGCGTGGTGGCACACACTTGTAATCCCAGCATTCGGGAGGCTGAGACGAGGATAGCAGTTCATGGACAGTCTCAGCTACTTAATGAGGCCCTCCACAATTTAGTGAGATCCCGTTTGAAAATAAAGAATAAAACACAGAATGATTTGATTCTAGAACAGTGTTAGCAAGAAGGAATCACTAAAGAATACAACTGAACTGTACCTAGTGTTATTTATACCTCATATTGTCTAACTCTTCCCCATCAAGTCTACCACATTTACTTTGCTTGAAAAACACTGCTATATCAAAAGCAGGGACCGGGTGTGGTGGCGCACGCGTGTAATCCCCACACTTGGGAGGCAGAGACAGGAGTATCGCGCAGGTTCGAAGCCAGCCACTCTGGCTTAAGAGACCCTGTTTCCAAATAAAATATAAAAAATAGGTCTGGGAGTATAGCCCAGAAGTAGAAGGGTTCCATCCCCAGTACCACCAAAAAAAAAAAAAAAAGGTCAGGGAGTGTGCTTGGAGGTCGAATGCCCCTGGGTTCCATCTGAATCCAGGGGCACTCTACCACTGAACTACACCCCTAGGCCTTTTTATTTTGAGACAGTCTCTCCCGGTTGCCCAGATTGGCCTTGTATTTGTTATGCCCCTGCCTTAGCTTCCTCACTAGCTGGGGTTCCAGGTGTCTGCCACTACTCCCAGCTTTTAATGGTTTAAGAGCTTAAAACATTAAATTTGGCTTTTCTTCTTATCCTAGGGCTATTTTCAACTAAAAGCCAACCCAGGAGCTTGGATTCTCAGACTTAGAAAGGGACGCTCTGAAGATATTTATAGAATCTACAGGTAAGATTAAGTGATTCCTGTACATTTTTCCAGACTATTTTGAATTGAGAATCAGTACACTACCTGGCATTTTGCGAGGAACCAGAAATTTCATTCACATTGAGTGTTTAATAAAGCAGTGTTTTTTAAGCAAAGTAACTGTGGTAGACTTGATGGGGAAGAGTTAGACAGTATGAGGTATAAATAATACTAGGTACAGTTCAGTTGTATTCTTTAGTGATCCCTTCTTGCTAACACTGTTCTAGAATCAAATCATTCTGTGTTGCAGTTCATAGGCTGATTAAATTTAGTCAATTGAAGAAAGGAGGAAAAAAATAAAGAGCAGTTAGACTTTTCTACCCAGAGAGTCAACATTTTACCATGGAGGATTTGCAAATAAATGGAAGCTTTGGCCGTGCTGTCAGTATTGGCTTGTCTGCTTTGTGGTGGTATAACAGTCCTAGAACATTCTATCAGCTAGGTTTTGCCGTAGGTTTTACTTAACTTATTTATTAGTTAAAAATATTGCACTGTCTTTAAAGAAATTTGGTCTTAATAGTTACCTATGATAGGTAATTCAAAGGAAGATTCATTAAGAAAGTTTGGGCACTCACCTCACAGAAGTTTTGACAAGTACTTCTATATGGCCTGAAGGATCTTCCTTCAGGTTGTAAGAAAATGTGTGTGTGTGTGTGTGTGTGTGTGTGTGTGTGTGTGTGTGTGTGTAGGCTTGTGCACACGCATGCATGTGTGTCTGGAGCTTGATCCCAGGGGCATTTTACCTCCCAGCCATGCCCCAGCCTGAGTTTTTGAAACCTGGTCTCATTGAGTTGCAGTGGGCCCCGTGTTGCTGCAGCTGTCCTTGAATCTGTGATCCTCCTGTCTCAGCTTCCTAAATACTAGGACTATAAGTGTGAGCCACCATGCCTGGCTTGTAAGAAAATAATTTGTTCGCCGGGCATGGTGGCGTACACATGTAATCCCAGCACTTTGGGAGGCTGAGAGAGGAGGATTACACAGGTTCAAAGCCAGCCTCAGCTACTTAGTGAGGCTCTCAGCAACTTAGTGAGACCCTGTTTCCAAATAAAGTATAAAATAGGTCTGGGAGTATAGCCCAGAGATAGAAAAGCCCCTAGGTTCTACCCCCAGTACCACAAGAGAAAAAAAAAAGAAAATAATTTGTTCTGAAAAACTATTATGATTAATAAATATGACAGTAAATAAATATTGTCTGACAATTAACTGCATTGAGAATTGTGATTTCTGATATCTGTGCTGCTTTCTCTCTAAGCCATGATGGTACAGATTCTCCTCCAGATGCCGAGGAAGTAGTGGTTGTCCTCAACAACTTCAAAAGCAAAATCATTAAAGTGAAGGTGAGTTGGCTGTTCTAAGCAGCAGCTCTTTTTTAGTGGGTCAGAGTAACAGCATTCTGTCATTCAGTAGCTGTCATGTAGAAATACAGACCACATCCTCACCTTTCCAAAGGTTTCACTTGCCCTGGGCAAGAGCGGCTAGCTCTGAAAATATTGTTTACTCTTTCAGGAGAAGGAGAATATACTTACATTGTGTTTGTTACAATACTTTGTTAATAATTGCTCTATTTTAGTATTGGTTTATTATAAATCAACCCCCCTCCTCCTTCTCCCCCCCCCCTTTCCCTCTTCTTTTTTGTGGTGCTGAGGCTTGAACCAGGAACATTTTATCTCCAAGATACACCCCCTACCCTATTTTATTTTTTATTGGAAGCAGGGTCTTTCTAGGTTTCTGAGAGCCTTGATAAATTGTTGAGGCTATCCTTGAACCTATAATCCTCCTGTCTCAGCCTCCCAAGTACTGGGATTACAGAAATAAACCACCATGCCCAGCTCTGTTGTGAACCTCTTACTGTGCCTAATTTACAAGTTAAACTTCCTCATAGGTAGCTGTGTACAGGAATAGATATAGTATATACTATACTCTGTAGTGTCAGACATCTACTAGGAGTCTTGGAATATATCCCCTACAGAGAAGAGAGGGACCACTGTATCTTGAAACCAGCCCAATATTCTCTTTGGAATTTACCATAGTAATTATAGGAATTCTGCTTTAAGGCAATTGCCTTTGTAAATGTGATTGGTAGCTTTACCCAAGAGATCACATCTTTTGGGTATTCAGTGAGCAATACCAGTTTCGTTCTAAATAAAATGTTTTCATCAGGGCTGTATGGCTATAAATTCATAACTTGTAGCATTATTGATGGTTTTATTCTCTGAATAAAATGCCAGTGAAAATTTCAATAATAAAATGGTAGTTCTAAGCCAGGGGTGATGGTGCATGCCTATAATCCCAATACTTATTTGAAAGGCTGAGACAGGAAGATAGCAGGTTCAAGGCAATTTAGTGAGGCTCTCAACAATTTAATAAGACCTTACCATCAGAAAAAAAAAGTATTTCTCCTTTCTCAGCCTCTCAGGGACTAGGATCACAGGTGTGTACTACCACGCCTGGCTCAGACTGTATTTTCTGCACATTTGAACGTGAGGTTATTTGCTCAATGTATAAACTGAAAAGAGTTGTTGTCAATTAGGTTACTGTCCCTGACTGAAAGCTCTGAGGTGAGTGCCCTGGTGACACTGCTTGTGTTGAGTACTTGTAGACGCTGGGTGTGCTGACACCTTCTTGGGGAACACTTAGTTGATAACCCTCTATAGTTGGCAGTACCCATGATGTACATCAGTACAAGCTTGTTTTATGCTTGTGGGACCGGCCAGGAGGAATAAGATCTGTCATACACAATTGCAGGTACAGAAGAAGGCAGACATGGTCAATGAAGACTTGCTGAGTGATGGGACCAGTGAGAATGAATCTGGATTCTGGGACTCATTCAAATGGTAAATTAGCATCAGAACAGAATGTTTTCAAGGAACTATCAAGATAAAAGTGCTGTTCCCCTCCTCCTTTTGATTATAGAGCTTCTGTTTGGAACCTTCACACTCTACTTCATGCAGAAAACCTTGCATTTGCATTTGGAGTAGATGAGTGTAAGCAAAGGAGACTAATGCCTCCTGCTGAACTCCTGTTCCAGGATTCTGCCTCTGGCTGGGCTGCTCCTGCTCTTTGCAAAGGTGGTTGGCAGCTGCTCAGCTCGCTGCCCATTGTCCATGCTGTGTTCTGTGGAGCAGCCTGGGTTCTGTCAGCCCCTCAAGCTGCACGGTGTCTTAGCCTGAGCATTTGTTCAAATGGGTACCGGGATACACAGTCTCTTCCCTCTCTCCTTAAAGGGCTGTGTGTCCAGCATTTCAAGGGATCCTATTTTCACCTCTGTTGTTATAGGGGCTTTTCAGGAGGCCAGAAGACCGAGGAAGTGAAACAAGATAAAGATGACATAATTAACATCTTCTCTGTTGCATCTGGTCACCTCTACGAAAGATTTCTTCGGTTAGTCTTATTGATTATTTTGGCATTTGTATGTGAATTAGTCACAGTATTCTTATTGAGAGAGAAAAAAGCTTTGGGGATAGTGCCCATTGTGTGCATTTGGGGCACTCTGAGGACTATGAATAGCTTGCTATATGTAATCCTCTTGGTTTTGGTCCAGTCAACTCCATGCCCCTTTGTGGATCTGTAGACCTTTAATATCATGTGTTCACCGTATAGACAGTGGTGTTTTCTTGGACACCTAACATTAGGAGATGGACAGAGAGAACAGAAGAACACCACCTTCTACAGATTTTAGGACTTTAGAGGCAAGAAAGGTCTTAATTATTAGGTAAGAATACTGCTGTTTTAGAAACTGAGACCCAGAGTGGGAAGGAGCTGGCTTAGGCCACACACCCAAAGGTAGGAGAGGCCCAGGTTTAGACTGGTTGATGCAGTGGTCACTAGGAAGGTACTCAGGAGGGCTCTGATCTGAAGACACCCCTTTGTCAGGTAGTCATTTTCCTGCTTGCTGGGGCTCTTTTTCCTTCAGTTTTTCACTACAAATCCAGTGTAGAAAATACTCAAAATGTCATTTTACTAATTTCTAGCCTTCCTGTTTTCAAGAAATATCTGACCTAAAATAATGACAGTGATAACAGTTTACTTAATTTCTGTCTCAGGAATCCTGAGCCTGTCCCCACTGGCCTCCTCGGTACCCTCCATGGTCTCCTCGGTGGCCTGTGGCAGGGCTCTTTGTCCAGCCTGAGGGAGGCCATGCATGTAGATGCTCTTTCCTTAATACCAGATGCTGCTGTGGCTCGACAGGGATACTTGGAGAATGGTGTAGTGGGTTATCACAGCCTCTAGTGTTAATTCCTTCTCTAACTGAAGGATCATATCAGGACGCAGTTTACTTCAAAACGCAGCCGTTAGCATGTGCCTCACAGTTAGGTGTATGTTTAGAGAGCAGCACCCCTTCTCCCCCATTCAGTGGTAGATAAAAGCACGAGTAAGTGCATTCTTAACTGTTAGGGTCTCTCTCTGCCTAACCGCTTGGTTATCATGAGTTAGCTCTGCTGCGCTGTCTTGTAGTTGACTCTGCATGACATTGCTGATATTAGAAAACACTGTTATTATTACTTGTTTCCCTTTGGCAGCATAATGATGCTGTCAGTGCTGAAGAACACCAAGACTCCTGTGAAGTTCTGGTTCTTGAAGAATTATTTGTCCCCCACATTTAAGGTATGTGTCACAGGGAAAAGGAGAACATCCTCATTAGAGAGATATATACAGTACAGTTTTACTGGTGTTGTTTTATCTGTACACTTGAAATTTTTTTCCTTTTAAGCCGGGCATGCTGGTGCACATTTGTAATCCCAGCATTCAGGAGGCTGAGACCAGAGGATCGCTGTTTGCGAACAGCCTCAGCTACTTAGGTCCTTTGCAACTCAGTGAGACCGTGTTTCAAAATAAAGAATACACAATAGGGCTAGGGGTGTAGCTTGGAGGTAGAATGCCTCTGGGTTCCATCTCAAGTACTGCAAAAAAAAAAAAAATTCCTTTTATTAGGATACCCTTATTTGGTTATGTACTTCTGTGTTGATTCTCCTTCCAGATTTTTCTATTGGAGAGAACAGTTGTTACAAAATCTTGACCCATTTGGAGCTTGGATAATATAAGAGTCCATATCTTTTATAAGAAGCAAAGTTTACATGAAATAGGTGTTCTCTTTCTCTAAAGCATGGGCATCTTATTTTGATTTAGAAAGCGTAGTGATGAAGCTGGACGTGGTGACGCACGCTTGTAATCCCAGCATTCTGGAGGCTGAGACCAGAGGATCGCAGTTTGCGGACAGCCTCAGCTACTTAGTGGGGCCCTTTGCAACTCAGTGAGACCTGGTTTCAAAATACAGAATAAAAAATAGGGCAGGGGGGTCTAGCTCGGAGGTCGAATACCCCTGGGTTCCATCCCCAGACCGGGAAAAAAAAAAGAAAGCATAGTGATGTTCATAGTGGGGAGAATGCTTTGTTTCCTCACACACTGCTGCCAGATGATGTGAGGAAGTGAGGCTTCATCTGTGTCAAATAGAAACATGCTGGGAACGTTTTATGCTTTATTTGTATCAGCCAGGATTTGTCATTGAAATTGATTTTGTGCGTGTGTGTGTGTGTGTGTGTGTGTGTGTGTGTGTGTGTGTGTGTTTACTGGGGGAGGAACCCAGGGGCATTCTACCTCAGGTATACCTCAGCCCTATTTTATTCTTTTTTTTTTTTTTTCCTGTGGGTCTGGGGATGGAACCCAGGGGCATTCAACCTCCGAGCTATACATCCTGCCCTATTATTTATTCTTTATTTTGAAACAGGGTCTCACTGAGTTGCAAAGGGCCTCACTGAGTAGCTGAGACTGTCTGTGAATCGTAATCCTCTGGTCTCAGCCTCCCAAATGCTGGGATTACAAGCGTGCGTCACCACAACCCGGCTGATTCTTTTTTTTTTTTTTTTTTTTTTGTGGTACTGGGGATGGAACCCAGGGGCCTTCTACATTCGGGCTACAATCCCAGACCTATTTTTTATTTTATTTGGAAACAGGGTCTCTTAAGCCAGCTGAGGCTGGCTTCGAACCTGCACGATCCTCCTGTCTCCACCTCCCAAGCACGGGGATTACAAATGTGTGCCAACCACGCCTGGCCCGGCTTATTCTTTATTTTGATACAGGGTTTCACTAAGTTGCAGAAGGCCTCATCACCATGCCTGGATCTGATTTTGCACTTTTTCCCCTTATAGAACTTACTAAATACTTTTTAATGTATTCAGTAACATATCTTGTAAATAAGTAATTCAGTTCTGGTCCCCTGTAGCTTCTTTTTTTCCTGTCTGTCTGTCTGTCTGTCTGTCTATCTATCTATCTATCTTTTGTACCAGAGGAATTCTATCTCCGAGGTATACCCCAAGCACCTTTTGTTTTTGTTTTGAAAAGGGTCTCACTGGGTTGCTAAGAGTCTCACTAAATTGCTGAGGCTGGCCTTGAACCTGCAGCCTCCCAAGTACCAGACTTATAAACGTAGGTAAGCCCAGAGTTGGTGGTACTTATATTTAGAATCTGAAAGACTTATTGTATGTATGTATGTATGTATGTATGTATGTATGTATTTTGCGGTACAGGGGATGGAAACCAGGGACATTGTACCTCCGAGGGACACCCAGCCCTAGTTTTTAGTCTATTTATTTATATTTTATTTGGAAACAGGGTCTCATTAAGTTGCTGAGAACCTCACTAAGTAGCTGAGGCTGGCTTTGAACCTGTGCTATCCTGTCTCAGCCTCCCAAGTGCTGGTAGTACAAGTGTGTGCCACCACGCCCCATGTCTTTTTATTTTATTTTATTTATTTTATTTTATTTTATTTATTTACTTTTTTTTTTTTTTGGTGGTACTAGGGGTGGAACCCAGAGGCTTTCTATCTCTGGGCTATACTCCCAGACCTATTTTATATTTTATTTGGAAACAGGGTCTCACTAAGTTGCTGAGAGCCTCACTAAATAGCTGAGGCTGGCTTTGAACCTGTGTGATCCTCCTGTCTCAGCCTCCCAAGCACGGGGATTACAAGCGTGCGCCACCACGCCCAGCTTCTTCTTATTTTTGAGACAGGGTCTGACTGAGTTGTGAAGGGCCTCGCTAAGTAGCTTAGGCTGTCTTGAACCACGCTCCTCCAGTCTCAGCCTCCCGAATGCTAGAATTAGAATCATGCGCCACCACGCCTGGCCTGGAAAGACTTTAAATTTATTAGTGGCAACAGATTTGTTCAGAATTTTGGCTTTGCCATGTTAGTCTCTGGTTAGACTTAATATTGAGAAAGACTTATAATCTGGCTCAAAAGTTTCACTGTTTAGATGGCAGTGGTGTTCTCCTGTAATCCCAGTACTTGAGAGACTGAGGCAGGAGTATCGCAGGTTCAGGGTCAGTTTAGTGAGACTCTGTTCCAGAATAAAAAGTTACCCAGGCTGTAGGTGTTAGCTGGGACTGACAGGAGTGCTATAATGGAACTTTTTCAGGTGATAGAAATGTTCTAAAATGATTATTAAGATAGTCACACAACTGTACAAATTTATTGAAGTTACAGTGTATATAAATTACACCTCGTAAAGCTGCTTTTGAAAGAAAAACGTCTGGGGCCTGGTGTGGTGGTGCGTGCCTGTAATCCCAGTACCTGGGAGGCTGAAATTGGAGAATTGCTTGTCTGAGGCCAACTTCAACAATTTAGCAAGACTTTGAGCAACTTAGCAAGACTTAGTTTCAAAATTAATATAAATAAATAAATAATTAAATAATAAATGAATGAGTGACTGGAGTTACAGCGTGGAAGTAGAGGGATCTGGAGTCAACCCCCAGTACATAAAAATTGGAGCTGGGCTGTAGCTCAGTGCTGGAATGCCCCTGATTTTGATTCCCAGTACCACAAAATAAAGTAATAAATAAAATAAGTAAGTACTGCAATATCGCTCAGAGAGAGAACACTCCTAGGCTCAATTTTCAGTCCCTTCACCCGCCGACCCCAAACACACACACAGAGCTAGGATAGGGTTGGTACCTCACACACACCTATACCTCTGATGCTCTCATGTGAAGATCTCTGCCATCTCATGTGATATCCAAAAGTCATAAAGAAAGGAGGACTTGAAGCCAGGTGTGGTAGTGCATGTTTGTAATCCTAGCATTTGGGAGGCTGAGACAGGAGGATCATGGTTCGAGGACAGCTCATCTACTTCTTAGTGAGGCCCTTTGCAACTCAGGATACCCTGTTTCAAAATAAAGAATAAAAAATAGGGCTAGGGTTGTAGCTCAGAGGTAGAATGCCCCTGGGTTCCATCCCCAGTACCACAGGAGAGAAAAAAAAAAAAAAAAAGGAGGGTTTGCCAACAGATTGTATATATTATTTTATATTCACAATTGAGTTGGGGCAATTTTTTTTTATCATATTTAGCATGTTTGTTGAATTTCATTATGAAGACAATTTTCTTATTTGCAATAAATGGTCATTGTTCCATGTGTGCCCAAATAGGAGTTTATACCATACATGGCAAACAAATACAATTTCCAGTATGAGCTTGTTCAGTACAAATGGCCCCGGTGGCTCCATCAGCAGACTGAAAAGCAGCGCATCATCTGGGGCTACAAGATCCTCTTCCTGGATGTGCTCTTCCCGCTGGTCGTTGACAAATTCCTGTTTGTGGATGCTGACCAGGTAAGTGTTTACCTGCCACATTGTGACCACCTGTTTTAAAGGCTGCAGACTCACTTTTTAAAAAAATATTTAAGTCATCATTCTTAATAACAAATAGTGAAAACAGATGTCCTTATAAGTTCACTCTACAGATAGCATATTTCATAAGGTTATTATGCTTTTTAAAATACAAATGTTAGCCGGGCGTGATGGCGCAAGCTTGTAATCCCCATGCTTGGGAGGCTGAGACAGGAGGATCTCACAGGTTCAAAGCCAGTCTCAACTACTTAGGCTCTCAGCAGCTTAGCAAGACCCTGTTTCCAAATAAAATATAAAAAAAATAGTTCTGGGAGTATAGCCTAGAGGTAGAAAGCCTCTGGGTTCCACCCCCAGTACCACCAAAGTAAATAAATAAAATAAAATAGTACAAATGTTTACAAAGAACATTTAACTTAATTCCACAGTTGCTTATAAAATTACTTGGAAGACTGATCTACATAAAGAAATAAGTGTCTAGTAAAGAGACATGGAAGCTATGAATATAAAATATATCACAATGTTAAAAACTTCCTGGTACTCTATAGGAAAATTAATAAAGACAACTTAATCTTTCTGAAGGAAAAAGTACTTAGCATTACAATTTTAAAGCACAAGTTTATATATATTTAAACAGAAATACATTTAAAACTTGCATTGCCACAAATCATCTATTTTCACAGTAAAAATGGTGTACTTTTTGAATATGTATACATCAAAACCCCAAAATACTAATTTTTACCTTTTCCTTTATTGGCAACTTTTGATGCATTTTTAGCCTTTGGTTCCCAGAGAGCATTTCTTACAAATCTTGAAGCTGTACCTCTGTCCAGCTTCCCGGCCTTTTTCTTGTCTGTTATTTCCTTGACTTTACTCATGTATACTCTGATTCTTTTCAATTCCTGCCTTACGGGATGTTCCATAGGATTAACTCCTTGAGTTGTCAAATAAACCCAAAACATTTATTTTAATGTATATGCAGAAACTAAATCCACTTTTGCTTGCTCGAGAGGGTCTGCATCATGGTCTTCAGCATTTCATCCACAGCACCAATAGAATTCTCAAATGCCGATAAATACTCATGAATTTCTCCTGGGTAGTCTTTATTCATTTCCTCACCTGCCATTTTGACCAACTTGTGCCTTGGACTCCAGTCTCTCGGAAAGCGGTCGAGTGGTTTTGTAATTCCAGCATTTGGGAGGCTGAGACAGGAGGATCACAGTTCATAGACAGCTTCAGCTACTTAATGAGGCACTCTGCAACTTAGTGAGACCCTGTTTCAAAAATAAAGAATAAAAAATAGGGCAGGGAGTATAGCTTGGAGGTTGAATGTGCCTGGGTTCCATACCCAGACCTGCACCGCACCAAAAAAAAAAAAAAAAAAAAAAAAAAAAAAAATATATATATATATATATAGGGTTGGGCGTGGTGGTGCCTGCTTCTAATTACAGCATTTAGAAGGCTGAGACAGGAGGATCATGGTTCACAGACAGCCTTAGCCACTTAGTGAGACCCTTTGCAGCTCAGTGAAACCCTGTTTCAAAATAAAGAATAAGAAAAAGGGCTGGGGTTGTAGCTCAGAAGTAGAATGCCCCTGGGTTCCATCCCCAGTTCCACAAAAAAATAAAAAATAAATAGGGCTGGAGGTATAGCTCAGAGGTAGAATTGCTCCTGGGTAATATACCTAGTACTGCAAAAAAACAAAAACAGAGGCCGGGCGTGGTGGCGCACGCTTGTAATCCCCGCGCTTGGGAGGCAGAGACAGGAGGATCCCGCAGGTTTGAAGCCAGCCGCGCGCGCTGGCTTAGGAGACCCTGTTTCCAAAATGAAAATGTAAAAAATAGGTCTGGGAGTGTAGCCCGGAGGTAGAAGGGCTTCCAGAAACCCCAGTACCACCAAAAAAAAAAAAAAAAAAAAAAACAAACAAAAACAGTCTTGCTGGGTTGCTGAGTCTCACTAAGGTGCTGAGGATGGTCTCAAACCTGGTGATCCTCCAGTCTCAGCCTCCCAAGTTCTGGGGTTATAAGCACCGGCCACCACACCCTGCTAAGCCTAAGCAATTTGAGTTTGTTTTATTGCTACTTCTTTGAATACTTAGAATACTGTGTCCCACACACTAGGCTACATGTCCTAGGCTAGGGGAAGCAGCATCTTGTAAGTGGAAGGTTAGGCTGGAGGCACGCCCGCTGATAGCGCCTTTGCAGTTCCTGCTGCATGGCCTCCCTGCATGGACACTGCACTAGAGTGGTCTTCCTGGCGGCTTAACAAATGACTTTCTGTGTTCTTTTTTCCAGATTGTACGAACAGATCTGAAAGAGTTAAGAGATTTCAATTTGGACGGTGCACCGTATGGCTATACTCCTTTTTGTGACAGTCGAAGAGAAATGGATGGCTACAGGTTCTGGAAGTCAGGGTACTGGGCCAGTCATTTAGCTGGGCGAAAGTATCATATCAGGTACTGAAAAGCAACACACCTGACAATATGATAGGTGTTCTTTTCATAAAAGTTAAGAATTACACCTAACAATGTTATGTGGTTTTATTTTCTTAAAACTTAATTTTGAGCTAGGCATGGTGGTGTACACTTGTAATTTCAGTACTTGGGAGACTAAAACAGGAGGTTTGCAGATTCATGGCCAGCCTCAGCAACTTTGTAAGTCCAGCTGCAACTTAGCAAGACACTATTCCAAAATAAAAGAATAAAATAGAGCTGGAGGTGTAGCTGAGAGGTAGAATGCCTTCGGGTTACACACACACACACACACACACACACACACACACACACGTTAAAACTTAATTCATGTGTTTAAAGTTGTGATGAAGCCGGGCGTGGTGGTGCACGCTTGTAATCCCAGCACTTGGGAGGTGGAGACAGAAGGATTGCTCAGGTTCAAAGCCAGCCTCGCTGGCTTAAGAGAACCTGTTTCCAAATAAAAATATAAAATAGGTCTGGGAGAAAGGTTTCCAGGAACCCTAGTACCACCAAAAATAAATAAATTGGGTAGAAAGGTTTCCAGGAACCCCAGTACCAACAAAAATAAATAAATAAATAAAGTTGTGATGAAGTAACGCATTAATGTAGTTTAAGAATGTAAAAAAAAACCAAAAACTTCCTAGTCCTGTCTCTCTTAACCTCCTCTACTTAGTTAATTTCTATTCTTCCAGTTTTAAAATTAAAAAAATATATATTTTGGTACTGAGAATTGAAATGAAGGACATTCTGTCTCTGAGCTACATTCTCCAGGACCTTGGTAAATTGCTGAGATTGACTTCAAACCTGTGATCCTCCTGTCTCAGCTTCCCAAGTACTGGGATTAGAGTCATATGCCACCATGCCTGGCTCCTTCTTAATTCTTATATAAACAGCTAGGAGAGAGAGAGAGACAGACAGACAGAGAGAGAGGGGGGGGAATATGTGTGTGTGTAATGTGGTATGTATATATTAGGCAATCTTTACACTGTTTTGTAACTTGCATTTTGGGGAGGAGGCATGTTATTGGGCATTGAATCCAGGGGCATTCTACCTGTGAGCTATCCCTCCAGTCCTACTTTATTTTTTAATTTGAAACAGGGTCTCACTAAATTGCTGAGAACTTCATTAAATTGCTAAGGCTGGCTTCAAATCTATGATCCTGTCTCAGCCTCCCTGAGATTAAAGGTGAGTGTCAGTCACCATGCCCAGCACCTATTGTGCTTTTTAGTTTGAAACAAGGTCTTCCTAAGTTGTTGAGTCCTTACTAAGTTGCCAAAGCTGATCTTCAACCTGTGATCCTCTTGTCTCTGCCTCCCAAGTACTGAGATTACAGGTTTGCACCGCCATGCCTGTCTGCTTACTTGTAGATCTTATCAGTACTTAAAAATGGGCCTTATTTTTCTTCTTAGCTGCATATTATTCCAATGTGCAGCTAAGGATTATTTTCCTCTAACTTAACAATGCTGTAGTGATTAATTTTTTAAATACATTATTTGGATATTTCAGGTATATTTTTAGGATAAATCCTTAGGAATTGACCTCATAGTTCAAACTGTGTGTACATTCACTGCATTTCCTGTGTGTGTGTGTGTGTGTGTGTGTGTGTGTGTGTGTGTGTGTGTGTGTGTTATGTGTGTATGGTATTAGGGATTAAACTCAAGGATATTCTACCTTCAGGCTACACCCCAAGCCCAATTTTATTTTTACTTTGAAACAGGCTCTCACTGGGTTGATGAGAGTCTCGCTACTTGCTGAGACTGTCCTCAAACCTGCGACACTGCTGTCTCAGCCTCCTGAGTACTTGGATTATAAGTTGGGTGCCACCACGCCTGACTCACTCACTGCATTTCTAACAAAGATAATTGCCTATCTTCTGCAAAGGTAATGGAGTGATTTGGAAGATGAACAGTGGCCAAAGAGAGCTAGTTGTGGCAGAGTCTGGACTTTGAAATACCTTTCTTAGATGTTTTTTAAGTAGCATATGCTGACCTAAGCTCTGCTGTAGGAATAGGACTCACCTTTTCAAACAGAAACCAGGATGTTTGGCTGCTGATTTCTTCCATTATTTAGGGGGACAGTTATCTGCCATAAATCCATGATTGGCTGTAACAAATGGATCTTCTCTATCCAGTGCACTGTATGTTGTGGATCTGAAGAAGTTCAGGAAAATTGCTGCTGGTGACAGACTCAGGGGACAGTACCAAGGTCTGAGCCAGGACCCTAACAGCCTTTCAAATCTTGATCAAGTAAGTGGCTATTTCTTATAGTTAACAAGTTTCAGTGATGGGTGTACAGTGTTGTGCAAAAATAGTATTATTTGTGCCTCAGTTATCTGCCCCCTCAGAACAGTGTCTCGTTTCTTCATGGAATGATACATGTGTGACCCTGAGAGAAGGCCAGAAGGTCAGTAGGGAAAGTGCAGAGGCCTGAGGTGCTGTGAGATACGAGTGGAGGGAGGTGCTGTCTTTCTGAATCCTGACTCAACTTCATCTCACAAATTTGTTTCTCTATCTGTACAACCTATTTTTCGGTTTTAGGAACTAAATAGCTCCACAGTGTAGTATGTAATACTGCTGTTTCCTTTTTTCAATATCAGAAACCATGGTGAGTTTCAAGATGTTTAGCTGAATCACTATTTATTAACGCTGAGAGCTTACTGGGGATTGAATCCAGTGACATTCTACTTCTTCTGAACTACACCCCTTTTAAAATTTTTTGTTTTGTTTTGAAATATATTTTTGCTGGGTTGCTGCAAATTTCACCAATTGTCAAATGTCTTAAAACAAGACCCTCCTGTCTCATTCTCCCAAGTACTAGGGTTGTAGCGGGTGCGCCACCATGCCCAGCTCCTTCATACATGATGTTTTTCTGAAGTCTACGTTAACTTTTTTTTTTTTTTTTGGTACTGGGGATGGAACCCTTCTCCCTCCGGGCTACACTCCCAGACCTATTTTATATTTTATTTGGAAACAGGGTCTCTTAAGCCAGCAAGGCTGGCTTCGAACCTGCGCGATCTTCCTGTCTCTGCCTCCCAAGCACGGAGATTACAAGCGTGTGCCACCATGCCCGGCTTAACCTTTTTTTTTTATTCATTGAGATACAGCATCTAGAGAGATGAGTGTACCAAATAAAAATATGCAAATAAATTTTCATGTGCATCAAGGAATTATTATAAAGCAGTGACCATTAAATAGTCTTGTTCAAGAAGTAGAGCTGGCATCCCAGCAGCCACCTGTCGTCTCTCACAGAAGATCCTCAGAATTATTTTGTGTTGTGGCACATTGTGTATGCGTTCTTCATTTTAGTCTTTCTTTCCTTTCCCTTCCTCTCCCTCACTCTCTTTCCTCCTTCCCTTGCACTCAAGGGATCCTCCTGCCTCAGCCTCCCTCCTGGGATTAAAGGCACAGCCCACTGCCTTCTGCCTGTTTGCAGTGTTTTATTTCCATGGATAATGATACTGTGAACACTTTTGCATTTATACACATGTTCATTTTGTGTACACAACTATAAGTGGAAGTGCTGGGTCATTATATATGTATAACTTTACCTTTACTAGATAATCCAAACAGCTTTGTCTTTCTCTTATTTTTGTGGTGCTGGAATTGAATCTGGGGCATTCTACCTCCAAGCTACACTTCCAGCCATTTATTTATTTATTTATTTATTTATTTATTGTGTGTGTGTGTGTGTGTGTGTGTGTGTGTGTGTTTAGTGGTACTGGGGTTCCTGGAAACCCTTCTACCTCCGGGCTACACTCCCAGACCTATTTTATATTTTTTATTTGGAAATGGTCTCTTAAGCCAGCGCGGCTGACTTCGAACCTGTGTGATCCTCCTGTCTCCGCCGTCCAAGTGCAGGGATTACAAGTGTGCGCTACCACGCCTGGCTTATTTATTTATTTATTTTTACTTTTTTTGCGGTATTGGGGATGGAACCCAAGGACATTCTACCGCTGATGTACACCCCCAGCCTTATTTTTTTATTCTTTATTTTGAAACAGGGTCTGACTGAGTTGCAGAGGGCCTCACCTAAGTAGCTGAGGTTGTCCGTGAACCATGATCCTTCTGTCTCAACTTCCCAAATGCTGGGATAACAAGCATGTGCCACCATGCCAGCTTGTTTTTTTATTTTTTTTGCAGTACTGGGGATGGAACTCAGGGGAATTCTACTTCCAAGCTATATGCCCAGCCCTATTTTTTATTGTTTACTTTTTAAAATTTATTTTCTTATATTCTTTACTTTGAAACAGTCTCACTAAGTTGCAGAGGGCCTCACTAAATATTTGAGGCTGTCTCCGAATTGTGTTCTTCCTGTGTCAGCCTCCCAAGTACTGGGATTACAAACATGCACCACCACACCCGGCTCCTATTTTTATTTTGAAACAGGGTCTCACTAGGTTGTCGAGAATCTCACTACTTTCTGACACTATCCTCAAACCTACAATCCTCCTGTCTCAGCCTCCCAAGTACTAAGATTACCGGCATGCACCACCACACCTGGCAGAACAGCTTTTAAAAGTAGTTCTAAAGCTGGGCGTGGTGGCACACGCTTGTATTCCCAGCATTTGGGAAGCTGAGACCAGAGGATTGTGGATCGCAAATAGCCTCAGCTACTTAGGTCCTCTGCAGCAACTTCATGAGACCCGGTTTCAAAATAAAGAATAAAAAATAGGGCAGGGGGTGTAGCTCGGAGGTCGAATACCCATGTTCCATACCCAGACCCACAGAAAAAAAAAGAAAAAAAAGGTAATTCTAAGCCTAATTTGTACCATTTATAAAGGCTGTGAGAAGGTATTGCTGGGTCATTCTGTACAAGCATCACAGTCAATTCTGTACATTTTATTCCATCTGTTTTATACCACTTAAGTCTTCAGACAATATAACATTGTACTATTACAGACTTAGAAATGTGGGCTTCATCTATTTGGGAGTTAGGCTCAGTAGAATAGAGGAACTCAGAACTTTTTTGGAAAACCGTGAATAATAATAATAGTTTTATGCTGGGCGTGGTGGCGCATGCTTGTAAGCCCAGCATTCGGGAGGCTGATACCAGAGGATTACGGTCCATAGACAGCCTCAGCTACTTACTGAGATCCTCTGCAACTTTGTGAGACCCTGTTTCAAAATAATTTTTAAAAGGGCAGGGGTGTGTGGCTCTGAGGTCGAATGCTCCTGGGTTCCATCCCCAGACCCACAAAACACACACACACACACACTATATATATATATATATATATATATATATATATATATATATTTAAATTAATTATATATAAATAACATATTTAAATAAATATACATATATATTTATTTATGTGGTACTAGGGATTTAACCCAGTGGCATTCTACCTCTGAGCTACAACCCCAATCCTATTTTTTATTTTTTTCAGCACTGGGGGTGGAAACCAGGGACATTCTACCTCCAAGCTATACCTCCAGCCCTACCTTTTATTCTTTATTTTGAAACAGAGTCTCACTGAGTTGCAAAGGGTCTCACTAAGTAGTAGCTGTCCAATAACTGCAATCCTCCTGTCCCAGCCTCCCAAATGCTGAGTTTACAAGCATGCATCACTACACCCAGCTCCTATTTTTAATTTGTAACTGGGTCTTGCTAGGTTGATGAGAGTTGAAGCTGTGATTCTCCTATCTTGGCCTTCCAAGTACTGAGATTACAGGCATGCATCACCAAGCATGGCTAAAACTGTAAATTATAAGAACCATCTCTATTTTTTTTACTTTCAAAGTGAACAGGGGTGCTTTTCTTACAGTTGCCATCATCAGGGCAATCTAGGTATAGGCTATTTGTGAGCATGGGTAGTTTTCAGTCACCTGTGGATTCTCTAGCTTGTGAGGTTGTGAAAAACACCATCAATAAATTCCTTAATGCTGGGCGTGGTGGCGCATGCATGTAATCCCAGCATTCGGGAGGCTGAGACTGGAGGATCATGGTTCGCAGACAGCTTCAGCTACTTAGGCCCTCTGCAACTCAGTGAGACCCTGTTTCAAAAGTAAAGAATAAAAAATAGGGTAGGGGGTGTAGCTCGGAGGTCAGATGCCCTTGGGTTCATCTCCAGACCCTCAAAAAAAAAGGTTCCTTAATCCCCCGACTCTAATGCGCTCCCTCTCAGTTCTGAACATTTTGACCGCCATGTGATGCCTAATGAGTAGAGCTGCTACTTTACTCTGCATTCATCTAAGTCCCTTTCAGAACCTTAGATTCTTCTGTTTTGTTTTCTTTACCAAATAGGATTTGCCCAATAATATGATCCATCAGGTGCCAATCAAATCACTCCCTCAAGAGTGGCTTTGGTGTGAGACATGGTGTGATGACGCCTCCAAGAAGAGGGCGAAGACCATCGACCTGGTGAGCGCCTGTGGCTCCTCCACCCTTGACCTGTGTGGCCACATGGGTCATTGTCCACCCCCAGGCCTTCTCTCCAGCTGCAGAGTATGGGGCTCCTGGGACATCTCGTGGTAACCCACAGCTCCCTGCTCTGGTTGCAGTGGGAAGCCCAGTGTCCTGGCATCAGCCAGACCATCTCGCCACCACCTGTGTCCAGCCCATGTCTGTGACGTGTCACTTTCCCCCGGACCTTGGCTTTCCTGCCTTCATGTAGCTCCCACAACGTCTTTGTATAAGAAGTAACTGCAGTTTATATAGTCCACTCCCACAGTGCCTCTGCTAATCTGCCATTTGTCCCCTTAGTATTATTTTTGTTCAGGTAGGACAGAAGCACATTTGAATTCTATATAGCATCCCCTTTCTTCAGCTCAACTGAAGTATATTTGTTGGGCTTTTTCAGTGTAATAATCCAATGACCAAAGAGCCCAAGCTAGAGGCTGCTGTACGAATTGTCCCTGAGTGGCAGGACTATGACCAAGAAATCAAACAGCTACAAATCCGCTTTCAGAAGGAGAAAGAAACAGGAATGCTATACAAGGACAAGACGGAAGAGCCAAGCCAGGAAGGTACGCACAAACCTTTGGATTTGAGTAGGTGCTTCTCTATTTATGATTTCTCTTTGATGTACAAACAACAGAATAATGAAGAAAAGGAAAAGAAAATTCTCCCCTTAATTCTCCATCCTAACATCAGTCAGTTTCTGGTTTTCATTTTGCTGTTTCAGTTAGCCTTTGAAACAGTATTTACAAAGGTATTTGTTTCCCTTTTTCCTTTTTTTGAACAGGGGAAGAAAAGATGATTTTATTATGATTATTATTGTTTAGGCATTTTGTGGCTTATAAGCCAAACCTGATAGGACATTTAGGAACTCTTGGCAGATTTCTTTTTTTTTTTTCCTTTGGTATTGGGGATTAAACCCAGGAGCATTCTACTTCCAAGCTACACCCTCAGCCCTATTTTTCTTTATTTTGAAATAAGGTCTCAGTTGTGGAGGGCCTCACTAGCTGCGGCTGGCTGCAAACCTGCGATCCTCTTGTCTTAGCCTCCCAAGTACTGGGATTACAAGCATGTACCACCACGCCTGGCTCCTAGATTTTTTTTTTTTTCATTAGATCTGTCAAGGCACTAGTAAGTGAACCATCAATTAATGAGTTGAGTGTGGTGACTCACACTTGTAATGCCAGTACTTGAGAGGCTGAGACAGGAGAGTCACAGGTTTGCAGCCAGCCTCTGCAACTTAGTGAGACCTTATTTCAAAATAGAGAATAAAATAGGACTAGGGATATAGCTCAGAGTAGAATATCCCTGGGCTTAATTCCCAGTACCATAAAAAAATATTAATTATTAACAAGTTGACCTCAGGAGTTTAAGGTTTCATTGTGTTTTAAAAAAGCAAATGCAGAACATGAATATTGAATGATTTGCCTGTGTACTGTAAAGATTTAACCATAGTACTGGGTTGTATAGTCACCATTAAAAACAGTTAGTACAAGCCGTGCATGGAGGCACACGCTTGTGATCCCAGCATTCGGGAGGCTGAGACCGGAGGATCGTGGTTTAAGGACAAGCCTCAGCTACTTAATGAGGCACTCCAAAACTTAGCAAGACCCTGTTTCAAAAATAAAGAATAAAAAATAGGGCAGGAGGGTGGAGCTTACAGGTCAAATGCCCCTGTGCCCAGACCCGCAAAACAACAACAACAACAACAACAACAACAACAACAACAGTTAAATAAGCTGGACATGGTTGTGCACACCTATACTCCTAGTGCTTGGAAGGCTGAGACAGGAAGATTGTGGGTTCGAGGACATTCTCAGTGACTTAGCAAGGCTCTCATTAATGTAGTAAGATCCTGTTTTAAAAAAAAAACAAAACTTTTTTTTAAAGGGCTGGGGATATAGCTCAGAGGTAGATTGCCCCTATTTTTAATCCCTTGTACCACAGAATGAAACACAGAAATCCAAGCCTGATCTACAGTGATAGGTAGGCAAATGTTGATGTGCTGCTAGTGAAAAAGACTCCTGACAGGGATGCACACTTACTGAAAGGTCGTGTACTGCCCTGTGGAACAGTTCAGTCAGAGCGAGGTTTGCAGTGGTTCCGGGATGGGGAGTAGCTAGGGATTGAAACCAGGGAGATCTTTACCTATACCCCAGCCCTTTTCTACTTCTTTTTTTTTAAACAGAGTCTCACTGGCTTGCTACATTGCTAGACTGTTCTTAAACTTCTTGTCTCAGCCTCCCAAGTACTGGCATGCACTACCACACCAGTCCTCTCTACTTTTATAGCTAGAAGATAACCGATTTTATTTTCCATTGTTCTCCTTCTCTGTAGGATCTCAAAAACATGAGGAGTTATGATTATGGTCTCTGGAAGAAGATAGACACCATTTGAAAAACTGTTTTTATACTAAATGCTAGTTTTCTCTGATCTGTCTATACAACTGCTGATAAGCTGACTGGCAGGTGTGCCATACCTTTTTTGATTCTGAGCATTTGATTCTGACCTCTGCGCACCTGTTGGCCCCAGAAGTTCGGGATTGAGGAAGACAGGCAGCTCTAAAAAGCGATCTTCTCACAAGAAGGCGAAATAGCAGTGAGAAATGAAAGAAAACTGGTCCTTTGGCACCCACCGCCAAGAGCACACACGGTGCTGCACAGTCGTGGGACCCACAAGGGCCAGCAGGGACGCCACCATCTTCCTTACCTCAGTTCCCCTGCAGTTTGGCTGCACTGTGGGCGCCACCTGTACTGATTAGGCCGGCAGAGGTCAGGGCCCCCACGCCTGGAGGTTTACATGCTGCTCGTGCCCCACACCCCCAGTTCTCTTCCCAAGCATTCGGTTCTTCGTTTAATCGAAACCAACCATCAATCACGTGTCTTCAAGGTTGGCTCTGTCAATGACTGCGTAAATGAATTTGGGGACGGGAAAGGGGTGGGAGCGGTGGTAGGAAAAATAGCAGAATAGAAGGGCTCTGGGGTGCTGAGGGGAAGAGAACTAGAGATTGGCTGTTCTCTTAGAAATCATTGTGGCTAAAAACATTATTCCTATTCCCCACCCAATCCCAGCGAACATTTTAGGTAATTGTTTTGTAAACAGTTTTTGTATTTATGAAAGTCTTAGCTTTTTTCTCCCTCTTTCTAAAAAAATGTCTCACCAGTTTCCTTTCTGGACACAGCCATACTCAGCACTTCCAGCAACCCATCTCGAAGGGCCTAGGCTCCCTTGGGATGGCCACAGTGGTTGCCCTTCCCCACCCTGCTGTCTCCTCTAGACCCAGGTGAGAGTTGCTTGGACTTTTCTCAGCAAGATGCTCAGGCTTCCCAACCAGGAAGGATCCTGACTGTAGAACTCATGCTTGCCATACCCTGTCCGGATTCCTTTCCCCTCAGCTCTGCGGCTTGCCTTTAGCTTGTGGAAGTTGTCAGCAGCGTGCACAGCAGTTCTGACATGGCATAGCTGCACCCGAGGCCCTGCGGCCCTTCCATCACTGCCTTTTGCATTTTCCTGCCGTAGCCCCTCCTTGCACCACAGGAGCAGCCTGGGCTAATGAATGGGCTTGGAATCCTTGGGTGTGGTGTGGCCTCCCCGCCACAGCACTGACAGCACCACACCTGCCTTCCAGTTCACATGGTGTTGCTCTTTCCTATCTTGGTGGCTTTTTAAAAATACGGTGGCTGGGCGTGTGGCGCTCAGTGGTAGAACTCTTGCTTAGCATGTGGGAAGCCTTCAGTTCCAGCCCCAGCACTGCAAAAAACAAATAGGAGGCACCAGCACAAATGGATAGATATCCTTCTAAGCCAGGGGATGTGTTGATGTGCAGTCTTTTGTAAAAAGTCACAACTACTACAAATATAAATAATTTATTTTTTCCATTTTCAAATGCAAAGGTTAGCTTAGGAGCCTCCCAGTCAGTGTGAAGGAGCTTTTGGCTTTCCTTGCAGTTTCATTGGAAGTTTGGTAGAGGGTGCTGGGCATGGTGGCTCATGCCTATGACCCCAATACCTGGGAGGCTGACACAGGAAGATCACAGATTTTGAGGCCAGCCTCAGCAACTTAGTGAGACCCTGTCCCAAAACTTAAAACAATAGGGCTGAGGGTGTAGCTCAGACATAAAATGCCCCAGGGTTCAATCTCTGGTACCAAAAAAAGAAGAAAAAAAATAGCAGTTGGATAGGGAGGAGCTCAAGAGAGAACTGGACAGGCAAGTTGATCCAAGGTAGAAAGGGCTCAGAATCGCTGCTGCAAACAAGGCTGTGGTGTGATCTCCCCCAGTTCAAGGGGTAGGGTCAGTGAAATTAAGAAACTTGTTCAGGCTTCATCTTCACACTTAATTAAGCTTTTAGAGAAGCTGCTGCTGCAACTGAAGGCAGAAATGTTGAGCAGGAAATGCCACGGTCATTGGGACATGTGTTTACACTAAGGGTGCCAGCAGCTGGCTTTCTCCACATCTTCACTGGGTCTTGAAGGAGATGCAGGTAAAATATGTTGTCTGTTGGGTGTCTCTCATCACCACCTT